>NC_092141.1:17776277-18085652 GCF_043159975.1 Macaca nemestrina
TGCCTGGAGCTAGCGGGGAGCGGAGGCCAAGGAGTTCCCTGTCTCCAGACAGGGTGGCACCCTGGAGTGAGGGGGTGGGGGTGGGCACCAGGATGGGCCTGCTTCCAGATGGGTCTCAGGCTCTTTCCCCAGGGCCTGAGTGATGCCTCCAACAGTCTGAAAGTTTGCCTGGGCCCACACTGAGTCTGGTGACAAAATGGCTAGGCACAGTTCCAGTGGCGTTTACACTGAAGAATTCAAAACATTCTTTCAGAAAATGAGGCCTTTTGTCATCGAACCCAAAGAAAATTAAGCGGATGGATGGCTAGAAAGAGTTCATCTCCAGGGGGAACCCTGAAATCCTTTATATTCCTCCTGGTTTTCTAGGGAACCATCCCCTGCATAGATGCCCCAGGCATCGGGGGCTTTTCTGGCAGCCCAAGCTGCTTTCAGAAGGCCAGGGTTATTTTCCAGTTCTGGGGAAGTTCTAGTTCCACCTAAGTCAGAGCCCAGCCCCTTCCTTCTCCGCGCCCTTCCCCACTCCAGCCATCTCTAAAAGCAAAGAAAAACCGGTTTTCCATTTTAAATTATTTTATTGTATATTTAAAAAACAACAGCAATAAAGACCTCACACACACACAGTATAAACACCTGGGTAAGGTTTGTTCGTGTCCTTGTTGACACCGGAACTACCGTTAAAGTGCAAGTTTTGTTTTGTGTTCCTTGGTGCAGTTTCACTCACATGTAAACGAGTCACTGGCTATGATTTGACCCACGCCCCCCTTAGTTTCGGGAGGGCAGAGGCTCTGCCGGCTGTCACAGCAACCCGGATTCACAGACAAGATAATGCCCCTGGGTCCTGACCCGCAAGCGGGCAGGACGGTTTCTTGAAGCCTAACAGAGGCTGGATAACTTCACATCCCCCCCACCCTGCGCTCACTCTTAGGTCTTTGAGAAGACAAATCCACCCTCAGCTGGGCCCTCGCCCCCCAAGTTGTGGGGGTGGCTGGCGCCAATGGGGGAACGGGGGTGGGGGAATAGTCCTAGTCTTGGCCAGTTCTCTTTCCTTCCGGAGCAGATGACCGTCCCTTCTTGATTCAGTGGCGCCTCCCCAGTGCTGGGGGCGAATCGCGGGGAGGGGAGACGCCAGTCCGCGCGCTCGCGGCCCGGGGCGCACGGGGCGTGCCGGGCCGTTGGATTTGACTTTTAAACAAAAAGGTCCTCCTTAGGTTGTGTCGCTGGCGCGGCGGGGCTCCTAGCTGATGACGCAGCGCTCCTTGTCCTTGGCCTGGCTGCCGGCGCTGGCCTTCTCGCGGATGTACATGAGGTCGCTGTGTACGCTGGGCCGGCGCGCGAAGGGTGCCACGATGCCGAAGGCGTCGCCCGGGTCGCCGCCGCCGCTGCCGGCCCGCAGCAGCTTCTTGTTCCGTAGCGCCTTCTTGTGCAGCACGTCGCAGTACTGCACCGAGACCTTGCGGTGCAGGTCCGGGCTCATCTCGCTCGGCAGCTTGGCCATGGCGAAGAGCGCGCGGAACATCTGGTCCAGGCTGCTGTTCTTCTTGGCCGAGATCTCGAAGTAGGCGCAGCGCTGGGGGTCGTCGCCCACCAGCTGCTCGATCTCGCGCTGGTCCACCTCGCGGTAGAAGTCCCGGTCACCCTTGTTGCCGCAGATGACCAGGGGCACGTCCACGTTCTCCTTAGTTTTGTTCTTGAGGCAAGACTTGGTGTCGAGGATCTGCTGCCTGAGCCGCTGCACCTCCTCAAAGGAGTCGCGGTTGTCCAGGCTGAACACCAGGATGAAAACGTCTCCTAGAGGGGGCACAGAGGGCAGAAAAGGAGAAGGTGAGGGTGGCCGCCCGGGGGACAAGTCGGGCTGACTTTGAGGCTGCGCGGGGCGCGCTAGCCTCTCTAAGCGCGAAGCGCACTACTTGGCGCGCGGCAGCGGGACCGGCGCTCACGGGGTGCCCTGGCCGAGGGTTGCCCGCCCTTCCCTCCCGTGCCTGCCCGGCCCCCGGCTCACCTGTGAGGATGGAGAGGCGCCGCATGGCGGGGAACGGGTGGTTGCCGGATGTGTCGAGGATGTCGAGCTGGTACACCTCACCGCGGATGGAGTAGAACTTGCGGTGGAAGTCCTCGATAGTTGGTGTGTAGGCGTCCTCGAAGCGGCCGGTGAGGAAGCGCGACACGATGGCCGTCTTGCCCACCTTGGACGAGCCGAGGATGACCATGCGATAGCAGTTCTTGGCGGGGATACTCAGCTCCGAGTCGCTCGGGCACATCTTCTTGATCATCGCGGCCAGTTTCATTGGGCAGAGGGGCCGCGAGGGCAGGCACGGGGCAGAGAGGACTGAGAGCCGCCGGGGGTCGCTGGGGTGGAGCGTGGGTGAGGGGCCGGAGGGCTCTGCTCGGGCTGGGCGCGGCTCGGGCTTGGGGCTCCGCTTCCACTTGGGCTGGGCTTAGGCTAAGCTGAGCTCGGCTCGGCTCGGGCTCTCCCAAGCTCTGGGCAAAGGCAGCTTGCTCTGGCTTTGGCGCCCGCCCGCCGCCCTTATACGCAGCCTGCGTCGCCGCCCCGCCCCAGCCCTCCCAGCTCGGTGCGTCACGTCCCGCGGGGCCCGCCTCCCCCGCACCCGCTCCCAGCCCCGGCGACCTCGTCGCCCGCTGCCCGGCTCCTGCCCTCTGGGCGCGGAGACTTGGGGGAAACAGTCCAGGGTCGGGCTGAGGCTGGAGGCACTCGGACTCCTCCACTGCCGCTTGCTTGGCGGCCGCAGGGCGTCGGGGTTCTGGTCCCGGCGGTGCCCCTGTCCCTCTGCGACTTCGGGCAAGGACCCCCCTTCCTGCATCTCCCGCGCGCGTACACTTACTTTCTTTGGTTCCGTTTCCCCAGAGAATAGTCATCTAGTAAGTAACCCAGTAAGCGCAGCAGCGTTTGCTGGGTGCTTGCACAGACTGTATATTGCAGTCCTCAGAGCACAGCCCCAGCCCCAGCCCCCTCCCGCTGCGGTCCCCAGCCTGGCTTTTGTTCCCGTGAGGAGACCGCCGGGCGGACGCGGGGTTTCGGGGCCTCAGGCGCGGAGCTCGGCACCGTGCGCTCGGGCCGCTAGAGGGCAGCAGAGAGCCCGGCCGACGGCTGGGGAGGCTGCGGGCGCGGCGCGCAGAGCTGGAACAGAGGCTAGGGGCAGGCAGGTGGCGAGCGGCAGGAATGGGGCAGGGGCCTCAGGTAGCCAGGCTGGGGCCCAGCAGAAGCGGTCCCCAACCCCGCGCTCTGCTGCAGGCCTCAGCCTGCTCCTTTCTCCCAGCCGGACATGCTCTGTGGCATGGAGGGCTCTGCAGCCGGTGGCCCACACCCTCCATCATAGCATTTTGGGCCTTTACTGTGCGGCGCGTGGGCCGCCGTTCTCATTGTCTAGCTGAGAGAGCTGGAGCTCAAAGCCGCAGCGAGCCCAGGAAGGCCCTGGGAGCACAGCATAACCTCTTGCCTTCTCCTGGGCCTCAGTTTTCTCTTCTGGAAGATAGTGATTCTGGTTCTATGATTAAGGATGAAAACATGCAAATGCTTTAGGAGGGCGGGGCCTGGCAATAACAATAGCAACAATAGCAGTAGTATTGACCCAGAGGCCTGGTGGGAGTACTCTCAAGAGCACACCGGGTTGATCAGTAACCAGGAGTGGGGTCATGTTGTTGAACACTGGCAACAAGCTGTCTGGAGCCAGCTCCTCAGCCCTGAGCTCTTGAGGAAGTCACTGCTCCAAGCAGGCAAGCTCTGTGCTCAGTGTTTTGCTTTGGCCATGTCTGATTTAGGAGAAACCTAGGGAGCCATTAGCTGGCACCACCGGCCCAGCTGTCAGGTGGGTGGGGGTTGCATGGGGGCACTCAGTCAAGGTACGGACTTGAACCACCTTCAGACTGAGCACCGCCTTCCTGTGCCTCCACAGTGGCACTGCATGGGCAGCCAGGCTCTAACTTGGGATGACTGATGGCCAGGGCTATAGTGAAGGTGGACCCCACACAGCCATTGCGTTCTGGGGCTCTAGTCCCAAGAGGGTCCATTTGATATGAGTGGAGGGGGTCAAGGATCACAACCCAGTTCTCCCCTGGTCAGTGTCCAGGCTGGCCCCTTAAATCAGGAACATGACACTGGCAGGCACTGACCCAGCCTGGGTCCTCAGAAATAGTGACTCCTGGTACCATCTGTGCATGGCTGTCTGCCCTACGGATGCTGAGTTGTGAAGACCCAGGCCCACCTGCCATTCGCATTCTGAATGCCCCAGCGCGCCTACACCTCCTGTCGAGGAGGTGGCCTCTAGGACTTTACTCTTTCAAGCAGCAAGCCGACTTCCTTGTTTCTACCCTCCTCTTTTCTTTTAAAAGGGCATCTCTTTCTTTTTATTGCAAAAGTAATAAATGCTCATGGTTTTTTAAAAATCCAAACCATTTCAGAAAGGACCAGAATGAAAGGAGCGCTGGAACCAGGGCCTCTCTTGGCCACACCCAGGACAGCCTAGCCACCAATTCTGTGGGATGGCATCTCCTGATGTCCCCACATGGCCAGACTCCCAACTGCATGAAGGAAGCCTTAGCCTGGCACAGCCTCTGCCACCCAGCTCCTTGTACACGCAGGTGCCCTTTTTCCTTCTGGGGTTTGCCTGTGTGACTTTATACAAGGCCCTGCCCGAGCTGGCTAATCAGAGTGACTGGGGAGGGCCGGGGGATGGAAGACAAGCAGGAACAACTCGCAACTCACAGAACCATCCGCCCCTTGGATCCCGGAGCCCCATATAGAGGGAACATGTGTACTGGGCTTCCCAGCACTCTGGCCACCAGGCCCTGCCAGCCCTCACAGCATTTGATGTCCAGGTCCATCACAGTCCTATGCTGTAGGCAATAAATGCTTCTGTTTTCTGCGTGTCTGGAGAATGAGACAACAAACGGCGTGTGTGAGGCTATGAGCCTGTCTGTAAATAGTATTTACCTGCAGTGCAGCGAGTTTCCTGCTCAGAGGGGAGGGGAACTGTTTAAAATATTTGACTAAATGTCAGGGCTGGTCTGGGGGTGGGCAGCTGTACCCCCCCCCAGCACCGGCCCCAGGCAGGAAATGCCAGCCACACAGCCTGGTCTGAGGGCAAAGAGCAATTAGAAGGTTCTTGAGAGCTGGGCCGGAGGAGAATGCTGGGCACCCCATCAGAGCTTTGCCTGTGGTGGTGTCCTGAGACAGAGTACACACGGAGGCCAGAAGTGGGCACTTCAGGTGTCAGGAACCCAGAGCACCCTCGGGCCCGGGCACTGCTGTGCTGGCCTGTGCGGCCAGAGCCCATCTCTACCAGCTCCTTGCAGAGGCGGCTCTGAGGCGTGCTCCTCTCCTGTGTGACTCTGGTGCACGCCACCCCCTGAAGAGGAGAAAGGGGCAAACAGAGCTGGCTTTGCCTTCCCTCTGACAGGCTCCCCTCATCAAGCTGAGATCATAACCTTGGTAGATTCTTCATCAGTGATGAGCTCTGTTCCCGGTAGAGCAGACCCTTCCAGCAGAAGCCAGCTCAGCCCAAGGCTCCCGGCTCTGCCCCAGGAACCAAGGATCAGGATGCACGGAGCTTTGCTGCCTGGCTCAGGCCATCCATCAGCCTCAAAGACTGTGTGTGCAGAGGTGTTGGCGGAGGGAGTGAGCACCTGTGCAAGCAGCAGCAGGACCGAAGCACTGGATGTGGTCAGACCGGATGCTCTCATGCCCCTCAAGCCCTGAGACGGATTCTGGATTCTAGAAAACAAAGAGAAAACCTTGAGGAGCTCCACGGGTGACAAGGGAAGGAGGCACTGCCTCAGTACCTGCTTTATACACAGGGCAGGCATGACTATCATGGCCATTTTACACATAAAGGGCTGCAGGGTCAGTGTGTGCAGCGTCCCCAGGCCGTGCCTTTCCTCCCCCGCCGTGGGCTCAAGTATTGCGAGTGGAATTTGAAGAAGTGAACCCCTCTCTCTGCCCCTCAACCCCAGCACAGCATGTTCCCACAGCCTGGCCCTTGCCAGCCTACAGGAGCCCCTCAGAGGCCGAAAGAAGGTGAAACGTCAGGCTGGGCATGGTGGCTCATGCCTGTAATCCCAGCACATTGGGAGGACAAGGTGGGCAGATCACATGAGGTCAGGAGTTCGAGACCAGCCTAACCAACCTGGTGAAACCCTGTCTCTACTAAAAATACAAAAATTAGCCAGGCGTGGTGGCGTGCACCAGCACTCTTGGCTACTCTGGAGGCTGAAGCAGGAGAATCACTTGAACCCACGAGACGGAGGTTGCAGTGAGCCAAGATCGCACCACTGCACCCCAGCCTGGGTGACACAGTGGACTCCGTCTCAAAAAATAAATTTAAAAACATTTTTAAAAATAAGGCAGAATGTCAGGCGTGTGGCCAGGTGGCAGAGAGGCATGCCCACACTTTCTGACAACCCTTGGATCACCCCACAAGAGTGACTCTGCCTCCAGGAGTGGCTGACCCTGCTGGCCCTGGTGACCTGGGGTTCAGAACAACATGATAGTCCAGGCCCAGCTTCCTGCGAACACACGGGTGCCCAGAGGCTCAACCCCTTGGCCTGACCCTCGAGGGACCAGGTGCCCAGGGTTGGCACCCTCGGTAGCTCAGTCCTTCAGAGCTGCTGCTTTGGGGGCACTGGGACCTTGTTTTTACTTTGCATTGCCACTCCCGATGCCTGGAGGCTCTTCCTCCCTCCTGCTTCCTCTTGCAGTTGGGTCTTGGCTCAAATGCCACCTCCTTAGCGAGGCCCAGTTGACCACCATGGTGAACACAGGTCACACTGCCTGTGTCCCTTTCAAAATTTCCCATGTGATGGTTGTCACTGATCATTTTCTGGTTCATACTATTCACACTGCTCCATTTTCTCTTAAGTTTTTAGGATACTAGTCTGAATCATAGAATAATATTCCTTTTTTTTTTCTTTTTTCTTTTTCTTTTTTTTTGAGATGGAATCTCACTCTGTCACCAGGCTGGAGTGCAGTAGCGTGACCTCGGCTCACTGCAACCTCCGCCTCCCGGGTTCAAGTGATTCTCCTTCCTCAGCCTCCCGAGTAGCTGGGACTACAGGCACCCACCACCACGCCCAGCTAGTTTTTTGTATTTTCAGTAGAGATGGGGTTTCCCCATGCTGACCAGGATGGTCTCCATCTCTTGACCTCGTGATCTGCCTGCCTCGGTCTCCCAAAGTGCCAGGATTACATGCGTGAGCCCCCGCGCCCGGCCGAATAATACTGCTTTTCTAAGTTAGAAATGGTCACATGCAGTATTGGCAACTTTATATGGTCCAACTTGATATGACTTGGCTATAGTAGCGTGTGCAGATGGAAAGGTTACAGCTTGAAGGTTCCCCTATGTGCACACCTGTGACAGCACCGCATCCAAGCACAGGGCACCTCCAGTTCTGAAAGGCTCCCTCGTGCCCCCACCTCGCTAAGCCCCTGCCTGGCTGAGCCCCTGCGGTGGCTCACGCCTGTAATCCCATCACTTTGGGAGGCCGAGGCGGTCAGATCACCTGAGGTCAGGAGTTCGAGAGCTGTTCCTGACCAGCATGGTGAAATCCCATCTCTACCAAAAATACAAAAAATTAGCCGGGCGTGGTGGCATACACCTGTTAATCCCAGCTACTCAAGAGCCTGAGGCAAGAGAGTCGCTTGAACCTGGGAGGTGGAGGTTGCAGTGAGCTGAGATTACGCCCCTGCACTCCAGCCTGGGCAACAAGAGCGAAATGCCATCTCAAATATAAATAAATAAAAAAAATAAAAAGTTATCAAGGTGGGCATGTAAGAAGATACAGGTGCTGTGAAAAACAGGGTAGAAGTTCCTCAATGTGTCCAACATGCGAGTTACCATGTGACCTAACAATTCCACACCGAGGAATTTGCCCAGAGCAATGAAATTTGGGCAAATTTCATTTGCCCAAAAGCAATGAAAGCGTGTCTACACAAAAACTGTCCACAAGTGTTTACAGCCACATTCTTCACAACAGCCCGAAGGTGGGGGCAACCCAAGTGTCCGTTGCCTGATAGATAAACACAGTGTGTCCATCCACACAGTGGAACGTTGTTCAGCCGTTAAAATGAACAGTGCTGAGACATGGCACTACGCAGCTGAACCTCAAAAACACAGTGCCAAGTGAGAGAAGCCGCACACCAATGGACGAATACCGTGATTCCTTCATAGGAAGTGTCCGGGAGAGGCAAATCCATAGGGACAGAGAGCGACTTGGTGGTGATTAGTGCTGGAGAGGAGTTGGGGGTGACAGCTCAGGGGTACTGGGGTCTCTCTGGGGAGTGACAAAAATGTTTTAATGATTGTGGTGATGCCTGCACAAGTCTGTGGATAAACAAAAACTCAGACTTGTATGTATGGCTTGTGAATTATATCTCAGTAAAGATGTTAAAATTATAATAGAAATGAAACCATGAAGCTGGCCAGGTGGCAGAACTGTGCACGCCGGGTTGAGAATTGTGGATCTCGCCCCCTGATGAACAGGTACTGGTTCCAGCCCAACCCTCTCCGGGCACCCGGCAGCCACCTGCCTGTTGCAGAGGGACTCAGGATCTCTCCCAGCTCGCCTGGACCCGCCCACCATGGGGGCTACACCCCTTTGTTCCCTCATTCATCCCCAAATCCTGGACATTCTCCCCCTTACACATCTCTCACGTCCCCTCTTCCCACCTCACACCTCTGTCCAGGGCCCAGCACCATCACCACTGCCCAGAACAAGTGTACGCGCCTCCCACCCTGGGGGCCTCCTCACAGTAGCAGACCCTGTTTCCACCCTGCAGCCAGGGGGAACCTGTCACTTTTCTGCAATACTCCGTTTGTTCCTTGGAAACTGAGCCCCTCACCAGGCCTGCCTGTTGCAAGGGAGACTTGGGGGCCCTGGACCCTCTCCTGGGTCGGCCCACCGCAGCCGCGGCATATGCTGTTCCCTCGGGTGGGAAGGCTCCTCGCCCACCCCACTGCCTCACCTCCTGACACCTGCCCATGCCCAGATCTGACTTCAAAACTCACCTCACCAGCGAGAAGGATTCCGCGGAACCTGAGGACGCAGACTGATTACGGCAGCGATGAGATGAAAACATCCCGCCCTGTCCCCATCCTGCAGTGGCTTGTCCCAAGGCGTGGCGTGCCCCTGAGGGCAGGGCATGAAAACCATGCTCATAGCCGAGTGAGTCCTCTGCCCGCGTCATAGAAGGACTAACTCAATATTGTTGGATGGACGGACGGACGGACGGACGGACGGACGGATGGATGAGTGTAAGGGGAGGGGTGTCCAGGTGGAGGGAATGGCGAGGGTAGACACAGGGATAAGCGGAGGTGATCTGAGACCTGAAGTCATCGCAGGAGCCCAGACGGAGGGAAGGAGGCCACGGTGGGACAGGCCCGGTGGGACAGGGAGAGAATAAGTCCTGGGCCCCAGGGGTAATGGGCCAAGACTTACTTCCGAGGGCAACGGGGGTTGAGGGGGTGTCCTGACCACATTTACATTTGGCAGGGGGGTGGTGGTGTGAGGGTGAAGCTCAGGGGTGAGTGGGGAGTGGGCAGGAGGTGGGATCCCTGAGGGGAGGGGCCCACCGGGCTGAGCCAGGCCGGTTGCCAGGGAACCAGGCTTCCTCCGGCTGCACACACAGCTGGGTGCTGAGTAAGTGGTACCTAAAAATAAAGCCCCCAGCGGGGGCTGGGACTGACGGGGAGTGGAGGTGGGGAGCAGGGAACTGCCCAGGAACATGAACAATGCTCAGCAGAGCCTTTCTGGCACCTCCCGTCCGTGGCCCGGATCCCAGGCTGAGCATCCTGGCTGGGGAGACAGGGAAGGAGGCCCAGAGAGAGAAGGAACCGGCACAGTTGAGGGATGGAGGGGCTCTGTGGCCCAGACCCTGAGGGCCGCCTGCCTGGGCTGCGGGGCCTGGTCAACTGGACACCTGGGATTGTGAAGACACAGGTGAGGGTCAGCCTTGCCCAGCAGCCCTGGCACCATCATCCTCTGTACCTCCATATGCAGAGTGGGAAGTTGGGGAATCTGCCTAGGGCCAGGGGCGAGGGGGCTGGGGCTGGGGCAAGAGGAGTTCAGGGCTGGCAGCCCTGCCTCCACCGTGGTGCCCTGGGGGCCAAGAGGCTGTGTGATAAAAGGGTCAGGTTCACTCCTCACAAGCTCTGTGGCTTCTGACAGCTCTGGCCTGGGGACTCCTGTGCTGGGGGGTGAGTCTTCTTGCACCCACCTCCAGCCCTCCCAGGAGAAGGCCAGCCTTGCCTAGAGGGCTCAGGAATGCAGCCCGGGAGCCCATCTTGGCGGTGTGAGCAGGAAGATCCTGGACTGAGGGCGCTTTGTAAATGTCCATTCAGGCCATGGCCTTGCAGCCCTGAGTGAAAGTAATGTCAAGGGAAAGCTGGCCCTCGGTCATTGTCCCTGAGCTTGACTGAGGACCCCTGGAGCTGGAGGAGGGCAGTGATCAGCCTGAGGTCACAGGTGGAAGGGGAGAGGGGCTGGAACAGGTGGAGGCCTCTCCCTGCAGAACCCTGATCCCCACACGGCCTCCGGGAGCCCCTGACTGGCCTTCGGGGCTCACAGACCCTGAGGGATAATGTTGACCAAAGCCGAAGGACTGAGGGCCTCTGGCACCCCCAGGAGAATCACCCCAAAGCCCACCAAGCTTAGAAGTCCCCGACCTGCCCCAGTCAGGGGGCCTGGTGTCCTGGGGACTGAGGGGTGACCCTGCCACCAGCAGCAGAACTGGGATGAAAACAGGAAGTGGCGGCATGGGTGCCAGGACGAGGGGGGAAGGGTGTCCTCTCTGCCCACCTCGGGAGCCCCAGTGGCAATGCCTGAGCCTACACTCCTGGTCGCTGTGTCCTGCTTCCCCCAGATGAGGCTTACCCTTGCAGGGCCCACCTCCGCCCCATACAGACACAGAGGGCGCCCAGCGTGCGTCCAGATGCTGGTCAGCGCAAGGCCATTCATTTAGGAATGACAGTGTCATCTGCCCAGCTAGACTGGGGTGGCCAAGGACAACGTGACCACACCTCTCCACCCTCACGCCGACGGACATGGGGCTGGATCCTCCAAGGCAAGAGGCAGAGAGGGGCTGTCTTGGGTGTGCTGGGGGGGAGCGTGGGAGCAGGTGACACAAGACACCAAGTCTCCTGGGGGTGAAACCATGGCCATGGCCAGGTGAGCCCCTGATGCCGCTTAAGTACCTCCTTTGGAGGCCTGGAGAGAGGTGCCCGCCTCCCAGCTCTGAGATGTCAGAGAGAGAAAGGCTGGGGCCAGCCTGGCCCGGGAGCTATTGGACCTGATGCTCATGCCCGAGGCCTGCTCCTTCTCCACGCAGACAGACAGAGGCTGGAGTAGATGCTGGGGTCAGGGTGCCTTTATTGGTGAATGGGAATGTGTGAGTTGGAGCTCAATGGCCACATGTCGGCATGTCCAGGGTCCCCAAGGCAGCAGGTTCCAAGGCACTGGAGCAGCCCACGCCGGGGGCGAGCCCTGAGCGGCAGGCACCATTCTCACCCTGCGCAGGGCCTGGCACTTGGGGCAGGCCAGGAGGCCGGCCAGGCCTTCAGCAAAGCTGTTGCAGCTCAATCAGCTCCTCTTGTGGGGCCCGGAGGCTTTCTGCCGGTAGATCTCAGCGGTGAAGGGCCTGCCGGGCAGCGGGGAGAGGCTTCAGTCAGCAGGTCCTGGGGGTGACCCACTGCCCACACCAGAGCCCCGCCTCCACCAGCCTGAGGGTGTCCCAGTGGGACCAGGATCCCCTTCATCCGCCAGCGCCGCTGGGGTGGCACTGACTTGGAGCCTTCAGAGAGCAGGGGGGAGGGGAGAGGGGCCGGCTGCCTGCTGGGTCCTGCAGGCCGCACTGTAAGCTGCTGTGGCCGCTCTGACCTGGGAGCCCTGGAGTGGGCCTGGCTGATGGCAGCCTGTCCTGAGCCTGCCCTGGCCACAAAGAAAGGTTCTAGAAGGAGAGACAGGGCCAGCCGGGCAGCCACGCCCCCACCCGCCGCAGCCGCTACTCACTCTTCATACAGGAGGGCCACCATGTAGGTGAGGGCCACCAGCACTGTCAGGAGCAGGCCCGTGGGGCTGGCGTGCCTGCAGGGAGAGAGGCAGGTTAGGCCTGGCTGGAGCCAGGGTCTCTCAGGGCCACTGCCCTCCTGCCCAGGCTGGCCCTTCCTGCTGTGACCCGCGTCTTCCGGCTGACGCTAGGGCCACTTGGGCCGACCAAGCCCAGGCAGCACTGCCCCTTCCTGAGTGGGGTCCCCATGTTCTCGGTCCTGATCCATTTATCATCATCGTCTGCCTGTCTGTCCTGGCTGGGTTCCCTCCGGGTGGGGCCTGCTCACTCTTTCCGGGTCTCTAGCCCCCAGCCCAGAGCTAGAGACGCAGCCCCAGGCAGAAGAGTCCCAGTGGCTAGGGCTGTTCGTCCCGCATAGGAGGAGGTTCCGGGGCAAAGTGCTCCACTGTCCCCCAGAAACCATGCTCTGAGGAACAAAGGCTGTTTTCTAGAAATGGGTCCAGGGTTCCCCAAAGCCAGTTTGGTCCACCCTGAGCCCCCAGCCCCCAGCCACAGGTGCAGCCCCATAGCCACGCCCTGGGAGGATCTGGCTGTGGGGAAGGGGGCTTAGGAGCTGCTGCCCCACCCAGCCCTCAACATCGAGCCCAGCTTGGGCTCTCCCAGGTGGTGGGACAGCAGCCCCATGCCCAGGAACCCCCTGCTTGCCCCGGCCCAGAGGATGGGAGGCCCAAGGCAGAGTGTGCAGCAGGCCCAAGGCTGGATGGAGCATCGCCAGGAGCTCTCTGCTGGTGACCAGCTCCTGACCCCGCCACACCAGTGAGCAGCGGCAGCTCGTCAGTGACGGCACCGAGGAGCCTGGGCGCAGCTGCCTCAGGTTTCCAGAAATAGCTGCCGTCAAGCTGTCCCCCAATCTATTTCTATAGTTACCTCTGATCCCACAGCTCCCGCAGGCTGCTGCCGGGGAGGAGGGAGGGAGGGAGAGAGAGAGGGAGGGAAAGAGGGAGGAAAGGAGTTGCCTGGCAGGCACAGAGGGCGCATGGGCAGGCCTGGGCCAGGGGCTGCACCCTCCTTGGCTGCCTCTGTGCCAAGTTGCCCCCTCCCCAGACAAACCATCACAAGAACCCCAGGTAGGGCTGGATCAAGGTGAGGGCTGGAGGGCACCTGTGGCCCCTGCGGGGACCCTCTGCCCTGCCCACTGCCTTCCACCCCTGGACCTCACACTGGTCTGCCTGTCTGGGAGCTGCAGGGGGCAGGGCAGTTTAAGGACAGCAAAGATCCAAGCCCAGGCTTCATCCCCAGGGCTGGCATCCAGCAGCGACCCCATTGTGGGCACCTGAGGGGGACAGGAGCCCCCGCTTGCACAACATGAAGCAGGAGGCCCACCTGTCCCTCACAGTCAGGCCACCACGTCTGCCATCTGTGCTCTGGCATCGGGCTCACTGCCACATGGCCTGCCGGGGTCCTACATGCCAGGGAGCTCAGACACCTGGAAGGCCCATCTCTGGGGCCCTGGCAGGTGAGAGACAGATGGGCTGTGGGAGGCCTGCGGGGGTCCCTGCTGTGTCAGCGTCTGGCCAGGTAATGGCTCATCTCTAATGAGCTCCTGGACCATTGATGCCATCTCCCAGCACACCGCGTGGCTGATGTCCTCTGGAGGCGGCTTGTGTGTCCCGAGCCCAAGGGTGACTCTCACTCCAGGGCACAAGGCACTGCTGGGGACACTAAGCCACTGGGGAGGCACCGAAGGTGGGGGTGTCAGGGAGGGATTCTTGCAGGAGGGGACACCTCACGTTGGGTTTGGAAGGACCGACAAGGGGCATAAGTGGGAGGGTTCTAGGCGAGGGAACAGCGTGTAAGTGCATACGTGCATGTGTGTGCATACGTGCATGTGTGTGTGCATACGTGCATGTGTGTGTGCATACGTGCATGTGTGTGCATACGTGCATGGGTGTGTGCATACGTGCATGTGTGTGCATACGTGCATGTGTGTGTGCACACGGAGGAGACAGGGGGCCAGGTGTGTTGGGAACCCTAAGCCTGCAGGGACGACCTGGGTAGAGGCAATTGAGTCTGGGCTCACCCTGTGGACCCAGTGGGGGTGCTCCATGGGCGGGTGAGCCTGGGGGCACATAGTCTGGGCCTCAGGATCACACTGTCTGAGTCCGGGCAGAGGGCCCAGGCTAGAAGGCAGGTGGGAGGTGACCCTGGGGACTGCCTGGCCTGGACGCGGGGTGGGTCCCAGCCAGACCCACAGCCCCTCTTCTAGCTTCTGCTCTCTCCAACCCCAGCTGCTACCGTCCCAGCCGCTGAGGGCGGGGAGCCAGGAGGCAACACCTTGCTCTTGACATTCACCATTTACAATTCACTCCTTTGGGATCCTTTGGCCCCTCAGGTCCTGGGGAGAACCTGTAAATTCTAGGCCAGTGGTTTTCAAGCGTTAAACAAAAGCAGTGGAACAGTGTCTGCCAAAAAAACCCTTCTATGCAAGAAAATGGCTAAACTAGAACTGCCAGGGTGGGGGATGGGTGTGAAGCCCAGGGCAGCTCCCACTGTGCCATCCTTGACTGCAGGCCCTCTGACCCCCCTGCGGGAGCACGTCCCCACACCTTGTCAGTGCCTGTACCTGGCTGAGGCCGACAGCACTTCCAGGCTTCCCTCATGGCACGGGGTCCCCTCTGTGGGAAGGGGTGCCTGCCACATGGGCAGAGGCTATGGGGGCACAGGCAGTTCTGTCAGCTGCGGGTGAGGTGGGCCCTGGTGGCTCTGGCTGCCCCCTCCTGCAGGGAAGATGGCTCGGGTGGTCCCAGCCCTGATGTCCCGGCACAGGGGTCTGCAAACTACAGCCTACGGGCCAAGAACACCTGTTAAATTTTTAAATAGTTAAAAGCAAAAGGATCAAAAGAATGTTTCATGACACGTGAAAATGATCTGAAATTTAGGCTTCAATGTCTGTAAGTGGAGCTGTGCTGGCGCCGAACACGCGCATCCGTTTTCCTGCGTCCGCAGCTGTTTTGCGCGGCAGGACCAGGGCTGAGCGGCTGTGACCTGCCTGCGGCCTTTGAACCTCCACACTCCAGCCCTCTTGGAGAAGCTGGCCACCCTGTTCTGGGATGTGCTTTCTGTTACTATAGATAAGATGCTTCTGAGAAAGGGAGAACCAGGGCGCCCTAGGCCCCCGCAAATGACACATTCTTCCTCTTTCTCCAGGGGCCCTGGCCCCCGCGTCCTGAGCTGCACCAGCTCCTCCCCGGGAGGTGGCCAGCGGGGCAGAGGGGCAGCAAGCCTGGTACTCACATGATGGCCCAGCCCAGGTAGTTGGCTGTGCTTCCCCAGTACATGGGGTTGTCCAGGATGTTGAAGGGGAACATGGTCACTCTCGCCTCCTTGAGGATCCCGAAGTAATCACCTGTGGATGAGGCAAGGCAGGGTCCCTCGGCTGTTCATCAGCCCTGGCCACACCATCACGGAGGAAGGCCCCAGAGCGGGCTGTGGCGGGACCTGCAGGTGAGACAGGGCCCTGCACTCCAGGAGGCTCCACGGGGTTCAACAATGGACAGAGTCAGAGGGACCCACCAGGCACACAGACAGCAGAGGGCGTGGGGCCCAAGGACTGAGGTGCTGAGCACCGCCCCTGCCCCACTGCTCCTTTTCTTGTGCACTCTGACCCAGCCACGCTGGCCTTCCTCTTCTTCCAGGCTCGCACACGCTGTTCCCTCCCCTGCGATGCCTTTCCCTGCTCTCTGTACAGAGAGCTCAGTTCCTCCTCAGGCCCTTCTCCCTCTGCTCATGGCGCCTCTTTATGCAGACCCTTCCTCTTCCTGACCTACCTCCCGCTCTGCCTCACTCTAGTGAGTTCCTCTCCCTCTGGGGGCCTCAGCTGGTTGCTAAGGGCTGCTCTGCTCCACGCCCCCGGCTGCATGGCCCTGGCACCAGGGCCTGGCCACGGCACGCCTCCTGTCGCTCTGGGAGGTCAGCCCTGGTATTATTGTTTTCCCACCCAGCTGCCCAGAGGAGCTAGACCCAGTGGAGAGAGGGTGACTACTGGACAGCCTGTTCCAGACAGGCCAGCCATGCACCCGTCAGTCGCATGGCCACAAGGCATCCCCCGGCAGGACTGCTCTGAGCCATAAGCAGCGGCCGGTGTCATAGTCACAGGATCTGTCCCAGGCCTACAGAGGATGGTCCCACTGGACACAGAGTAACCGCTCCATAAAGGGTGCGGCTTTGTTCCTCCCAGCCTTCTGTCCCCAGAAACTCCTAATTTGTGTCTCCTCCAGGAGGACAATGGAGCTTCATCCGAGGTGGAAAGTAGGGCAGCTGCCTGACAATGGGCAGCATAGGCAGGAGGGGTCCAGGAGCTGCGT
This sequence comes from Macaca nemestrina, assembly GCF_043159975.1. Taxonomy (NCBI): domain Eukaryota; kingdom Metazoa; phylum Chordata; class Mammalia; order Primates; family Cercopithecidae; genus Macaca; species Macaca nemestrina. The sequence goes on from NC_092141.1 coordinate 17,792,655, forward strand.
CACCGTCTGGGGACACGGGGCAGGGCCCAGGACCACTGGGAAGTTCTTTCTTCCCAGGAAGCAGGAAGCGGGGCAGCAGGGTGTGGGTAGATGGCACAGAAACCCAATTCGGGCTGAGTCACAGGGGGAAGTGGCCACCTTTGTCTACATCCCGCGCTGCTGGCCCTCGGCGTTTCTAGGCCATGTCTGCTGGCAGCGCCGCCAGGAGTCTGTGGCCACTGGTGTTTGTGGGCTCCTTCCCTCCCTCTGACTGTTCAGGGCCCCCCAGCTTGTTCTTCCACTGCCGAGGGGCTCCACCCACCATCCTGGCTCTCCCTACGCTGCCTGCAGCCCTCCCTGTCCAGATCCACCCACACCCTAACCGCTGGAGGGCCCCTGCCGCTGGTCTCCCACAGGACCTGACTGCACAGCCCAGAGCCCCTCCCGTGTGGCTCTCACCACCCCCACATCCTGGAAGGGCCCTCCACAGCTCCTGAGCCCCACAGCTGATCCTGGCTCCATCAGTCCAACCTCTTCCTTGCGGGGACCCCCTCTGTGGCTCCCACCTCTCTGGGGATGGAGCTTCAACCCCTTGCATGGCCTTCAAGGCCTCGGCTCACCCTCCAGCCCTGTCCCGACCGACAGCACCTGTGCGGCCAGTCCAGCTGCTCCCCCGCCTCCAGCCGCCCACCACTCTGCCCTCAATCTCCCTCTCCTTGCACCAAGGCCTTTTCCTCTTTCTACCTGCCCACACCTGCCCCCACCAGGCACATGCAGACGCTCCTGGCTGCTGCCCCCCTTCCTAGACCAAACTCCCTACAGCTCCTGCCTGCGCAGGAAGCAGTGAACCACCTGTGGGTGCCCCTGACAGTCCCAGAGAGGCCTGGTCATGGGCGATCCAGAATGCTGCACCCACAGATGCCCCTTCCTCCCTCGGATGTCCCCTGCGGCCGAGCACAGGCTCCTTGAGAACTTGGAGTGCCCTGTGACAGCCCACGGTGCCCTGGGGGCTGGGCCCAAGAAGCTGCAGCCAGCATCTAAGGATGGGGGTGGCAGGCGGGCCCGGGAGCTCCTCAGGACACTGTTGGTCCCAGGAGGCCACTGAGGCCACTGAAGCCGAGTGACCTGCCAAGCTCCTGCACTGGCCATGGCTGGCGGGGAGGAAGACGTGGGTCTTCCCACCCATGACGGAGAGTGGGCAACACCCCGCTGGGCCAACTCCCTGCTCACTGGGAGGGGCTCCCCTTGGACAGGGGCTGCCTTCTTCTCTCCTTCCAGGTTTCGAAGGCCCCCTCTTGTCCCCCACCGCTGCCCCCATCTCCTCTCCCACCCCCATCCCTACTGCCTTTCCCATGGCTGCTTTTCTTTCCCAGCTTGCAAGGAGCTGGAAGTTGCTGCCATCATGAGGGTCATTGGTGGGCGTCTGGCCAGGCCAGCACTGGGCTCACAGCCTGAAAGCACCTCAGCCACAGGCAGAGGGGAATGGAGAAGGGATAAGGTGCCTCCACCCCTCATCTCTCCCCAGACCGACGCCAGCCCTGCCTGCGGCCAAACACAGCACCAACCACAAGCCTGCCCGGCCTGAGAGCCACGCATGCCGGGAGCTGCCGGGGAGGTGGCTGACTCACCACCACCTCGGGCTTCTGTGCAATAGGGCCTGAGAGCCTTCTGCAAGAGGGAGCTGGTGTGGCGCTGGACTCAGGGAGTCCCAGAACGGGTGTTGAGCGCATCTTCGTTAGCTGGAGAGAAGCAGCCGGGAGCTGTCTTCACTCCCCACGAAGGCAGCTGCTCAGCACCCTGGGGTAAGAGTTGCTGTTGGAGCCCAGCCTCCTGTTCTACCATGGACAAGCCAGGCCTGAAGGGAAGACGCCCTGATGGAGCAGGGCCCCAGCACTCCCACTGATGTCATAGACGGCAGGACCGCAGCCACCTGGCCTTGCTGCTCCCTAGGGCTCCAGTGGGCCTGCTCAGGGTCACCCCAGCCCTCAGGGTCTTACCTAGGAAGGTTCCAGTGAACCCCAGTGCAAAGAAGCTGGAGAGCACGAGCACGACGCCCAGTCCCAGGAGCGCAAGGCCCAGGCTGTAGGCCGCGGGGGTATCCAGGCTCTCCATCTTGGGCTGGCTCAGCATGGCCTGCGTGAAGCTGCGGGCAGGGGACGGAGAGGGAGGATGTCATGGCCCAGAAGGAGGCCATCCTCACCTTCTCGCCCTCTCCCCAGGGAACCTCAGAGAGCAGCCAGCCCAGGGCTGCCAGGTCAGGCAGGCAGCAGGTGGGGTCCGGTCCACCCGGGAGAGGGGGTGACAGCAACAGGGAGGGGCCCAGGCCTGCCAGATATTTAAATTTTTTCAAGAGAAGCCAGAGGTCCTGACTCATATGTGAAGTGTCCTAATTTCCAGAAATAGACAATTCATGAAAAGCACTTTAGACGCTGCAGGTGAGCAGGCTGGATTCAGCCCAAAGGCCACCAGCTTGCAAACTCTCATCCTGTCCAATGAGCAACTCATACTATGGAGAAAAGTGAGGCTCAGAAAAGACGCAGGTGCCAGGTTGCAGGGCAGGCCCAGGTGTCCCATTCCCCAACAGACTCAGTGCCCTGAGGCCTGGGGCATGCTCTGTGCTGGGGACTCCACTTCCACAGTCCCTGCAGGTCTGGCCACATCCTGGGTGGCTTGACTTGCATTTAAAGGCACTTTGGGGGCCCTTTATGTCCTCCTCCACACCTGAATTCCCCCACCAGGCTCCCTCTGGGGCCAAACCACTGAAGGCCTTGTTAAAAGGTAGTGGGGGCTGGGTGCGGTGGCTCATGCCTGTAATTCCAGCACTTTGGGAGGCCGAGACCTGTGGATCACCTGAGGTCAGGAGTTCAAGACTAGCCTGGCCAATATGGTGAAACCCTGTCTCTACCAAAAATACAAAAATTAGCTGGGCGTGGTGGTAGGCACCTGGAATCCCAGCTACTCGGGAGGCTGGGGCACAAGAATCGCTTGAATCTGGGAGGCAGAGTTTGCATACCACTGCACTCCAGCCTGGCCAATAGAGCGAGATTCAGTCTCAAAAGAAAAGAGAGAGAAAAAAAAAAAGGAAGTGGCATGACCAAAAGGGGGTGACTATGATAGCAGTGGGTCTAGAGGCTCAGGTTCTCCAGTTGGCTCCAGAGGACTGAGGGCCTGGTGCAGGGAGGACACAGGGGCTAGGTATGTGCTGATGCACCCGGGCCTCACCACAGGGGAGCGGGCGCTGGTGGGAAGGGGGCCCTGGGTGCTGGATGAGAGGCACACTCACAGGAAAGGCTGTGTGTGGGAGCACAGATATGTGTGACCAAACATGCACTTCCCATGCTCGCAATAATCACAACACAGAAGAGACATGGAGATCTGCTGCCTCACGCAGGGCAGCGCCTTTTACACTCAGTCTGGATGGCATCTCCCAGCAGGGCCAGCTCACCATCCACCCACCCACCCACCCATCCTTCCTCCATCAATCTATCCTCTGTGCACCCACACATCCATCCATCTGTCCATCTATCCATCCCTCCATCCATCAATGTAGCCTCTGTCTGCCCACACAACCATCCATCCATCCACCATGAGGTGTCTTTGCCAGGCTCTTTCAAGCAGATTGAAGCCCCCATCTTCATCCACCCATTCCATTCATTGGTGAATTCAGATTGCTGTGACCCTCCTTATGCTGAGCTGAGGACATACAGGCATATCTTTATGCCTCCCTGGAACTCCTTCCTCCAGCTGGACTGGAAGCTCCTGGGGAACAGAAGCTGCTCCTCCTTCCCTGCATGTCCCCCCGGCACTTGGCCCGGGCCACAGAACGGACATTTAGTGCCTATTCATCGACTGGAGAGAAGCAGCAGCTGCTCCTTCCTCCTCCTCCCATCCCCCAGAGCAGAGAAGGAGCCAGGGCAAAAGGGAAAAGGGCCTGTGGACAAAGCCACCAGGACCCGGTGGCAGAGGTGGGCACATCGACCTGTCAAACAGCGGCATTCGGGGGTCAGGGCAAACCCACTGCCGGTCATGCTGCCCACACCCTCAGCTCTCCACCCACCAGTGCCCTGCCCTGATCCTGCTGCTGCCCGGGGCTCAGGGTCACTCTGCAGCTCCAGGCCGAGCCTCTGGGATTGGCTCAGGGTCACGGGCTGCCATGGAGTAAGGTGGCCACACGCACACCCAGTGTGGTGCCACGATCCAGGCACACCTTCTCCCCTGCCTGGCACCCTCCACTCTCCTGCCTGCAGATGGTGGAGTGGGAGGGAAAGGAAGGGTGCCGGCCCTGCTCAGGAGCATGGCTCCCCTGCAAGCATCTGGCTCCTTGGCTGCCACTGCAGTGGGGACTAGAAAACAGACGGGGGTGGGGAGGGGTGAACAGAGGAGAGCATTCCAGAAAGCGGAAACAGCAGGGAGCTGTGCCTTAGAGTCTGGGGCAGGGCATGGAGCAGGGAAGGCTTGAAGGAGCCCGCCAGGTGCAGGCCTCGGCCCGGCAGGGTTTGGAATGCACTCTGCCTGCTGTGGAAAATGCAGAACCAGGGAGACCCATCCCGTGCTGCAATAGGGGGAGGGCGAGGAGGCCAGGCCTGAGGACGCGGGAGGGTCACTCTGGAGGGAGACCCTGTCGCTCTTACCCCTTCCTGCGGAGACCCGAGCCAGGGCCTGGGTCCACACCCCATGCTCAGGGTTCCTCTGCCAGAATTCATCTGCATCACACAAGCAGGCAGCAGATGAAAGCGAACTTCCTCCCTCTGGTGCGGCCCAGCCCAAAGCCCAGCGTGTTCAGGGCCCAGCTTCCCTGGGGGCGTGGCTCAGTAGGAAAATCAGATCTGTCTGGAAGCAGATTCCTGATGAAGGCAGATCTGGGACCAGGGAGCGGGTGGAAGAGGCCCCAGATCTGCCCCAGACCTGACCCCCAGTCCTCCAGCTGCTCCCCCGCCTATGGCCCCAGTCCTGGGGCCTTTCCTTTCCTTTCTCTGAGATGACAGCCTGGGCTGGCTCCTGGCACAGTGCTCTGTGGGTCGTTTGCTCAGAGTCAGCAGAGGAACTGGGCTGAGCTCCTCCCTGGCGTTCTCACCAAGTGGCCCCTTACCCAGTCAAATACACTCTGATTCTAGATTCCAGGTTTACTGGAATCTCACGGCCCCGATTAGGCAATCGACAGTGTTCTAGCTCCTCCATTAAGCCAGGAAAGCACAGTCCGTCCATTCCACAGGGAAAATTAGTGGATGGATGAGTAGCTCTGTGACCACAAGCTCCCTAACAGAATGAGGTAATAGGACGCAATTTCCCTTGGAAGTTTTCCGCACTGGGGGTGGGGAACGGAGATGCATTCATTTGCCTTGGGTTCTATTTTTAAGACCTGGATGGAACCTTCAGTCATTAATGTGATTTGAGGCTGTCTGCACTCTGCTCCCATAAAATCCCGGAAACCCTGGGGTGGAGGTGGGGAGGGGGCATCGCTGCCCTCAGTATCCCCACCCTGCCCCTAGCTGGGAGTCCTGGGCTACACACCAGGCCACAGGCACATGGCCCCACCCAGGACAGGCCTGTCCCGTTTCTGTCTGCAGCCGACCAGAAACACTTCTCTGACTTTGATCATCCTGGGGTGTCTCTGCAACGTCATCCACATCCACGTGTGGCCTGAGTGCCGTGTATTCCACATCCTTCACCCAGGCTTGGAGTGACTCGCTCTTTCCACTCCGTCTCAGCTACACGACGCTAGCCATGAAATGAGTCCTCTGATGGGCTCATTTCTTTTCCAAGACATATTAAAATAAGCATGTAACTACTAAAACAAAAAAAAAAAATGTTCATCTAATATGCAACCCCCGAAACCATCAAGGGGCTTGAATTCCGGGCTTTGACGTTGCACTAATTCTGAGCATTTGAATAACACGTCACCTTTCCAAAGTGTTTCCAAAACCCATCAATAGCTGAGAGAGAGTCTGTCTTGTTTTACCAACACGGAAACAGATGGTAGAAAGCAGGAGGGGCAGGACGGCTCTCCTGCCTCCTCACGACCTGTAAACAGTGGGACAGGCTCAAGCCTCACGGGCAGGCCAAGGACAACAGACAGCAGTATCCCAGCACCCCTAGCACCCAGGAATCCTGGGCTGACACCCATTCTCCTTCCAGACTTCCTGGTGGCGTGTGCTTTGGGGATGGGGAGGGTGCCTCTTCCCTCCTTCCCAGCTGCAGCCCCTCAGGTGCTGGCCTGGTCTGGTCTACCAGGGCCTGGGCCCCACTCTTGCTGAACTGCAGCCCCTTTCCCTCCTTCCTTCCCAGCAGCTGGGGCCCCTTGTGCCCAGGTTCCCTGTCCTAAGTGCCCCTCCCACCCCTTACTCTCCAGCTGCCTGCATGGATCCCGCCCAATGGCTACTCCAGGCACCTGCCCTGAGGGAATCACTCTGGTGAAGGGATTTCACAAATAGAATTCAGGTCCTGATCAGTTGGCCTTGAGTTAATCAAAAGGGAGGTGACCCTGGGTAGGCCTTTCCGAAAGGGTCTAGAAGCCAGAGAGACCCAAAGCCAAAGCCGCAGAGCTGCCTTCTGTGCTGCGGGGAGGCCACCAGGAGCTGGGCCTCAAGGACCCGAGTCCTGCCAGCAACCCGAAAGCGTGGAGGACCCCGCCTCGGGTGAGCTCACACCCAGCAGGCACCTTGATTCCAGCCTGGGGAATCCCCGAGCAAAGACCCCGCCCCCCATCCAGCCTCCTGGCCACAGAAACTGTCACATAGTATGTTTGTGTGGTTTAAGCCGCTAAGTTTGTGGGAATTTGCTACACAGCAAAAGGAAACTAATACACTTGGCTTCCCAGTGCACACTCTTTAAAAATTCTGGCCTGTTCTGCCAAGATGGCAGGAGTCGCTCTTTTCTGCCGTGGAACGCTGCACACGCCCAGCCCTCCATCACTCCATCGGAAGCAAACTGTCCCGTCGGCTCCATGCCCTCCCTCCTTCATGCACCCACTAGACCCCTGGCCTGTCCTGACCACATCCTGGAGCAGGTCTAGCCAGGCACTGGGATGCATGCAGCAGTGACCAGGACATGTGGTCACTGGGACAGAGGGCCACGTGTGCCAGCCTCCTCCAGGGCCATAGTCCCCAAGGGCCTGGCCTCAGAATCATCAGGGAGTTTTTGAAAATAGACTTCCCTGGGGGAGAGGGGCTCTAGGGTGACTCTGGTGTCCCACAGGGTTGCGCCTGCCCCATGGCCTCTAGTATACAGAATGCTGAGGTGTGTCCCCACCTGCCCTGCCCCTGCTGCCCAGCCTGAGTGGGGGCCGCCCTCTCCCGGGACTCACGGGCCCCACCCAGCCATCTGAAGAGCCAGCTCACTCCTCCAGGCCTTGGTCACCACACTTCTTCAGCCAGGGCTCTGCCTGCACCCCACCCACCCAGACCACCTTCCAGAGATCACCCTGCCCCTCCAGTTGCCTCCTTGCCCAGCCTGGGAGCACCTCCAGGTCGAGGAAGATTCCTGATTGACAGCCACACTCTGAGGCCAGGATGCAGCTTCCCAGCCCGGCTGTGCCCGCCACACCAGAGCACACAGGAGCTTCTCCCCTCAGAAGACCCAGAGGGAGCCCTGGGAGACTCCAGGCAATTCTGATGTACACTGGAATACAGTTCCGTCCTGTGACTGGTGAACGACACCAGGAGCTCGTTGATGCTCTAACAAGCTTGGCTGTCTCCTCCCACCGCCAGGGGGGAGGAAGGGCTGCAGCCCAGTCCTGTGAAGCCCAGTCGGGCCCTGCCTGGCCATCCACTCCTCGCCCGCCCCCATGGGCTTTCTCGAGACCAGCCCTGTGGCTCATCAGAGGGTAGCGCTCCAGCCAAGGCTGGCCAAGTTCAGCTGTGCAGCAGGCAGCTCAGGCAAGGAACTTCAACAAGTGCCCTGGAGTCCATCAGCCTTCCTCCCCATCCACAGTCCACAACCAGAGCAAACAGGTCTGTGCTAATGGCCCCCTCGGGACTGCATGGAGCACATCTGCTTCCAGATCGCAGTGGCTCATCCTGCCCCAGGCCTCCCCTGACCACCTCTGGATGCACCGCTGGTGCGGACCTGCTAACACAGTGGCCTGCTCTCCCCTGGGACCTGCTGGCAGGTCAGCTGCTGGTGGCCTCTCAGACCCACCGGCCATGATCCAGGCTTGGCTCAAGCACATGCCTGTGTTCTCCGCCCACCACCCGACTTCTGCTGGGTACAGAGGCTTTCGAGCACAGCCTGGACCCACGAAGCTTGCCATCTCCCATGGAGAAAGGATGCCACACCCCAAAGGCCCAGAACAGGCACACCCATGAGGACAGAAAGCAGATGAGTGCTGCCAGGAGCTGGGGGGCGGGAGGTGACTGCTCCAGGTGTATAGGGTAAAGAAAAAGCTCCAAAACTAGTCAGGAGGAAGGACTGCACGACATCGGGAAGCTGCTAAATGTCACTGAACTGTAAAGCTTAAAATGGTTCAAGCGGCTAATTTTATGTTATGTCTATTCTACTGCACAAAAAAGAATACCCATCTCTAGGCAGCCACTGAAGCGATGCATGCATGGGAAAGGGTGTGGGGGTGTGGGGGTGCAGGAGCTGGTCCTGAGGGTCCTGTCAGAGCCTGGCCCCAGAGCCCGGTCCAGCCCCAGCACCTACCACCTGCGTGCCTCACTGGCAGGTGTGGGCAGGAAGGATGGGTCAGCAGTGCGTGCAGCAGGGGCACGGCAGGACAGGGTGTAGGCAGGGGCCTGGAGGGGAAGGACAGTGGGGGAGAGAGTAAGGACCATGGCACGCCTCTGCCTTTCAACCCAAAAGGTGAGAGGAGAAAAGCAGTCCTGCAGCAGCCTGGGACATCCTTTCTCTCCTCCCCAAAATCCAGGAGTGGCTAGTCCAACCGAAAGTCACGGCCCTGTTGGCCAGGCAGACGCCAGGCGAGGCCAACACTGATATGAGAGGTCTGGAGAGGAGGGAAAGCTGGGAGCCACCATCTGTAAGAAGCTGACTTCCTCCAGCTACCCCAGGAGGACTCCCAGGGCCTGGGATCCAAGAACAAACCAGACAGTGCTTTGCTGCCGTCTATACGCCTGGAGTTGGGCTGTGAGTGGGCCTGTCCCCCTGGTCTCCTAGGTACATGCAGCACTAGGCTGGGGCCTGGAGGAGGAAGGCTGACCCCTGCCAGGGCCCTGTACTCTCTGCCTTGAAAAGGGGTGGATGACGGGGGCGGACCTCCAGGGTCAGGTAGATCACAGGCTGTGCTGCTGCACCAGCAGGGAGGTGATGGGGAGCGCTCAAGGAAGCCTCTGGGGTTTCTTTTTTTTTTTTTTTTTTTGAGACGGAGTCTTGCTCTGTCACCCAGGCTGGAGTGCAGTGGCCGGATCTCAGCTCACTGCAAGCTCCGCCTCCCGGGTTTACGCCATTCTCTTGCCTCAGCCTCTGGAGTGGCTGGGACTACAGGCACCCGCCACCTCACCCGGCTAGTTTTTTGTATTTTTTTTTTAGTAGAGACGGGGTTTCACCGTGTTAGCCGGGATGGTCTTGATCTCCTGACCTCGTGATCCGCCCGTCTCGGCCTCCCAAAGTGCTGGGATTACAGGCTTGAGCCACCGCACCCGGCCGCCTCTGGGGTTTCTAGCACAAGATGGGATTGGGCAGGAAGTCAGAAGTCAGCAGACTCAGAGCAGCTCCCAGGGGCAGGGTCGGCAGGAGGGGCTCGATCGAGGCAGCTGCCTTGTAGCACTGGCTGGTGTTTCTGGGCAGTCACCTGGCCTGGCCTAGCTGCCCCTGGAGCTGTGAGCGCTGTGGGCTCCAGCCCACTCCTCCTGCTTTGTGCCAGCCCTGATGGTGGTCCCAGCATGCTCTGGGGAACAGGGGTGGTGGAACAGCTCAGCCTGCCAGCCCTGGGCTGAGTCTCAACCCTCTGCAGCCCTCTACCCGTCCTCAGCCTTGCCGCTCCTGTAGGGGGCTCCGAGCTCCAAGTGTTCAGTCGGCCAGCACTAGCCCACTCCCTCCTGGCCACTGGGAGTGTGGGTGTCTGGGGGCTGGAAGGCACAGACCCCCGCCTGTCCTGCCGATGAAGCCAGGGCCCCACCCCGGGTAAGGAGGGATACTCTGCCGGTGGCCCAAGAGGCAGCAGGGGTAGGAAAGGGACCCATCTCCCGTACCCTGATGTCCCACTCCCATAACCCAGCCTGGGTGGTGCCAGTGCCTGCCAGGTTCCTCTGGCCTACATGGATGGAATCTTTTCTCCCTAAGTCACTGCTGATCTGTTCTCAGATGCTGGTCAGCGCTCCCTGAGCTGTAAAACCTCAGGCAAACCATTGCTTCTTAACAAGCCTCACTTCCTCCATCTGCACAATGGGACTCTTCTCTACCCAGAGGCTACGAATGTGAAAATGTTCCTGGGGCCGGATAGCCTAGGCGCTTGTGAGCACGCAGGCAGACCCCGAGGCCCCGAGGCAGTGCCTTGGACCAAACCCCTTGCCCTCTGAGGGGTGAAAAGCCCTCTCTGGGAAAGCCTCTTCACATCATTCAACCCAGGGCAGGTGCCAGGGGACCCACCCCTCTGAGGACCAAGACCCTGGGATACCCACCCAGGCCTAGAGACGACCGGCAGCCCCGGCCCAAAGGGCCAAGAAGCAAAGGCCAGGAGCCAGGGGTTCAGCGCAGAAGGCTGACCTCAGTAGGACCCTGACCACACTGCTCAGCCACATTCCTGTGGCCAAGCCCACAACAAGGATGGGAAGGCAGCAAGGGCACCTGGCCACAGAGGGGGAAGGCCTGGGCCACCCTCGGTGAGTGTGCGAGGGGCCTGACCACCAGCCAGGCCTGCCCCGGCTCCGCACGTGCCGGCATGGAGCATCTGCAGGCCCCTTCCTGTGCGCACCCAGTGCCTGCAGGCCAGGCTGGTCCGAGGAAGATGGGGCCATGGGGAGAGCCAGGCCGCACGCACCCCATCCAAAGGGGCAGCTGTGCCTCGGCCCCAGTGAGTGCTCCATGTGGGGTGTGGCCAGGCACACACAGAGCTTCTGGTCTGTCTCGACAAGTCAAAAATGGGGATTCTCTCTGGTGCAGACAGTTTCTCATTTTTTGAAGCACCACTTGGTCCATGTTTAGTCCATGAGCTGCCGTGTGCAACGATTCTCAGGGTACTGTGGGAGGTGAGACCAGGGCCCAGAGATGGGGCAGCTTGCCTTGCACAGCCTGCATCCCCAGGTCACCTGCGGCCATCACAGTCCACGCAGGTGGGCCTTGTCTAGCCTGGTGTCTGGGCAGACAAATTCACTTCCAAGTGCAGTGGGCTGGGCTGGGCCTCATCACCTAGTTCCAGTTCCTCTTCTCTGACCTTTTCATTTGACAGCAGGAAGGGGCCTGTCCCAAGTCCAGAGATGGGCAAAGAAGCTTTCTTTTTTTAAAAAAATTTGAGACAGAGTCTCACTCTGTCGTCCAGGCTGGAGTGCAGTGGTGCAATCTCGGCTCACTGCAACCTCCGCCTCTCAGGTTCAAGCAATTCTCCTGCCTCAGCCTCCCAAGTAGCTGGGACTACAGGCGTGCACCACCATGCCCGGCTAATTTTTGTATTTTTAGTAGAGACCAAGTTTCACCATGTTGGCCAGCGTGGTGTTGAACTCCTGACCTCAGGTGATCCACCCACCTTGGCCTCCCAAAGTGCTAGGATTACAGGTGTGAGCCATCGCACCTGGCCTCAAAGCAGCTTTCTGATGCTGGTTCAAGCCTAAACTGATGAGACGGTCAGGCCTGACCCCTGAGGGCTCCCAACCTGGCATCTACCTTCTGACTGGGCGCTTCCTGGAGGAGCCTCCTAAAACAGCATTGGCTGCATGGCAGAGGCTGGGATGTGACCTTGGGACCACCCAGGCATTGTCCCCTGTCCCCCATTCACATACCCCCATTCCTGAGGTCACTGGGGCTCCTCTGCTGGCCAGAGTCTAAACGACTGGGAAGGGTAGGGTGGCTCACTGTGGCAGGTGGCTCTGAGAGCTGACCCCTGCGTGCTCAGACACAAGGCTCCCGCATGGTGAGGGACGAAGTACCACCAGTAGCAGCCCTCCTGCTAGCCCAGGGGTTGTGGCTCCCCAGTGAGGGGGCTGTGCTTACCAGTGTGAGCGCAGGAAGTTCAAGAGCAGGATGGTGACGCTCAGGGAGTAGCAGGCCAGGTAGGGGGACCCGAAGGCCCTGCTCAGCTTGCGGGTCTTGTGTTCCCATCGTGCAACCTAAACCATGGGCAGAGAACAAGAGCGAGATGTTTGCTGGGGAGACTCCAGGGTGGGGGTGAACATGCCTCTCTCTGTTTCCCAGTCTCCAAAGCCCCTATTTTTGAAGAAGAATAATTACACAGGAGCAACAACCACATGCAGCCCAGCCACCCATTATCTGCCCTAGAGCCAGTTCCACAGGGATTTTCATACTTGTTCCGTTCATCTGGACCGACAACAAGGTCCTTCTGGAAACAACCCTTCAACCAGACACAGCCATGAGCCCACCAAGAGGCAGAAAGAGACGTCTGGCTGAGAAGACTGTCCCTGGGCAGACACACGGGGTCTGACCTCAGGCCCTAGCTGGGAGCTGCTGAGTGCCTCCCACAGACTCTAAAAGGGCCCCAGCGGAACTACCAGAGGAGCCCAGGGCTGCAGGAGCACGCGGCCTTCAGAGCACAGGCCCACATTCCCGCTGCGGGCCTCACCAAGCGTCCATCACAGGCGCAAAGCAAAGCGAAGCAAAGCCCTCAGCCTCCTCCCTCTGCCCAAGTGCTCTTCCCAAGGCACAGACTTTCAAACAGTGACTTGTAGCCTCAGAATCCTTTTACTTTATTTTTTTCAAACCAATCACATCTGGAATCTCAACATCTAGCCACCAACAGTGGAGAGAAGGGAGCTCTTCCTGCCTCTCTGCTGTTTCCACAGTCCTGAGCTGGTCATCCCCTGGGCCTGGCCCAGCACTCTGAGGAAGGAACGGAGAGAAGCGGAGGGGGCAAGGAGGATGCAAGAAGACAAACATTGCAGCCTGGAGTCAGGCGCTGGGCTCTAGGTACGTGAGCAAGTTGCCTGTGGGCCCAGAACAGGCACCTGTGTGTGCACAGAAAGAGCCTTAGGGGCCTGCTCCCAGCCACCTATCTCCACCCCAGCCCCAGCGATGACTGCTGCCTGCTCCACTTCCCAAGTGGACCTGCCTTTCCCCGCAGTTGCAGTGGGAGAGTGATTAGCAATGATTTCGTCAAGGCCGCTGACTCCCAGGAGGTGGCTTCCTAGTGAGTCCTCCGGCCAGCCCTGGCCCCTGTCCTCAGAGCTCCTTGGCAGTGGCAGGCCAGGGAGCAGCGGATGGTGGGGTGGGGGGCACGCCAAAGTTTACAGGAAGGAGAGGTGAAGGAGGTAGCTCCGGGGCCTTCCCCTCAACCAGCTGTTGGCACTGCAGCCAATTCTCCCAGAAGGTAAGCAGGCCCTAGGCCAGGTCTCAGCAGGTGGCCGCTGCTGACTCTGTGGGAAGCTCAAAAGGAGGAAGGAATGCGTGCTGCAGGGGTGAGGAGGGGGCTGCGGTGACTTTGCTGGGAATGTGTGGGTCGGGGGTGGAGGCAGAAGAGAAGCAGCCTGCAGAGAGCGCTGCGGGGCCTAGGACCACAGCCTGCTTTGTTTTGTTTTGTTTCAATTTTGAGATAAAACTCAAAGTGGTTTTTAGCTGTGCAACCATCACCACGGTTCAAGTCCAGAACATTTCATCACCCCAAGTAAAAACCCCGACCCCATCAGCAGTCCCTCCTCAGCCCCCCTCTGTCGGCCCCTGGCAACCACTCACCGATTTCTGTCTCTATGGATTCGCCTATTCTGGACGTTTCATATAAACTGAATCACACGCTACACGGTCTTTTGTGTCTGGCTGCTCTGACTTTATGTAATGTTCTCAAGGTTCGTCCGTGCCACAGCGCATAAATGTACTTCATTCCCTCTTACGGTTGAATACAACTCCAGTATATAAAGATTTTGTCCACCAGTTCAGCAGCTGATGGACACTTGGGTTTTGCGTTAGCAGCATTGTTCACAGTGACCAAAGCTAAAGCCAAGCAACATTCAGGCACTTGCTAGGAACAATCGTGCCCAAGTGTTTTGTGGATGTGTGTTTTCTTGCTCTCAGGTGTACACCTAGGAGTGGAATTGCTGGGTCACATGGTAAATCTATTTATTGAAGAGCTACGAAACTGTTTGCCACAGTGGCTGCCCCATTTTCCAGCCCCACCAGCAACGCATGAAGATTCTAGTTTCTCCACATCCTCCCCAACACCAGTTATTTTCCGTTTTTAAAAATTATAGCCTTCGGCGGCAGGGAGGACACTGAGCATGGTGGCTCACACCTATAATCCCAGCACTTTGGGAGGCTGAGGTAGGAGGATTGCGTGAGCTCAGGAGCTCAAGACCAGCCTGGGAGACATAGTGAGACCCTGTCTCTCCAAAAAAAAAAAAAAATTAAATTAGCCGGAAGATTGCCTGAGTCGAGGCTGCAGTAAGCCAAGATGGCACACCACTGTACCCCAGCCTGAAGACAGAGCAAGACCCTGTCTCAAAAAAAAAAAGAAAAGAAAAAAAAAATTTTTGTAGCCATCCGAGTGGGTATCAGGTGGCTTTGGTCTGCATTTCCCTAACGATAAAGAAATACCTTTCCGGCCGGGCGTGGTGCTCACGCCTGTAATCCCAGCACTTTGGGAAGCCAAGGCAGGTGGGTCACGAGGTCAAGAGATCCAGACCATCCTGGCTAATACGGTGAAACCCCGTCTCTACTAAAAATACAAAAATTAGCCGGGCATGGTGGCATGCATCTATAGTTCCAGCTACTCGGGTGGCTGAAGCAGAAGAATCGCTTGAACCCGGGAGGTGGAGCTTGCAGTGAGCCGAGATGGCGCCGCTGCACTCCAGCCTGGCAACAGAGCAAGACTCCATCACAAAAAACAAAAGCACAAACAACAAAAACCTTCCCTTCAAGGGCTCTCTCTGCCATCCTCGGCCTCCCATACAGCACCCCTCCCCCAACAGAGCCAGGCCACACCTGTCCCATAGCCTCGGAAAGGGCCAATGCTAAATGAGCTTTCAGAACAATCTAACGACAACAGAAAAGCATCAAGCAAGACTAACCCATGTGGAAAAGAAAAAGAGGAAACCACGCCTTGCCTCCCGGCGGGCTGGTATTCGATGGGGCTATTATTCCGAGGCGATTGATAAACCAGCAGCCAGCAGGACTCCCAGAACTTCCTTCCCTGCCTGGCAGCACCACCGTGCCCTCTCTGGGAGCCCAGCTGCTCATTTCATCCAACAATAGGCGGGTGCAGGACGCAATCGCCTCCCAGGGCCATGCATGTGAGCCCTTAGTGGGCAGCAGTGTGGCCCGGCGCTCTGCTATCACTGCTCCTGGTTTTTGCCTGTCTTCTACGTTTCCAGAATCCTAGAGTGGGGATTCATTTGCCCAACACTTCACGCCCCTGGCTCAAATTCCCTCTCCCCGGGGCTGCCAGGACCCTCCAGGTAAATGTAAGCTTCAGATAAACAATAAACTGGCTGGGCGCAGTGGCTCACGTCTGTTAATCCCAGCACTTTGGGAGGCCGAGGCGGGAGGATCATGAGGTCAGGAGTTTGAGACCAGCCGGGCCAACGTGGTGAAACCCCGTCTCTACTAAAAATACAAAAATTAGCTGGGTGCAGTGGCAGGCACCTGTAGTCTCAGCTACTCGGGAGGCTGAGGCAGAAGAACCACTTGAACCCTGGAGGCGGAGATTGCAGTGAACCGAGATCGCGCCACTGCATTCCAGCCTGGGCGACAGAGCGAGACTCCGTATCAAACAACAAACAAACAAACAAGCAAACCATGTTTTGGGGCAAGCTGTCCCATGGGACTGCTTTTAATCCTAAAACAGTCTGTGCTGTTGACCTGGAACCCTAATGCAACCAGGCCCTGGGTATGTGTTTGCTCCATTCAGTAGCCCAGCCCCTCCCACACCCGGGCAAGGAGTCCCCAGCTGAGCTCTGGAACACACCGGTCTCCTCCCTAAATGCCGGCTCCTTTTCTTTTTTTGCAAATCTCACCCACAGCCTCTACCCTAGGGCAGAAGAGACAGGTCCAAGGCAAGTGGAGTGGGAGGAAAACAGGGATGGGGTCGAGACCCAGGGACACCATCCTGGCCTTGACGTTCGCCAAAGCCGACAGCACTTCATAGGCAAATCACTCAGCTGTCCGCTACCTCAACTGAGTTACCTGCAAAGTACGAAAAACGGGATGGACAGTACCCCCCACCCTGATCCCCGAGCCAGCGTGGTGGGAGGGGCAGAGCAGGTGAGGGATGAAAGACTCCCGGCCCTGGCATGTGGCCCAGGGCATGTGAGAGTGCCCGTCTCTCCCCCTATTCATGGCTCAGAGCAGGGACTGGGTCTGATTTCCTTCTGGGTCCCACTCAGATGGGAACCACCTCTGCCCATGCACATGCCCGTGGTGCCTGTCTGGCCTGAGGTGGCAGCTCCGGCCTCCGTCTCCAGGCCAGGACCATGCTTCTTCCCTGCCCTTTCCAGGGCACTATTCTTGGTGTCCTTGGACTCAGAGGTTGTAACTGGCAGACTAGATGTATCCTGCTGAAACTCATAGCATGTTTAAAATATTTGGATCAACAATTAAACACTCAGCGTTTTTCACATAAAAGCCAAGGCTTCCCAAATCTTGGCAATGAGCACAGCCTCCCAGCCTGCAGGGCCTGCACCAGTCCAGCTATGCAGTGAGGGCCCAAGAAGCAGGACCCCCTTCTGGGACAAGACCCTTTTCTAGAAACTTCCCATTGGCCTCAAATTTCCTACGCATCCTTGAAGTGAGGCCGCAGAAAGCAGAGTTTTTTTATTTTTGTTTTTGTTTTCAGATGGAGTTTTGTTCTCGTTGCCCAGGCTGGAGTGCGATCTCGGCTCACTACAACCTCCACCTACCGGGTTCAAGCGATTCTCCTGCCTCAGCCTCCCAAGTAGCTGGGATTACAGGCATGCGCCACCATGCCCGGCTAATTTTGTATCTTTAGTAGAGACGGGTTTTCTCCATGTTGGTCAGGCTGGTCTCAAACTCCCGACCTCAGGCGATCCGCCCGCCTCGGCCTCTCAAAGTGCTGGGATTACAGGCATGAGCCACCATGCTCAGCGAGGGTAGAGTTTTTTCTGGTTTTGTTTTTGTTTCTGAGATGGAGTCTTGCTCTGTCACCCAGGCTAGAATGCAGTAGCGCAAACTCAGCTCACTGCAAGCTTTGCCTCCTAGGTTCACGCCAGTGTCTTGTCTCAGCCTCCTGAGTAATTGGGACTACAGGCGCCCGCCACCATGCCTGGCTAATTTTTGTTTGTATTTTTGGTACAGGTGGGGTTTCGCCATGTTAGCCAGGATGGTCTCGATCTCCTGACTTCGTGAGCCGCCTGCCTCTGCCTCCCAAAGTGCTGGGATTACAGGCGTGAGCCACAGCTCCTGGCCTGTAGATTTTTTAAATCCCACTTTGAAGTGAGACATGGCTCCTTCACACTCATTGAAGGACTGATGGGCGAGTGTCCACCCCAGTGCCCAGCAGGGCAGCTGACGGTTCCCAGTGCCGGGTTCTGGGCTCAAACACCGGCTCCTCTACTTGCAGTTTTGGCAGGTTATTTCCCCTCTCTCTGCCTGTTTCCTGATCTGTAAAATGGAGCTAATAATACTCTCTACTGCGTCACAGAGTTGCTGTGCGGATTAAGCGAATTCCTGCCCATGAAATGCCTGGAGCGATGTCTACAGCACGGCGTGTGGGGGCATGGCCGTGCTGCTGTTTGTTTTGTTTTGGAGTGTGCAAAAGGGTGAGAGTCAAAAGGCATAAGACCGAGCTATTGGCCTGATGGGCCCCAGCAAAGCTGATGAGGAAAGTCTGTTGTGAAGCAGTGTCCCTAAGGAGAGGACAGGCAGACAGAACTGTGCCACATGGGCTCGCCAGCTGCCAGGCCTCTCTCTCCCTCTGCGGCCAGCCCTTGACTGACTCTCAGAAGCTCCTTCTCTCCCACCTCGTCCTTCCCTGGCTAAATCCGCCTAACACCCAGCTGCAGTGGTAGGTCACATCTGGATTCCACAGCCACGACCCCCACCAGCTGGCCCAGGGCTCCCAGCCTGGGCACCTGGGGATCTAGAATGCCCCAAGCAAAGGGCTAGTGCTTCGCATTGGTAATGGATGCTGGGGAGGAGCTGGTGCTTCCAAGAGCTGCCAGCTAGGCAGGCCCTGGGCCAGTGAGCAAGTGTGTGTATGAACAGGCAGCTCTCCCAGGTTGCACCATGTCAGCCCTCTCTGCTCTGCACGTGCTAGGCCCAGCCAGCCCCATGACCTGGATCACACCTGCCCTTCCCAACACCCAGCTCCACCTGCCCTGCCAGGTGTGCACAGCCCTGGCTCCTTTCAGATCTGCCCCAATCTGGCCAGTGCCACTGAACCTGGGCCAGGGCCTCTCCAGGACACAGGACCAGCGGCAGCTCAGGGCAGCATCCAAAGCGTCCCACAGCACGTGGCTCAACTGCCCTTCCACGTGACACCGCCTGCCCAAGGTCTCCAACAGTCATTGTCTGTTGGACAATGTTGGCGAGCCCAACGGGTCAACAGACCTGCCCGCTCCACCAGCTAGTCCAGTGAATCAATCCCTGTCCAAGGTACACCCAAGCTCTCGCCCTGCGGTGGGTGCACTTTTCACTGCAGTGCCAGAGAGCAGGTCCCAGCACCAGCTGCCCACTTCCAGACAACCTGCACCTGAGGCCCCAGCAAAGCGGCATGATCCAGTTTCACACTGGAGGGGCCATGGCACCGTGGGGGACGCTCGCCTCCCCCAGCCTCAGTGCTCACGTTCAACCTCTTCACTCCGCTTTGCTCCCCGGCTCCTCCATTAGGACGGTCCGCATAGCGCAGGAAAAACAGCAATAGGAACATGGGCTCTGAGTTTAAATTCTAGCTCCAGCTCTACCTATAGCATCCTATAAAGATGGAACCCACCCCAGTGTCCACTGGCAGGGGGAGGGGCTGAATGAACTGCGCTACAGCCCCACGCTGGAGAAGGGCTCCTTGGAGAAAGGAAGGAGGAAGATTTCTATCTATTGCTATGGTGTGAGCTCCAGGATATATTTATTAAGTAAAAAAGCAGGTGCAGAAGAAGGTGCACCCAACCTGTTGTATAAGAAAATGAAGAGGGGCTGCGGGGAGATACACACACAGCACTTGCTTACATTTTCAAAAAGAAACGGGAAGGACAAACCCAAAACTGATCAAAATGATTACCTACAGGTGAGGGAGGAGACATGCCAGACATTTACAAATGTCCTTTATTGACTATGGAACCATGTAAATGTTTTGCATAATTAAGAGTAAGAACAGTGTGGGCGCGGTGGCTCACACCTGTAATCCCAGCACTTTGGGAAGCCAAGGCAGGCAGATCACCTGAGGTCAGGAGTTCAAGACCAGCTTGACCAACATGGTGAAACCCTGTCTCTACAAACATACAAAAATTAGCCGGACATGATGGCAGGTGCCTGTAATCCCAGCTACTTGGGAAGCTGAGGTGGAAGAATCCCTTGAACCTGGGAGGCAGAGGTTGCAGTGAGCTGAGATGGCACCATTGCACTCCAGCCTGGGTGACAGAGAGACTCCATCTCCAAAAAAAATAAAAAGAGTAAGAACAAAGGAACTACTAGAAATCCAAAAACTCAATCAATGAACCTGGTAAAAACACAGATAAGAAGTTTCAAGTGATTTTGAAACATAGTATTTTGAGTAATCCTCCCTCCTGCTGCACAACCTGAGGACAAAAGAACCCAGAAAGACTCTAGATTGCATCGAGTAAAGCTATTGTTGGTCATAAAATATTTAAGAATACAGATATTATTATTTTGGCTATATACACATTAATTATGTTACTGTATTTAGGATCCAAGCTTCCTATAAGAGAAAAGTGGTACAAAAATGAAATTAAAAGGTTGAACAGGCCGGGCACGGTGGCTCAAGCCTGTAATCCCAGCACTTTGGGAGGCCGAGACGGGCGGATCACGAGGTCAGGAGATCGAGACCATCCTGGCTAACACGGTGAAACCCCATCTCTACTAAAAAAATACAAAAAACTAGCCGGGCGAAGTGGCGAGCGCCTGTGGTCCCAGCTACTCTGGAGGCTGAGGCAGGAGAATGGCGTAAACCCGGGAGGTGGAGCTTGCAGTGAGCTGAGATCCGGCCACTGTACTCCAGCCTGGGCAACAGAGCCAGACTCAGTCTCAAAAAAAAAATAAAAAAAATAAAAGGTTGAACAAAAACTTCTGAAATGGAAATATTGGTATGAACTCATGATTTATTTCTATTTCTAGCAAATTCATTTTTCCATTACAAAAAATTAGCCGGGCGTGGTGGTGGGCACCTGTAGTCCCAGCTACTTGGGAGGCTGAGGTAAGAGAATTGCTTGAACCCGGGAGGCGGAGCTTGCAGTGAGCCAAGATCGCGCCACTATACTCCAGCCTGGGTGACAGACCGAGACTCCATCTCAAAAAAAATAAAACAAAATTCATTTTTCCTAGAGAGGCCTGGAACAGTGAGCACCCTAGCATTCAAATTGTGGTCTCCAAATATCATTTTCCACTAAAAATAACCAGCGCTCCTTGTTTAAAGGCCAATTCCAATCTACTCTGGGAACAGAAGATGTTGAACCTGAGACTGAAAGCTATGAAAGACAAGGTGGAAACGCCAGAAGAACACTAAGAAACACTTGAAGCTCCCCAGCTGGCTAAAGGCGGACATGCTGAGGTTGCTAGGACACTAACGCATTACGGGTGAAATTGTTTTTTTAATCTTTTTTATAAGACAGGATCTCAGTCCGTCTCGTTAGGATTGTCTTTATTCAGAGACAACAATAATTGTCTATGTCAAAAATCAGATGGAAACCACAAATAGATGGATATGAAAATACAAAAAACTTAGAATACTTTGAAATAAAAGGACAAAGTGGAACTAACACAACCAGATTTTGAGATGTCTGACAAAGTGCTAACGCAGTTCAGTGGAGAAAGGACATTTCCACAGATGCCACTGGAACAATTGGCTATCATATGCCAAAAAAAAAAGTGAACTTCAATCCATAACTCAGAAAAAATATAAAAATGAATTCAAGATGGACTATAAATAGAAATATAAACCTAAATCTATATATAAATATATCAATCTAAATATATAAAGCCTTCTAAAATGTTTAGAAGAAAATAGACTAGAGAGAATCTTTATGATCTTGGATTATATGATGATTTCTTAGGCAAAATATGAAAAGCATGATTCATAAAAGAAAACGTGATAACTTGAAATTCATCAAACTTTTTAAACTTCTCTTCAAAAGACATTCTTGATAGAATGAAAGGATCAGCCACAGACTGGCAGAAAATACTGGCAAAGCATGTACTTCTTGAGGGACTTATATCAAAAATATATACAGAACTCTTTAAACTTGATAATAAGAAAACAAAAAGTTCAATTTTTTTCAATGGGCAGAAAAATCCAGAGCTAACGTCATACTTAATGGTGAAAGACTGGATGTCTTCCCCCTAAACTCAGCAACAAGACAGTGAAAGGACATTCACTCTTACCACTGCAATTCAACTTTGTACTAGAGGTTTTAGCCAGGGCAATTGGGCAAGAAAATGAAATAAAGGCATGCAGATTGAAAAAAAATAAGTAAAACAACTCTATCCACAGATAACATAATCTCATACATGAAAAATCCTAAGGAATCCACTAAAAAAAATTCAAGCTAATAAATGAGTTTAGCAAGGCTACAAGATATGATTGTATTCCTATATACTTGCAATAAAAATTCTGAAAGTAGGAATCAAGAAAACAATTCCATTTACTACAGCGTTCAAAGGAGTAAAATACTTAAGAATAAATATAACAAAAGTACAAAACTTACTCTCTGAAAATGAAACATTGTTCAAAGAAACAAAAGATCTAAATAAATGGACAGACATCCCATGTTCATGGATTGTACTGGTTAAGATGGTAATACTCTCCAAACTGATCTAGAGATTCAATGCAATCACAGTCAGAATCTCAGCTGGCTTCTTTGTAAAACTGACAAGCTGATTCTAACATCCACATAGATATTCAAGGGTCACGAAATATCCAAAACAATCTTAAAAAAAAAAAAAACGCCAGGCTCCATGGCTCATTCCCATAATCCCAGCACTTTGGAGGCCAAGGCAGGCAGATCACCTGAGATCAGGAGTTCAAAACCAGCCTGGTCAACATGGCGAAACCCATCTCTACTGAAAATACAAAACTTAGCCGGGTGTGGTGGCAGGCACCTGTAATCCCAGCTACTCATAAGGCTGAGGCAGAAGAATTGCTTGAACTTGAGAGGCGGAGGTTGCAGTGAGCCGAGATCACGCCACTATACCCCAGCCCGGGCAGCAGAGCCAGGCTCTGTCTCAAAAAACAAAACAAAACAAAACAAAACAAAGTTGGAGGACTCACTTTTCCTGATTTCAAACTTACCACAATGCAACAGTAATCAAGACAGTGTGGCACTGACATAGGGATAGACATAGACCAATGGAATAGCATAGAGAGCCCAGAAATAAACTTCTACAGACATGGCAAGTGATTTCCAACAAGGCTGCCAAAACAAATGTATGTGGAAAGAATAGTCTTTTCAGCAAATAGCACCAGGACAACAGGATATTCACATGCAAAAGAATGAAGGTGGACTCTCAGCCTCTCATCATATACAAAAACTAAGTCACAATGGATCGAAGACCTAAATGTAAGAGCTAAAAGTATAAAACTCTTAGAAGAAAACATAGGTGTAACTCTTCATGATCTTGGATTTAGCAATGGTTTCTCTGACGCGACACCAAAAGCACAAGCAACAAAAGAAACATAAATTGGCTTTATCAAATATTTAGACTTTTCTACTTCAAAGGATTCTATCATGAAAATACAAAGACAACCCACAGAATAGGTGAACATATTTGTAAATTATTTATCTGATAAAGGATTGTATCTAGAATAGATAAAGAATTCTTACAAAATGGCTAAAAGTAAAAAGGGTTGGAGAGAAGCAGAAGAACCGGAATGCTCACTCCTTGCTGGTCAGAATGGAGAATGACACAATCACTTCCAAAGGCAGTTTGGCAGTGTCTCTCTTTTTTTTTTCGTGATAGAGTCTTGCTCTGTTGCCCAAGCTGGAGTGCAGTGGTGTGATCTCGGCTCACAGCCTCCCAGGTTCTAGCAATTCTCCTGCCTCAGCCTCCCAAGTAGCTGGGATTATAGGCGCATGCCATCACACCCGTCTAATTTTTGTATTTTCAGTAGAGACGGGGGTTTCACCATGTTGGCTAGGCTGGTCTTGAACTCCTGACCTCAGGTGATCCACTTGCTTCGGCCTCCCAAGGGATTACAGACATGAGCCACCGTGGCCAGTGCGGTTTGGCAGTCTCTTGAAGCATTACGCACACACCTACCACCACATGACCCAGCCATTCCACTACTAGTATTTACTTAAGAAAGATGAAATCAGCTATCCAGGCAGACTTCAACATGGATGTTTACAGTAGCTTTACTTGTAATAATCAAAACCTGGAGACAACCCAAATGTCCATCAACCAGTGAATGAGTAAACAAACCATGGTGAATGGATACAATGGAACACTACTCAGCACTAAAAAGGACTACCAGTCCCTGAAAGAGCATCCATCACCCACAAAGTAACTATGCTGAGTGACAGAAGCCAGACAAACATAGGGTATACTGTATGATTCCATTTTCATAAAATTCCTGAAAATGCAAACTAACGTCCAGTGACAGAAAGCAGATCAGCAGCAGCCTGGGTCAGAAGGCGCAAGAGGGGCCGGGGGGAATCTCAAAGGTGGGAATAGATTTGTTCACAGTCTTACCCGAGCACATGCCTCCTGGCTAGAGAAACATGCCAAAACTCAAATTGTAGGCGGGGCACAGCGGCTCTCGCCTGTAATCCCAGCAGTTGGGACTTTGCGAGGCCAAGCAGGAGGACTGCTTGAACCCAGGAGTTTGAGACAAGACTTGGCCAGATGGTGAGACCCCTATCTCTACAAAAATAAAAACATTAGCCAGTGCAGTGGCACATGCCTGTAGTCCCAGCTACTCTGGAAGCTGAGGTGGGAAGATCGCTTGAGCCCTGGAGTTCGACGCTGCAGCACGAATGCACTCCAGCCTGCGCAACACAGCAAGACCCCATCTCTAAAAAAAGACAACTCAAATTGTATGCTTCATGTAGGTGCACTTTGTTGTAAGTTGGTTATTCCTCTATGAGGCTATTTTATTTTATTTTTATTTTATTTTATTTTATTTTATATTTTGAGATGGAGTCTCGCTCTGTCATCCAGGCTGGAGTGTGTGGTGCAGTCTCAGCTCACTGCAACCTCTGCCTCCCGGGTTCAAGCGATTCTCCTGTCTCAGCCTCCTGGGTAGCTGGGATTACAGGAGTGCGCCACTATGCCCAGCTAATTTTTGTATTTTTAGTAGAGACAGGGTTTCACCATGTTGACCAGGCTGGTCTCAAACTCCTGACCTCAGGTGATTCACTAGTCTTGGCTTCCCAAAGTGCTGGGATTACAGGCTGAACCACCACGCCTGGCCTGTAAGTCTATTTTAAAATGAAATTATTAATTTTGCTGAATGTTTAATGTATTATATTATTAAAAGTTCTTACTAGTGGCCGGGTATGGTGGCTCATACCTATAATTCCAGCACTTTGGGAGGCCGAGGCAGATGGATCACAAGGTTGGGAGATCGAGACCATCCTGGCCAACATGGTGAAACCCCGTTTCTACTAAAAAAAAATTGGCCGGGTATAGTGGCGTGCACCTGTAGTCCCAGCTACTCAGGAGGCTGAGGCAGGAGAATCACTTGAACCCAGGAGAAAAGGTTGCAGTGAGCTGAGATCGTGCCACTGCACTCCAGCCTGGGTGACAGAGCGAGAGTCCATCTCATGAAAAAAAAGTCCTTTGGCCGGGCGCGGTGGCTCAAGCCTGTAATCCCAGCACTGTGGGAGGCCGAGATGGGCGGATCACGAGGTCAGGAGATCGAGACCATCCTGGCTAACACGGTGAAACCCCGTCTCTACTAAAAAATACAAAAAACTAGCCGGGCGCGGTGGCGGGCGCCTGTAGTCCCAGCTACTCCGGAGGCTGAGGCAGGAGAATGGCGTGAACCCGGGAGGCGGAGCTTGCAGTGAGCTGAGATCCGGCCACTGCACTCCAGCCTGGGCGGCAGAGCAAGACTCCGTCTCAAAAAAAAAAGAAAAAAAAGTCCTTACTTGTTAGAGATACAGTCTGCATTTCATATGTATGTGAGATATGTACTGATGAAATCCGACGTCTGGATTTGCTTTAAAACACTCTAGTGAAAGGAAGCAGACAG
Source organism: Macaca nemestrina (assembly GCF_043159975.1). Lineage (NCBI taxonomy): Eukaryota > Metazoa > Chordata > Mammalia > Primates > Cercopithecidae > Macaca > Macaca nemestrina. Next base: position 17,818,060 of record NC_092141.1, read on the forward strand.
GAGTGAAGGGGAAGAGGTGGAGATGGAACAAGAATGACATATTGTGAGAGAATTCTTGAAGCTGGGTATTAGGTACGGTGGTGCAGGGGTCATTAAACGGTTCTAGTTTAGTGTATGTTGCATATATTTGAAAATAAAAAGTTAGAAGGCAAATCCAGGCTTCACTGTTTCCCAGCTGTGTGAGCTCAGGCAGGTCCCCAACTTCCCTAAGGGTGACAGTCCCCATCGGTGAGCAGGGGATGGTCCTGCCCTCCCTTGGGTTCTATGGGGGACTTGTTCCAGTGTCTGGCAATGGCTCCCTAATTCTGCCACTGTCTCCCCAAGGGACTGCAATCTCCTTAACTGTGGCATGCAGGCCCTGTGCCACTGAACTAACTGTGGCATGCAGGCTCTGATGACACCCATGGCACAGTGACGTCAGCCGACACTGGCATAGGGCTTCCTGTGTGCCAGGCGCTGGGGTGAGTGCAGCCATGTATCCTATTCAATCCGCATGCCAGCCCCATGGGTGACGTCCGATAGTGTGCCTCCCTTACAGGACTTGCCAAGGACACACAGTGAGTAAATGGATTGTAACTCAGGTCTGGCTTCAGTTATGACCTCTGCCACATGCTGTTCCTGAACATTCTAGGGCCTCCCAACTCTGACGGGGGGGATCTGTGCCAATCTGAGTTCACAGGACCGTCTCCCCTCACTCGCACCCTAGCCTCTGTCCTTGGCTTCATCCAACAAGCTCAGGCCAAGTTCAAAGGCCTCCTCTGTCTGCCTCTGGGTCCGAAGCAGAACCAGGCAGCCCCCAACCTTCCTCCTGGACAAGGGAGCCCCAGGGACGCTTGTCACCTCCGTCAAGAACTCAGCAGCCCGGCAAGGAAGAGACCAGCAAAGGTGACCTCATGGGAGTGTCCACGCCCTGGCTGGCTCCTGTGGGTTTGAGCAGAGGGAAATGGCACGGAGCTGTCCCTCCCTTACCCAGTGGGAAAGTCAGTGGTGTTCCTCTCATGAGGGCCTGCCACACCTGCCCGCCCACCAGGTGCAACTCATGCTCCTTGCTCCCTGTAGCCACTGAAATGGTCCATCGGCCCCGTGGGACCCGGTATGGCCGGGAGTGGGACGAGGCTGGCCTGGCAGTATCAGCCCCTACTCAGGGTGGCTCTTGTTCATGGTGCTGTCGGGCCTGGACCAGTCTGAGTGGAAGGCAAGAGGCCCACAGCCCGAAACCCTTCACCAGTGCCAGCACCCAGCCCAGGAAGTCAGGGAGCGTGCGGTCTCCCTCGGCAGGTAAGACGGCCTCAGCTGTCCTTACAGGCCAGGGGGGCATGGGAGGGACAGGGTGTCTGCCACGTGCTCCGCTGACAGGTCCCAGTGGAGATTTCAGGCTGGACGATGACAATACATTTTGCTCCTTTTCCAGATCTGTCTGAGGGTCTCTGAGCCCTGCTTACGCAGATGGCTCTGTCCTGAATGTTGGGCTGGTGTTGCCCTGGAAGGAAGGAGGGAGCCGGCATGCTCAGAGTCCAGCTCAGAGGTGGGAGCCCAGAGCTCCTCGGATCTTGCCTTGCTCCTGTGAGGACGCCCCACCTGCTCCTGGGCCTAGCCCCTTTTATCTTCCCCTTGCCTTGCTGCTAAGAACCCCCCACCGACTAGAGGGCAGATGCTGTCCCTGCAGGTCCCCAAGCCCCGCCCTCCACGGGTGACTGTGGTTCAGCAACAGCAGAGGCCAGCTCCAGCCCAACACACCTGTGCTCCCTCAAGCCCAGCCCAGCCCAGCCCAGGACCCTGAGCCAGCCCCATGCCCAGCAGCCTGCAGGAGCCTTCCCCACGCTGGCCCAGGCCTCAGACGGAATCCTCTGTGTGTGTGCCACTCAGCCGCTGATCAGTCATGCTCTGCCACATGGCCACCTCTTCCATCCCTAATACTTGTCTTCTGGGAGAAAGCAAGAGGAGATAAGACAGAGTGGGAGGAAGAAAAGGAAAGCCCCAGACCACTCTTTGCTCCTGGAAGCTCTGGCCCCGAGGCTGGGAGAGGCAGACAAGCCTTCCAGTAGTGTGACCTGTGCCTGGATTTCCCGGGGAGGGGGATTTGAGACACGGACAGTGCCTGCTGCAGGGCCCAGCATGGCGTAGAAGGCAGGTGTCTTCCCTTCCTGCCACTCAGCTTTCCAGGAGGCTCGGAGAATGTTTGTTGACTTGGAAGACAGTCACACAGTTGTGACTTGGGTGGGACCTCGCCCTCACATCCAACCTGCCACCTCCAGGGAAGATCAAGGCAGAAAGCACCAGGGAGTGGCCAGCTGGCAAACGCCCTCCTCAGGAAGGGACAGCTGCTGCCGGGACCCATGGCACGCCCATCCTTGCTGTCTGAGGTGGTCTCCCTGACGCTGCAATACAGGGCCAGTCAGGGGCCTGGGTCCCAGCCCTCCCAGCCCTCAGTGACCCGCAGGCCCCACAATGGTAGAGGGAGGGTGCTAAAGAGCTGGGTACCTGAGCCCAGCCGGACAGGGAGGCAGAGAGGTCACCCCATCAATACACGCTGAGTGGCTTCTCCAAAGACGATGGCCACCAGAGGCACAGAGAGCCCCAGGCCAGGACAGAGGCAGTACTGTGTCATTGCTGTCACAGCCCTCACTTAAATAAAATATATATTTAAAAATTTACCTCAGGCTGGGCAACAAAGTGAGACCCTATCACTACAAAAAATTGAAAAATTCTCTGGGCATGGTGGCACATGCCTGGAATCCCAGCTACTTGAGAGACTGAGGCAGGAGGATCACTTGAGCCCAGGAATGCGAGTCTGCAGGGAGACTTCGATTACACCACCGCACTCCAGCCTGGGTGGCAGAACAAGACTCTGTCTCCAAAAAAAGAAAAAAAAAAAAATGAATAAATACACTAAAGGGGAAGAGGCAGTTGTTTCCTCAGAAGATTCGCTGAGTCATTTAAACGGGGAGGCTTTCTACTGCATTTATGATGTCTGATTTATGCACAGCTTTTTAAAGTGTCTTTTCTTTCTACGTAAAACAAACCCACCTGTACAAAGCAACTGAAAAAGTAGCTTAGGAGTGACTCCAACTATTAACCAAATATAGCACAAAGCGTGGTCCGCCTTCTTGGGTCAATATTTACCTGGACTTCAGCCTGCCTCGGAAAGGAAATTTGAAAATATTTGGTGAGTGGCAGAATGGTTGTCTGGCTACACAGGCTGATAAGCAGCTGGGGCTCAGGTTTCCAAGCTGGCCTTTTATGGGCGAGAGACATTATCACCATCAACGCCCATGTGCTAGTAGTAGCACCCACTGTCAGCCAGCTATTTGTTTTGTTTTTGTTTTTTAAAGATTAGTTTATTTTAGAAGGTGGGACTTTAAAAATAATTTTTAGGTCAGATTTGTGAAGGTAACACATAGAGTAAAATGTACCCTTTTTAACGTACAGGTCTATGAGTTTTGTTGTTGTTGTTTGATTTTAGTAAAGATGGGGTCTCGCTATGTTGCCCAGGCTGGTCTCGAACTCTTGGCCTTAAGCAATCCTCCTGCCTCGGCCTCCCAAAATGCTGGGGTTACAGCTGTGAGCCACTGTGCTCCAACCAGATGTATGAGTCTTGACAAATGCATACCACCACCACATCAGGACACAGAGCACTTCCAGCCGGCTCCAGGCTCCAGCCCAGAGCTGGGCCCTTCCCTGTCCCACCCCAGACACTCCTGGCCTATGTTCCATCCGGTTTCCCTCTTCCAGTGTCACAGAAATGGAATTGCGCGGGCTGTGGCATCCTGCACTCGGCGTGATGCCTCTGCAATGCGCCCAGGGTGTCACATGTATCCCCAGCTTGTTCTTTTTTGTGGTTGTGCAGGATTCTTTGGTGTAGACGTGCCACAGTCCGTGTGTCCCTGCCCCAGCTGAGGGACTGCTCGTGGGATTTTGCTACTGTAAACAGGTTTTGTGTAACCGTGTATTTTCATTCATCTGAGGGCCACTGTGCTGTCAGCTAAGCACAATCATGGGGCCTGAATCAGCTCACAAGGTCACTGTGCAGGGGAACCATTGCCCTCATTGAGGGGCACAGAGCCCCGGGCACAGCCCCACAGCTGAGAAGTGTCGAGGCATCCGGCCTGTGGGACTCCACCCCTGTATCACCACCCTCTGTCTGCCACAGCCACTGTGCCCCACCCATGCACTGTCGCCTGAATCTCTCAGGAGTGTGGGCAGGAGGAGTCCTGGGAGGCTGGTGCAAGAAAGACCGACCAGGCAGGTGGCAGGGAGCTCATAGCCTCCAGGCAGGAGGCTCGGGAGCAGGAGGGCCCACCACAGGAGTGCAGGGACAGGGGGGGACAAGGAACAAAGGCTGGGGGCCTGGAAGGACAGAGACACTTTCTGCAAAAGACAGAAGCTGGCCGGGCGCGGTGGCTCAAGCCTGTAATCCCAGAACTTTGGGAGGCCGAGACGGGCGGATCACGAGGTCAGGAGATCGAGACCATCCTGGCTAACACGGTGAAACCCCGTCTCTACTAAAAAATACAAAAAACTAGCCGGGCGTGGTGGCGGGCGCCTGTAGTCCCAGCTACTTGGGAGGCTGAGGCAGGAGAATGGCGTGAACCTGGGAGGCGGAGCTTGCAGTGAGCTGAGATCCGGCCATTGCACTCCAGCCTGGGCGGCAGAGCAAGACTCCGTCTCAAAAAAAAAAAAAAAAAAGACAGAAGCTGAGTTGAGCCTGGAAGCAATGCCCCAAGGGAAGGGGCCAAAATGGACAGCAGCCAGCCCTGGCCGTGGGTGGGGATGGGGCAGGCGTGCAGGATGGAGGGTAGGGCCTGGAGGGCTCATGGACGAAGGAAGGAGAGTTGCAGAGGGGCCTTCCAATCCCAGCCCCAACCTCCCTCTCCCGAGAGAAGACCCCCAACATGGGGCAATGGCCGGGGCGAGAAAGGGGCTGTTCCAGGTGGACTCCGCGCTCTATCCCAGTGCCTCCTCTGCGCCTGCTCTGTCCAGAGGCGAAGGCACCAACTTCGGACTGAGCACGGCACACAGAAGGGAGGGTGGCCGGCCAGCATGGGTTCTGGCATTGTGTCAGGGGGTCAGGGGAACTGAGCCCCAGGAAGACTCCTTAGGCAGGTGGCAGCAGCCACTGTGCAAGGAGAGGAGCCAGAGAATCAGGAGCACCGGTTGGCCTCCACCAGCCAGACCCCCAGAACCCACGTCTACTTGAGGACACTGTCAGAAGGAGCCCAACATCCAGGCAGCTGCAGGATGAGAGGCCCCAGGCGGGCTCTGCCCCTCCCCACGCTGCCCCTCTCCAACAGGGTCCCCACAGCGCAGCCCACTCCTCCAGGCAGGCTCAGGGTCGCACAGCATGCAGCCTCCTTCTCACCCTCTTCTGCAGCAACCCCCTTGCTCCCCCGCCTTGGATGGCACCAGGCATACTGCCCACTCATCACTAGCAAATGAATGGTGTCCCTAGTGCTCCCCTGTGAGCACCGCAATGCATACAACAGGTACTCAATAAATGTTCACTGATTATAAATCTGCAGTGGGCAGGGAGTGTCTCCACTGCCTGGTATTTGTCTATTCTCTTCTCGCTTTCTGTGGGCACGGACAGCAGTCACTGCCAGTTTCGGTGCCAGCCCCGTGCTGAGTCCAGGCACCCTGGCCGCTGAGTGCTTGGCTGAGATGGGGACAGAGCCACCGCTGGGATTCTGGGGTCACAGATGCATCTGCATGTTTATTCCAACCGACAGGATTGTTGCTGACGTTAGCGGAGTTGTGCTTGGCCTGCTGCTGTATAGAGCACCCATATGAGGTAGGCGCCAGGCCCAAGGCTAGGCATTACAGAAGCACCCCTGTCCTCCCAGAGCCCTGCAAGGAAGATGTTCCCCCCTCACACATGCACAGGTGTGGTGGCGCCTCAAAGGTCCCCGAGTCAGCCGAACCACCTGATCCCGAGCCCCACATCTTTCAACTCCTTCAGCTCCACACATTCTTAAAACCCAGGCTGCATACCAAACAGGAAGCAGGGAGCATCGTGGAGCATGGCCCACAGCACCTGTCCCCACTTAGCTCCCAGGAGAGAAGGCTGGCAGGCAGCCCCAGGACCACCGGCCGCAGCAGCAGTGGGGCGTGGGCAGGCTTGGACACGGCAGGCCTCATCCCAAGGCGCCTCCCTGGGCCCAGCTCCAGCGGGCCAGAGGCCACTCACTGAGCTTGAAACATCTGCCCAGACCTGGGGCTGCTGCAGGGCCTGAAGCAGTGGTGAGCACAGGTTTGTCGAGGCTTCTGGGAGGTAAATATTTTGATATCTGTGCTCCAGGAAAGGATTCTGAGCTTCAGAGATGAAGCAACCTGCCCAAGAAGGCTCCTCAGCGACCGGGGCCTGCCCTGGGCGTCTCCAGCCAGCACAGCGGTGGCCTGGGCTTCCAAGACAGAAAGGCTTCCTCATGAGCCCGTTGCCCAGAGAGAAACGGCTGCTGCCCCCGGCCCCAAGGCTAAAATGACAGGCCACAGACACGTGAGCCCAACACCCAGGGCCCACCTGCCCGGCACTGGCCCCTGAATATCAGTGCTGAGCCAGAAGGGCACAGCCCACCTTCCTCTTTCTTCTTCTTCTTTTTTTTTTTTTTTTTTTTTTGAGATGGAGTCTTGCTGTGTTACTCAGGCTGGAGTGCAGTGGCGTGATCTCTGCTCGCTGCAACCTCCGCCTATCGGCTTCAAGCAATTCTCCTGCCTCAGCCTCCCGAGTAGCTGGGATTACAGGTGCTTGCCACCACGCCTGGCTAATTTTTGTATTTTTAGTAGAGACGGGGTTTCACCATGTTGGCCAGGCTGGTCTCAAACTCCTGACCTCATGTGATCCACCCACCTCAGCCTCGCAAAGTGCTGGGATTCCAAGGCCCACCTTGTTCTTCTTTAAGGCAAGCACGGTGCCAAGCAACCTGTTTTGCCTGATTGAGCTCCCGCTCAGTTAATCAAGAAACAGGGGCCTGGGTGGCCTCTGGAGACTGGCTTGGGATAGAAGGTGCTTGCTCAGGTCACCCCAGATGAGCCTTCTCCATGCCCTCAGCTCACCACAGTCTCCCAGGATTACCTCCCACCTCCAACTACCCTCCTGGCTAACGCTTTCCTCTCAGGCCATGGGGAGAGCAGGCTCAACCATGCCAAGGACACAAACAGATTGAGGGCAGGGCCTTTGTGTTTTGGTGGGATTGTCTTTCATGGAGGAAAAACAGGGGAGTGGGTTGCGCTCTCTAGTAATGACAGTGACCACAATCCTGGTGTTTCTAGAATCTCTGTTTCGGGGCTTTGCCACATGCACAAGTCCATGAGATCCTCACCTGGGCTCTGTGAGGTAGCCAGGATTATACGTGTGATCCCATCTCACAGATGAGCAAATCCAGGCTGAGGGCAGCCTACAGGGACCAGGCCGCCCCCTCCTTTGCACCGTTCGGCCACCGTTGGGGGAACAGGACCCAAGGCTGCAGGGACCACCCCAGGGGATGGGCAGTGAAGCTGCCGTTCCTGCACACTGCCGCATCTGGAGTACCCTGAGGCTGGAAGGGGCATGGGGGCATCATTCTTCTCCTCTCCAGCTGCCTTCCCCCAGAGCCTGGCCTCCTCGCATCCCCTAAATCAGTTACTTAAACCCAGTGTGGTTCCCAGACCAGCAGCACCACCAGGAAGCACGTCAGCATGCAGACTCTCAGGCCCTGCCCGGGCCACTCGGCCACATTCTGCATCTGCTCCCGATCCCCAGGACTGTGGAGAAGCCACATCGTGTCCTACAGAGTCCTGAGGGCCTCACACGTGCATGTGACCACTGACGGTCCACTGCCAGGGCGTTCTTCCCAAATGCGACCATGGGGGCTCTCCTGAGCCCCCTTTCCCTAGTCCACCTTCCTCATGCACGCAGAAGTGAATCCTGCAGAAGTCTCAACGGGCTCAGTACGAGGACCCAGCCCTTCACCACATTCAGTGGCCCTTCCAAGCGTGTGGCCCCAGGCCAGGAGCTCCTGCGGCACTGGGAAGGTGGCTGCCCTTTGAAGGGGCCACGGAAGACAGCACACGCCTCCTGGACCCTGGGCCCTCTGCCTGAAGCAAAGCAGTGACTTTCATGAAGGCATGAAATGCTCTCACGACAAAGGGCAAAATCCAGCTTGTGCCTTTTTTTTTTTTTTTTAAGATGGAATTTTGCTCGTTGTCCCAGCTGGGGTGCAGTGGCACGATCTCGGCTCACTGCAACCTCCGCCTCCCAGGTTCAAGTGATTCTCCTGCCTCAGCCTCCTGAGTAGCTGGGATTACAGGTGTGTACTACCACACCCAGCTAATTTTTGTATTTTCAGTAGCAACGGGGTTTCACCATGTTGGCCAGGCTGGTCTTGAACTCCTGACATCAGGCATCCCAAAGTGCAGGGATTACAGGCATGAGCCACTGCATCCGGCCTCCAGCTTGTGTTTCTAACCATGAAGTCCCCCCCCGCTCCGATTCACTGCACAGACCACAGCCTTGGTGTCCTCAAATGTGACAGGCTGGCACAGGTGCTCATGAACATCTGAACCAGCTCTGGCTTCCTTTAGTCCTCCGAACAGAAAAGACATTTCAAAATGGAGGCAGAACAGGGCGGCTTCCTCCACTTCCCACCAGCAGACACGGGTCCAAGAGCATCTTCCCTGCTGAACCAGGACCATCATCCACGTGTGAAACAGGGGGCAGAAATGAGGGCATTTTGGCCACCAAACTCCAGTCCTGAGACTGAGCCCAGCTATAGCATTCTCACCAAGGGACCTGGACATGTTATTTTGGAAGGAAGGAGAAAGGAGGCGAACAGGCGAGCCGTTCTCTCCACAGGGAGTCCAAGGTGGGCCCGGGCCCACATTAACTTGGACAAGGCACTTCTGGTTTCAAAGGGCCATTCAGCCTCCTGTGCAGTTGGCCACCAAGGAGCTGTCTGGCTTCATGTCCCTCAGTGTCCTTGCCAGGCCACACCCTATTTAAAACCTGACCTCTTAGGGCAGTCTAGGAATCATGGCTTGTTGAGCAGGACAGCCGCGACCTCAGTTGTATTGTTCTAGAGCATTCTGAGGGACCCCACCCGCCCATGCAGGTCACCTGTGTAAGGATAAAGGACAAACACACCTTAAAGCCCCTCACCATCCCGGCATCCCAGCCCACCTCTCACCCAGGTCTGTCCAGGATGCGCCCAGAGGGCACATGCCCCATGGTCTCCAGCACATTCCATGCTCCTCACACTGTTCCTGCCACCTGGAGGAGCCCACTGCCTGCCTACATTACAGGTGCTGTCAGGCCATGCTGAAGATCCTCCTCTCGTGGCCGCCATCGCCACAGGTCCCAGCCCCAGGGCCATTCCCACGGGCCTACTAGAGAAGCCACAGCCCATGCCGCCAGGCTGGGCTCCTTGTCCTGCGTGCTGAGTCTTGGCTTCAACTCCTCCAGCGGAGACGGCCTCCTCCACTCTTTCTGCGGGGCTGGGTCCAGCCCATGACTCATTCATTCATTCCATTCCAGAACAAACCCTTCTCTTGCTTGCTTCTAAACTTTTGCTCAAAATGTTCTCTTTTGTGATAATGAAGTTGTGCTGAGGTAGGAAATGTCCTCCGTTTTAGAGATGCTATGATGGAGTGCGGGGGACAGGTCACGGCGTTCGTGACGTCAGCTACCAAGGCATGATGTTCTGGAATCTAAGTGCTGGTGCTCAGAGGTTTGTCCTCTCTACTTTTCTGTATGCTTAAAATTTGTCAATTTAAAAAAAGTACCCCTGTGCCTGAAAAACTAATTCCTTTCCTGGCCTATCTCTTCCTGCTAAAATCTCTCTTTTCTTCTGGAAGGAGGCCACAACCGACCTCCTTCCATCTTCTGTCCCTGGGCCACCTCGCCTGGGCTCGCTCCCAGCACAGCATCTGCTGAGCCCTGCAGCCTCTTCTTATGTCCTCAAGCAGCCTATAAACTTGCCAGGTGGGGCCGAGCCTCCCCACACCTCCCTGAGGCTATACACAGACGCTCTGGCTGGATCCAGTGGCCTGGGCTAGAGGGCGGTGTCACCTGAGGCCAATGAAGCCATCACTAACGGGAGAAGAAAGGAGATGATGGCACCTGTGGAGAAGGGCATGTGTGGGCCACAGCGTGGCCTGATGCCTGCTGGATGCCACTGCCCCCAGGTTTGGCCGGGCTTTGCTCTCCCGTGTCTTGGTGGCTAGCCAGGCAGCCCTGAACCCACCAGGCAGAGTCAAATGGCCTGGGCCCCTCCCAGGAGCAGCAGGGCTTTCTCCACCACATTTTCAGAAGCGGGCTTCAAATTGATGCCAGGCTGGTAGGGGGTGCAGTGGGCATGATCAGGTTTAAGTGACTCTTATTGTTTCTGACATTTGCTAATAAGTCTGATAAGGCCCCGGGAAGAAAATTACAAGATAACGGTATGGCATCAGCTGGGCTAGGAAGAGTGGCCTGGCCACCTGCTACCGATCCAGCCCCCAGGCCTCTGCCCACAAGCACCTGCCTTTGTCCAACCCTGGGGAGCCTCCCTGTCCACCCTGGGGCTGGCCCAGCCTATGGCCAAAGAGAGGCTGGGACAAGGTGGGGCATTGGTAGCCCAACAGGGCTTGCAATTTGGAAGCAGGCCACGAAATCCCAATTAGCTCCCGACCATTGCTGAGTTTAGATGACAACCAAGGCTGCCTCATTATCTTCACAGCTGCAGTCAAAGCGGAGTTGGTTCATTTGCTACGTGCTGACCCTCTCCGTTTAAAGGACAGAAAAGAAAGAGGTGGCCGTGGTTGAACCTCTGCACGCACTGGTGACTGCAGGATGAAGCTGCCCATCTGCCAAAGAGCTCCAGGGGGCCTGTGCCCCCGAAGAGCTGGGCTGCCCACCGCTCTCCAGCTCCAAGTGTGCTCTCCAGCCACATGTTCATCCTGGGGGGCACCCAATGTTCCCTATTAGCAGCTCCGCTGTTACTGCAGGATAATTAATTCAATTGGAAGTAATTGAACAGGCAAGGAGCTCCAAGGTGCTATTTCACACCTGCTGAGGCAGAGAGAAATATTTGCAAACAGACCCAACCCCAACTGCAAGCAAATGCCAGCCACAGTCCTCCCAAAGTACAGAGCTCCTGACCCCTCTCCACACGCAGATCTGTTCTTCAGGTAGCTATGGAGGGCTTCCAAGTGCCAGGCCCTGGGGCACTAGGGCGAGCAGGCCAGGCGTTCAAGGCCTCTGCCCAAGGGGGCCTCCTGTCTGTGCTGCAAGGACTCTGTGCGATGATGCCAGAGATGCGCTTGCCAGAGAACAGGGTGCTGGGAGAAAGAATAACCTGCAGTGAGGGCGGTCAGGGCGGGTGATCTTCACACTGCAGCATGCAGGACGAAAAGGAGACACCACACAGAACACAGAAAGAAGGGCCTTCCAGGCAGAGAAGCATTGCATGCGAAAGTTCCAAGTTCAGCCTCGCTTGTCTCCTGCATAGCTCCCCCAGCCCTGCCTGTGTGTCTGGAAAGCCTCCCTCCTCTTCCTCCTCTTCCTCCTCTGCCTGCCTCCTGTTTCTCCTCCTCCCCTCCTCCTCCTCCTCCTCGTCCTCCTCCTCCTGTCTGGGGCACAGCCACAGGGCCCTGCCCTGCGCATCTCCTTCCTCATGCTCAAGGACAGAACCCCCAGGACCTCCAAGCGCCCGCGAACTGAAAGCAGGTTTATCTCGGACTTGATATTTAAGGGTAAGGTGTCTGCATGACAGAAGCCAGAACACGCTAGTGAGGGGCAGGGAAAATCTAAATCACAACTGAATTCTGTGGGATATGTGAAGATGGAGAAGCCAGAAGGAAGGAGCTAAGAGCAAGAAGAAAATCAGGAAACACAGAGAGCGTCGTCGAATCAGAGCCAGCGCGCAGGCCACCCCAAAGAAATCTGACGGCAGCCACTCTGCTGCACGCACAGCAGCAGGATGCTGTAGATGAACCTCCCCCCACCGCCCGGGATACCCATTAGGCTCCAGTCTCCCTCGACGGGAGGGAACGACTTCCTTTGGTCCTCAAGAACACTTTGAGGTAGTTATCGTCATGGTGGCAGTCCACAGACAGGAGCTCCAAAGCTGGCCAAGCTGCACACAGCACTGCTGGAGTCCGGCCTGGCTCTAGATGAGGCCAAAGCTTGAATGCCCTGGGCTGGGTAGGCTGGGCCAAGCTGTGCTGCCCCTGAGGGCTGACCATCCAGTGGGGACGGACAGCGTGTATACAACATGCCATTCTAGAATGGTCCCTGGGCTCCCAGGGGTCTTCAGGAGGCGGGGAGGGGGGGTAGGTCTCAGGGAGGGAAAGGGATTCCAAAGCTCTAGGCTGCACTGGAGATCCTGTCCCCTGGGCCCTTGAGGGACCCAGAAGCTCCTCGAGGCATCAGAACATCAAGTCTGTGGCTAAATTCATACCAGAGTCTGAGAAGGCTTCATGGTGAGTACAGGTTTTTTTGGGTTTTTTTTGAGACGGAGTTTCACTCTTGTTGCCCAGGCTGGAGTGCAATGGTGAGATCTCGGCTCACGGCAACCTCCGCCTCCCAGGTTCAACCAATTCTCCTGCCTCAGACTCCCAAGTAGCTGGGATTACAGGCACATGCCACCACACCTGGCTAATTTTGTATTTTTAGTAGAGACGGAGTTTCTCCATGTTAAGGCTGGTCTCGAACTCCTGACCTCAGGTGACCCACCCGCCTCGGCCTCCCAAAGTGCTGGGATTACAGGTGTGAGTCACAGCACCTGGCCAAGTACAGGTCTTGAAGCACAGGAGGTAGAGCCTATCTGGGCAGTGTGTAGAGGGTGGCGTGTGTCCACACTATGTGGTGTGTGTCCGGAAGGCACAGTGACCAGGTCACATCTCCTCAGCAGGACCCTGACCAGGCTGTGAGACCAACCCTCTGCAGCGACAAGCAGCCATGGAATTTTTTCTTTTCTTTTTTTTTTTTTTTGAGACAAGGTCACCCAGATTGGAGTACAGTGGCACAATCACAGCTCACTGCAGCCTTGACCTCCCTGGGCTCAGGTGATCCTCCCACCTCAGGTTTCCAAGTAGTTGGGACTACAGGCATGTGCCACCATGCCCTTTTAAAATATATATATATATATATATATATATATATATATGTATTTATTTATTTTTTTATTTTTGAGACGGAGTCTCACTCTGTCGCCTAGGCTGGAGTGCAGTGGCACAATCTTGGCTCACTGTAACCTCCGCCTCCCAGGTTCAAGCTATTCTTCTGCCTCAGCCTCCTGAGTAGCTGGGACTACAGGCATGTGCTACCACGCCAGACTAATTTTTGTATTTTTAGTAGAGATGGGGTTTCACCATATTGGCCAACCTGGTCTCAAACTCCTGACCTCGTGATCCACCCACCTCAGCCTCCCAAACTGCTGGGATTACAGGCAAGACTTTTATTTTTTTTTATAGAGATGGGGTCTTGCTATGCTGCCCAGGCTGCTCTCAAACTCCTGGGCTCAAGCGATCCACCTGCCTCACTCAGCCTCACAAAATGCTGGGATTACAGGCATGAGCCACTGCGCCCAGCCAACCGTGGCATTTTTTACCTTTTATTTTAGAACACTTTTAGATTTTCAGGGAAGTTGCAAAGACAGCACAGGGCAGGTCTGCGTGTCTCCACTCAGCTCCCTGAGGCTAGTACCTCACGAAGCCACAGGCCACTTATGATAACCATAGCTGTGACAATCTGTCCATCCTCCTGGGCAAAAGCAGTGCTTTCCCAGGTGGGTCTGGGGCTTCCACAGCTTTCCAGCTCAGCAGACGGGAGGCACGTCCTCGTCTGGGCCACGCTGTACCTGCACACACACTCAGTCCCTAAGAGTCCACAGCTTCCAGAGGCCATGCTGATGGGGGGTGGGCAGCTTGGGCGCAGGGAGGGAGCACACAGTGCCCAACAGCACGGAGGAGCACGAAAGGCAGGACGCTGACGGAAATGGATCCTCCTTCGCAGGGTGGTGCGACTGTCCCTGAAAACAGTTCCTCCCTGATAGCGGGGAGGGGGGATCAGCAGGGCTGGGCACAGGGACTCTCTCTCCTCGCCGGTACAGCCTGGATTCAAAATACGACATTCTGTGCTAACTGTGCTCCCCACCAACCCCCTCCGGAATGCGTCCTGTGACCCTCTGAGGACAGGGACGTTCGTGGTTCTCTGTCACCCAAAGGGAGGGATAGGACAGAACAGCACAATCTCTGCGTGTTCCAGGGGCTGCTGCCGCTCAGTTTCTCTGGGGACAATCTTCACAGCTTTTCTGTGACACCGATCAGGTCGAATTTCAAACAGGAGTCCATTTGAGCTTTGCAGATGCACAGCTGGGATGGAACTTAGAGTCCCCTGTGGCACTTGGGGGTCAAGGGGCGTGGGCACAAGCCACACCTGAACGGTCTGCTTCAGGACCCCCCTTCCCCCGACTCCCTGCAGCTATCAAGGGCACGCCACAGCATCTCCTACCACCACACAGTTCAAAACCAAACAAGAACAGAAGTGGTGGGCTCAGAGTGCATTCGGATTCCATCATTTATTGTCGTGCATCTGTGTGATTGTTGTAGACGTCACGAATTTTTAGTTGACAATTACTCGTATTCATTCATTCATTTTCCAGCTCGCTTACTCTAGTTCAAGGTCGCAGGTGGCTGGAGCCTCTCCCAGGGCACAAAGCCTGGACGGGACGCCGTTTCATCACAGGACGTGCTCGCACCCACACCTGCTCGGACTGTGACCACTTAGATGTGCCAGTTCACTGAATGTGCACATCGCTGAGATGTGAAAGAAAGCAGAGTACACAGAGAAACCCCACGGAGTCGTGAGAGCACACAAACTCCACACAGACAGTGGCTGCAGCAGGGAATCAGCTTCTTATCATCAACGTTGTAACGAAAGAACACTATTCCAGGCAGACCTTGCATGTACCTGCCCACGTGTGCAGACTGGTGGTATCAGGTGGTTTAATTTAGCACTGTGCGTAGTAGGAAAAGTTGGAAATAAACCAAATGGCCATCAGTGGGAGAACAGGTGCAAAGGTCAGCACCTGGGAAATGCTAATAAACGTTAATTACTGTTGTTATTATGGGACTGTAATCCTCGACTGTTGATGAAGGAAACGATGTTAAACGCCATGCAGACGGCTGCAGAGAACTGCTCAGGAAGGGACCCAAGACACCGGAAAGGGGTGCAGGGGAAAGGGATTCAAGGGGGGACATTGTCACTGTCCGCCTTTTTGTGCTTTTGGAATTTTCATCACGCATCAGTGTTAACTGCTTAAAGTTTTAACATTTTGAACATAATAACTGCAGACTAAGTCTGTCCCGGAGGCAAGGGGCAGAGGGCCACACACAGTGGTGAGCTGGAGCTGATGGGTGCCTCTGAGGCCCAGCAGGGCGGAGAAGCTGGTGCGGGCTTGCAGGCCTCCACAGCAGCCCAGCCCAGGTCCCGATGCGAACACAAGCTGGTGTGGGAGCGATCAGGCCTGTCTGGGGCTGAGATGCTGTCACTCTATGTAGGATTCCAACTGGCCTGTCACAGGGTGTCCCAAACAGCAGATAAGCAGCAGCAAAACAGGAGGGGCAAGGGACAGGCACCAGGCACCATGAGCAGCAATGTGACACTGGAAGGAGGGGCCAGAAACACTGAACAAGGAGAGTCCTGAAAAAGTGTAGCACCCTCGGCCACCAGGGCAGCGCACAAGGGCCGTGTGTCCCAGCTCTGGTGAGCTGCTGGCCGGCGACCCCTCGTCACCATGACATGGTTGGATGGAGGAGGGCAGGGAACCTACCTGAGACTGAGACAGTTAACTTTTAAAAAAGACGAAACAAAAAAAACTTCGGGCATTGAAAGTTCCACTGAAGGCCAAGCGTGGTGGCTCACGCCTGTAATCCTAGCACTTTGGGAGGCCAAGGCGGGCAGATCACCTAGGTCAGGGGTTCGAGACCAGCCTGGCCAACATGGCAAAATCCCGTCTCTACTAAAAATACAAAAATTAATCAGGCACGGTGGTGCGTGCCTGTAATCCCAGCTACTTGGGAGGCTGAGGCAGGAGAATCACTTGAACCTGGGAGGTGGAGGTTGTCTCTACAAAAAATACAAAAATTAGCTGGGCATGGTAGCGCATACCCGTAATCCCAGCTACTAGGGAGGCTGAGGCAGGAGAATTGCTTGAACCCAGGAGGCAGAGGTGGCAGTGAGCCGAGATCTCACCACTGCACTCCAGCCTGGGCGACAGAGGGAGACTCTGTCTCAAAAAAAAAAAAAAAAAGCTTCACTGAATACTGAAGAATTCTCTCATGCAAAATGGGTTCCTCCCAGAGGGTCCTGGGTAAATGGGTATTTCATCTGCCATTTGGGATTCTCATGTCTCATAAGGGCCTTGCCCAAAACGGCCACCTCCGTCCCTCCCATTCCCTGACCCTGTGCTGAGCCCCGTGAGGAGACACCTCTGTGGGTGAGACACTGTTCCTCCCCCGTGGTGCACCCCAAGCCCCCTCAGGGTGGTGGGAAGTCCACCGCCATTCCTGGTTGAGGGATGTGGGTGCCACGGAGACCGACCTGCAGGCTGCAGAAAGGCGGCCATGGCAGCCCTGCGGGGAGATGCCCCTCTCATGGAAATGTGCTTGATCCATAATTAACAAGGGGGCAAGGCCATGCTGTCATTTTCTTTTTTAATTACCCTGCTGTCGTTTTGACATGGAGACCCAAGATCTAAAATTAGGCCACTGGATCTTGCACCTGACTTTCCGAGCTCCCCAGGGCAGGGGCGTGTCTCAGCGCTGACAGTGAAGAGGTGTCAAATCTGCACTCAGGGAACAACCTTTTTTGAACACGCTGCTCCCTGCGTCCCTCATCCCTTGCCCCCTTTCCCCCAGGCCAGAAGCCTTGGCTGGAGGGCGGCCCGGCTCCCCGTGGGTCCACTCTCCTCTGTGGAGTCCCAGTCCCTCACTGGCCTCCCAGAAACTCCAGTCGCAACCTTTTCTTCATGGAAACCAGCACACAGGTTTCCATTTAGGTGTGAAGGTGCCTGGCTGGCTGGGGGATTAGGAAGGCTTTGCTGTCCCCACACGCGGTGTCCTCAGGGACCTGTACCCATGGCCAGGAAGAAGTTAATGTCACTGCTTCCCTCTATCCAGGCCACAAAGTTTGGGGCAGGGACAAAGAACAAGGTGTCAGGGCCCCACCCCACCCTCCAGGAGGGGTGACCTGGCAGCTGGGTGGGGAAGGCGCCCCACATCGCCATCCTGGCTCAGGGCAGTGTCCGCCTGGAACTTGGCCGCAGGGATGCAGGGCGCCTGCACACCTTGGACTTTCTGTGTCCTCCCTGTAACTATCCCTGTCTCCTGCGGAGGCTGTGAGGATCCGACAAGAGATGGAAAGAGCACAGGCGACCACACACACAGGCCCTTACCAGCGGCCACCCGGGTCTGCTGGTGGTGCCACTGTCCCAGAATGACCCCTCACATGAAATTGTGCTCCAGCCCCTCACTCTGGATCCTCCCAATTCTACACATTTTAAGCCCACGGCAGCTCCCAGGCCCATGATGGGCCTGTGTCCCCCCAACGGCCGGCACTAAGCTGACCCAGCACCCCCTGCTCAGCTCAGATCCCATGCCTGGCCTCCTCCCAGAAGAGCCACATCCAGCACCTTCAGCAGGTTCTCCCCGCTAGCACCTGGCAGTCAGATGTGGCCAGACGGTCCCTTCCAGCTCTGTACCCTATGTGGAAAGCTGAGCCAAATCTAGAAACTTCTCTGGACATCTCTCCTCTGTTCCCCACTATGTCCTCTGCCTGTCCTGAAAGCTGCCATGTCCCTGCCACCACAGGAGAGGAGCCGCACTTGGGGGAGGCACTCACCCTCCCTCCCCACTGCCCAGCAATCTCAAACCTCCCGCCCAGAGCACACTCAGCCAGGGGTGGGGTGGGGGCTCCTCTGGGCTGGAGGGTCCGGAGGCTTCTCCGGGAGGAGGCACTGGACCTGAGACCTGGCCCGTGAGCAGGAACTGGCTGACTGGGGAGGCCAGCAGAGGCCAGGCTCAGGACCTGGTAGCCAGGATCCTGCAGCCAACAGCAACCCTTTCAGCACCCGCTCCGTTCTGTCCTCTGGTCTGTTTCTCTCACAGACATACCTTGTGCGGAGAAGGTGTTTGGTTTTCAGTACAAAAAGACAGAGTTAGAGACCCGGCCCCCCACTCAGCCACAAGCCAGCAGGAGGCTGGCCTCTGTTCCTCAGTAAACAAGGGTGCAGTTCCTGACAATCCATGAAGAGAAGATGCTACCCTAGATGTTCACAGCCCCCCCTCCCATGTCCTACTCTAGAGAGAGCTGTCGTGGCCCCGGAGGCATGAACATGGCCCTCCGTGCCGGGCCAGCGGTGCAGGAACGTGTTCCGGAAGGCAGAGTGCGTGGCCAGCAGGATGGGCGGCTTGCCTCCCAGCTCTGGCTGCTTTTAAGCCAGCAAACATGAGCTGTGAGCTGCACAGGCTGAGCCAATGGAGCCCTTTTCCCACAAGGTTTCACCAGTGATGGCCAGAGTGAATTCAGCAGGTTTTTAAAATTTTTGTTATTTTTATTTTAATTTTTTGAGACAGAGTGTCTCGCCCTGACCATGTTGGTCAGGCTGATCTCAAACTCCTGACTTCAGGTGACCCACCCACCTCGGCCTCCCAAAGTGCTGGGATTACAGGCACGAGCCATCGCACCCGGCCAGCAGACTGTTTAAAAGTTCCCACAGCACTGAAGTGAAAGGGAGCACATATCTACTCATTCAAGGCCATGCACGGCCTCCACTGGGGATGGGGATGGGCACCAGAGTAACCACACACACGTGCATGAGCACGAATGGGCACAGCTCTAAACCCTGCATAGGAACCAACCCACTGGATTCTCACAACGACCCTACAAGCAGGTACTCCCACTATGCCCATTTAGCAGAGGAGGAAACTGGAGCCCAGAGTGAGGACGTGGCTTGTCCACGTCACCCAGCTGGGAAGCAGTGGACTCTGCAGAGCACTGTACCCACCCCCAGGAAGAAGGGCGACATGGAGGGATGAGGCCCAATTAGGGAAGTGCCGGAGCTGGCTGGAGACAGCAGTGGGACACATTCTGCTACAGCCAGAGCACGCGGAAGCGGAGGAGATGCTCACCAGCACCTGTCCCGGCTCAGCCCAGCCTACCTCCCGAGCCTCGGCTCCCACCTGTCACAGTGTGCTACCCTGGGCAAGTGCCCTCCACCTCAACAGTTTCCCCTGCAAGTGAGGGGGAGCTTTCCAGAACTGCCACCTCTAGGCCTGCATCACAGAAGAGGGTGGGGTTGCCGTGTCCCTGCCGGGGCGGTGACAGCTTTCACACCTGAGTGAGTCTGAACCTCCCCTTTCCTTGGGTCCCTCCAGGACCTATGCTGGGGCTTGGGTTCTGCTCAGAAGGTGCTCTGGGCTCCCCTGAAGGCCAATTTGGTCACATTGGCTCTGACCACGGCCCATCCACCCAGACCACTAAAGTCCGTCATGATGATCCCAGGGCTCAGCCAGCCCCTGCTCTGCCTTCGGATCACACAGAAGCAAATGCTCACCCTCTTTGGCGGAAGCCACCTGTGTTTTTCTGCCTCCCGTCCTCTGAATATGGGCATCTGGGTGGGGCAGGCAGAGTGGCTCCCATAGAAGGAGGGGAACACGTGGGTCCCCGGGCTTCTCCTCCAGGTGTCTCTCTGCCTGGGAAGAGCCAGCAGGCTTAAATGCTCCACTCCTTTCATAGATGATGTGGCTTTAAGGAAACGTGCTCTGAAGCCTTGAAGTGTTGTGCACTGTGCTGGGCACCAGGCCTCCCTGATGAGCGGAACACAGCCACTCCTGAGTAAGGACACTCACAGCAGCCACACGTCGCACTGAAGCGGCTGGATGGATGCCAGAGAGTCCAGAGGCAGGTGAGGGGGCGTCCCCCAGACCATGAGCTCCAGAGAACAGGGCCAGGTCCTGCTCAACTGAGCATCCCTAAAACTCAGGAACAGGTCTTCTGACTCTCAGAGAAGCCCTGCGAGGCAGCTGTCATTGGGAGTCTCACTGCCCAAGAGAGAAGAGCCTGGCCCTGGTGCCCAGCAAACTGGACACTCAGCCAAGGCCAGAGCCTTCTGAGTGAGAGCCTTCCTTCCTGATCTCTCTCTCTCTCTCTTTTTTTTTTTTGAGATGGAGTCTCGCTCTGTCACCCAAGCTGGAGTGCAATGGCGTGATCTTGGCTCACTGCACCCCCCCCCTTCCTGGGTTCAAGAGGTTCCCCTGCCTCAGCCTCCCGAGCAGCTGGGATTACAGGTGCATGCCACCACACTCAGCTGTTTTTTGTATTTTTAGTAGAGATGGGGTTTCTCCATGTTGGCCAGGCTGGTCTCAAACTCCTGACCTCAGTTGATCCACCTGCCCCGGCCTCCCAAAGTGCTGGGATTACAGGTGTCAGTCACTGCGCCTGGCCCTTCCTGCAAATTCCCCTTGCCTCTGAACATGCATGGGGCTGTCTGGAGCCTCCTCCCTCCTTCAGAGAGGCCACATGAGCCACTCCAAGCAACTGGGACTGAGAGGAAGGTTAAAACGCCGTTTGTCTGCTGAAGATCCTTGGAGTGGGAGCTTTGCTATTAATGGGGGAATCAAATGCGTCTGCAGACGCCGTGGCTCCCGCAGTGCTGCGGCCCACTGCCTCTCAGCAGGAAAGCAAGGTTCTCATCTTCAGCCAAGCACAGGATGCCGAAAAGAGACAGAGAAGCCCTCAGTCTTGGCAGATCCGCGGGGGCTCTGAGAGAGACATAATTTGCTTCTGATGCCTCAAATCTCCCTCACCTTGCTGAGTTGCTTCTAGGTTCCTGCCAGAGGATTCAGTCCCAGATCGGGTGCCTGCCTGGTGTCCCTTAACCCCTGGCTTTTCCCCCAGAGCCTCTGCACTCAGCAATACCCCCAACCACCACCACCCACGCACCGGCTCCTGGCCTCTACGCAGCCTGTTCGTCTTTCCCGCCTGGCTGATTCTCGCCGCCACCTCCCCGGCCTGACCCTCACGCAGAGACACACCAGAGCAGCAGACCTACATGGAGCCAACACCTCTGGCCACCCTGTACTGGGCTCCACTGGCCTTTGTTTCTTTGTCCCTTGCTTGATCGTGAAAGGGACGTGATGTGCTGACAAAATTACACATGGTAAGCAGATGGGAAGCACAAAATGGAAGATGCTGGTGCACACAGAAAGTCTTGGAGAAGGAGAGTCAGGGGCGTGGTTGAGAAGCCCCTGCTGCCTCGGAGGCTCCTGGCTCGCTCTGGGACCCAGGCGGTAACAAGGGTGCCTGAGCAGGTCCCTGCAGCCTCTGGAGTCAATTTCCTGCTCATCTCCAAAAGCCCACCGCTCCCAGAACAGTACTTTCCATGGGGCAAATGCCCAGGAGATGTTTGCTCAATGAATAAAGAACTGAGGCAAAGCTCAGCAGGACTGAAACGGGGTGGGCCCAAGCCAGCACCAAGGAGTGGAGGGGGACATTGCAGGGACTGGTGACAATGACAGGCCACTCTCCCAATTCCGTGTAGAGTCAGGTGACCGGGACTGGCAGGTGTTCCCGAGGGAAAGTACTGCCTCCTCCGGCCCATGGATGCCAAGCTGAGCTTCAAGCCGGCCTTGCCCTCCCCAGGGTTTACTAGGAGGAAATGGCATCGCTAAGTGAATGGCCAGGGAGGGCCAGGGACTGGCTAGGGACAGAACCATGCTTGGCTGGCTGGGCTAGATACCAGAACCCCAAGAGCTTGGCACCTGCAGTGGCTTCCTGCTGCAGGACAGTCAGAGGAGCCAGCTGGAGGCACGGAAAGAAAGGGCATTGGAGGCTGGGAACGGGAGTGCATGCCTACAGTCCCAGCACTTTGGGAGGGTGAGGTGGCAGAATTGCTGGCGTCCAGGAGTTTGAGAACAGCTTGGGCAACATGGCGAGACCCCCGTCTCCATACACACACACACACACACACACACACACACACACACACAGACACACACACACACACAGACACACATTAAAAAATTAGGGCTGGGCGCGGTGGTTCATGCCTGTAATCCCAGGACTTTGGGAGGCCAAGGCAGGTGGGACAACTGAGGTAGGAGTTCAAAACCAGCCTGGCCAACATAGTGAAACCCCGTCTCTACTAAAAATAAAAAAAAATTAGCCGGGTGCGGTGGCACATGCCTGTAATCCCAGCTACTTGGGAGGCTGAGGCAGGAGAATTGCTTGAACCTGGGAGGCGGAGGTTGCAGTGAGTTGAGATCATGCCATTGCACTCCAGCCTGGGCAACAAGAGTGAAAATCTATCTCAAAAAAAAAAAAAAAAAAATTAGCCAGGCATGGTGACGCGTGGCTGTAGTCCCAGCTACTCAGGCTGAGGTGGGAGGATCGCCTGAGCCCAGGAGGCAGAGGTTGCAGTGAGCAGAGATGGTGCTACTGCACTCCTGCCCAGGCAGAGTGAGACCCAGTCTCAGGGAAAAATAAAAAAGAAGAAGAAGAAAGGGCAGCAGAGTGGACTGGAGCCTGGCTTGGCAATGGGTTTGTAGTGATTTCTGAGCCCTCCTAGGCCTCAGATGCTCCATGTGCACTATAACAGGGTCCCTTCCAGCCACCACCCCTCCCAGAGCCTGCCCCCAACACCCAGCAGGAAGCACCACTCCAAGGTCAGCCCACCCAGCCAGGGCCCTAAGAGAAACATGAAACCATTCTTAGCAAGTCTGACAGGAAAGGTTTCCATCAGCAAGTCCTTCACCATTTCCAAAATGCATCCCATCCCAACCCTGTTCTTCTCTCCGCATCCCTGCCATAGCTGCAGAAATCTTCATAAAACCCAAATCAGACCTTGTATCTGCTCACTTCACACCGTCACAGCTTCTTACTCTCCCCATTTTTACAGACAGGGAAACTGAGTCCCAGAGGCCCAGTATGACCCACCCGGGCTGCACAGCTAGCAAGTGTGCCGGTGAGGCTGGCCCCAGCCCTTTCTCCACGCCTGGCTTCAAGGCATAGGACTTCAGAAGAAGGGACCCTGGGGAGGTCTGGAGGCAGTGGGGTCTGAGGGAACACTATGTTAGGACTTTCCATGCAAGCCTTGCCAATGAGATCAACACCACTGTACCCATTTCACAGAAGAGGAAACTGAGGCTTATAGAGGCTGACCTGCTCGAGGCAGGCACAACAGGACTGGAAGCCAGGCAGCCTGTTTAAGGCGGGTGCCTGCCCTCAGAGGCCTGCCGGGGAAGGGAGCCTGCTGTGAAGGGGGCCAGCCAGAGCCTGGGCACGTGTGGAGAGGGACAGGAGTCATCTCTGTCAGGGGCAGAGTCCAGCACTGAGCTCCTTGAAATGAGCCTGTGAGTCCTCAGAGGTGCCAAAGGCTGGTGGGGCCAGATGAAGGCCAGTTCTGGCTGGTAAGGGGCATCCAAGTGGGGATGGAGGAATTGTGGCCTCTGGATTGGGTGGGCATTTGTGGTTATTGGTGAGTCTTGGCCAGGATTCCCAGGAAACCCTGGGCACAGAGGGGAGCCCGAGAACAGGATGGCAGCAGAAGTGTGGGGACAGAAAAGGCCCACTGTGCATCCCCACCCTCTCCCAGTTTCTGAGTGGGGAACCTGTGGCTCAGAGAAGTGAAACAGCCACCCCAGGCCAATCAGTGGTGTGACTGGGGCTGGAGCCCCACTGCACAGCTGCGAGAGGCCCAGTGCTCTTCCTGACCTGAGTGGGCCCCACCTGAGTGCTGGGGAGTCAGAGGTGGCCAAAGCCTCTGAGGCCCGCCGGCTACTCTACCCCACCTGAGGCCTCCACCAGGTCTGCCAAGACCCAGCCTCTAAGACAGTCACAGCAAAGCTACAGCCTGACCTGGCCAGAAAGTTCCCCGGTGACCTGGCTGAGGCACGTCCTTTGCACAGCATCCCATGTGCTGTGTGCTCTGCATCCTTGACCATCACATGGTCAGGGCAGGCATCGGGTGAAGGCAGACAGGCAGCCCTCCAGTGTGCCAGGTGTGACAGGAAGGCTCTGGGTCCCGCCCTCGGGGACACCAGAGGCAGGAACGTGCCCGGGTGCAGGAGAGACGTGCCCTGGGCCAGGCTGAGCTACCTGCCTGGGAGGCAGGAGCAGACACCAAGGGGCCGTCCCATCCTCACCACTCGCCAGCTGGGGCCAGGTCCTGGACCAGCTCTTGGCACACGTGGTCTCATTTCATCACCAAATGCCACAGCAGAGGTTATCTGAAAAGGACATGGAGGTAAGGGCAGGCAGGTAACCTGCCCAAAGCCACATAGCTAAGGAGCAACAGGGGCTACCTGGGGCCTCGAAGCTGTGCTCTCTTCACCACACCGGCCCCAGGGAGGGGTTAGAGAACTGGGAACAGGGGCATGGGCCCCTGGGGATGGTGGAATTTGGAGCTGCATCTGTGCAGATATCATCACCTTTTAACCAAACTGGCCCTTGAGGAAAAGCTCTGCCTAGCCAAGGAGCAGCATGGTGACTGGGTGACAGGCCCCAACCAAGCCACCCTTCCTGTCCACACCAGCTGCATGTCCACACAGACTCCCTGCCGCCCTAGCCACAGGGGCAGGGTGTCCAGCCTCCCCTCGACACTCCTCCCCACCTCCACCTCACCCCACCCTCACCTACACACTGCCAGAGCTGCCTGCTTGTCCTTCCCAAGACTGTCTTTAACCAACCATCCGCTGGGCCCTGAGAGCCCTGAACCCTGGGCCTGGCCTGATACACGTCTAGGAGTCAGCAGTGTGTGCAGTGTGACTGAAGACAGCAAGGACCCCGGCTGCGCCTTCCTGTCCCCTCTCTCCTCCCTTCCTCCAGACCCCACACTCAAATCCTATTTGCCCCAGGTTCCAGGGAGTCTCACATGATGGGCAGGACCCACGCATACCACAGTCATCAAACATTTACTGGGCGCCGTGGGGCAGGGCCTGGAGGACAACAGCCACTCCCAGCTCACACTTATCAGGCTTCAACTCTGCCTGGCCCCCTGTGCTGCACACAGAGTGTGTCACTCGTCCTCACACGACCCAGGAGGTAGAACCTACGGGGAACCCTCTTTCACAGTTAAGAACGCCAAGGCACAAAGCTTAGCACAGTGAATGGCCGGCCACACCTGGAACCCAGGTGCTGAGGCTGCAAGCTGGGTGCTAAGTCCTCCAGAGTCCCTGCCTGCGCCCACCCTGAAGAAGCCTGGAAAAGTATCAAGGACAAAACTCACAGAGCAGTTCCACAACCAATGCCCTGGGGTGGCTGCCTGAGGGGGAAGTGGACAGTAAGGCTGGAGGTGGGAAGAGGGAACAGACCAGGGTCACTGATGCTGAGCCGGTTCCAGGCACCACCGCAGCCCTGATCCTCCCGGCCCTTGCAACAGTCAGCCAGGCAGCTGTGCGCGGGTCACAGACGAGAACACCAAGGCTCGGAGAAGCCAGGAACCTTGCCCAGGTCCGTCTTGCTATCAAAGGCAGGACAGACCTGTGTGCTGAGAGGCCCAGAGAGATGAGGGGGGCACAACCACGCCCGGCTCCCGAGGACAGCAAGGGGGACAGACTCCAGTGGGCTCAAGGACACGAGGGTACCACTTCCACGTGGCTACCTCACGCGGACGCCCCACGTGCGGCCTGTCCCACAGGAAGTCCAGTCATAATATTGACACAGGCAGGGCACACAGCAGCCGGGAAGCTGGGCTGTCATGAAGTTGGCGCAGAGCACGTGAGGGCACCCCAGGCTCCAGCGGGAGGGGCCTCAGGGCCGGATCTAGGCCAGATCCATGAGAGGTGCTCGGAGGGCCTCTTCCTGCCAGAGGGGCCGGCATTCCGGCCCATTGGAGCCGGCTGTGCTGCGGCTTGGGGCTGTTTTTCCACTTTCCCGCCATGATGCATCCATGCACCAGGCAGTGAGGGGCACAGGGGGCATGAAGCACAGGGCGGGACCAGCTCTGCACACACGGCCGAGGCCCTGACAAGTCAAGTGACTTTTTGGGCCCTCAGCTGCTGCTTCTGTAACACCAGGGGCTGCCACTTAAGGCAGATCAGATCCGCTCAATCCATGTATTGTGTCTCAGGCACCGAGCTCACTGCAGCGGCAGCCACGACAGTGGCAGGACTGCTGCTGATGACAATGAGGCTGACCACCGTGACAGTCACAGTAGAGGCACAGTCAGCACTGAGCTCCCGCTGTGGAGAGTACTGTCCCTCACCATGGGCTGTCCCCACCCTCAAGACAGCTGCAATCCCTTGATCCCACCCTCAAAGGCTATTGGAGAACATGTGCCTTCAAGCAGACAAATGCCCCTGGCCGGGGGCGGTGGTTCACACCTGTAATCCCAGCACTTTGGGAGGGCAAGGCAGGCAGATCACCTGAGGTCAGGAGTTTGAGACCAGCCTGGCCAACATGGCAAAACCTTGTCTCTACTAAAAATACAAAAATTAACCGGGCGTGGTGGTGCACACCTGTAGTCCCAGCTACTTGGGAGGCTGAGGTGGGAGAATTTCTTGAACCTGGGAGGCGGAGGTTGTAGTGAGTGGAGATCGCACCACTGCACTCCAGCCTGGGTGACAAAGCAAGACTCTGTCTCAAGAAAAAAAAAAAAAGGAGAGAGAAATGCCCCCAGGTCCCACCAGACCCCCACCCAGAGGAGGCCGTTTCCCCTCCCCCTGCCCTATGTGGCTTCTCTGATGTCAGGTGTGTCCCAGGTCCCCACCCACCTGACAAGGAACCTGCATGCAGCCACCCTTTCCTCGCAGACGCGCCCTTTTCCACGCCTCTCAATTGAACGGGAAGGAGGCCTCAAGTGGCTGCTGGTGACTTTGACCCCTGCCTTGGAGACTAGTGACTAGGACAGCCTGGCCGAGGCTCCAAGATCTGTCTCAGAAAGCTGCAGGGGAGAGTTGGAGGGTGGGCGCTAGGGGGCAGGAGGCCTCAGCCTGAGGAGCCAGCAGACTCAGAGCCCCTGAGGCCCTCGGAGAGGAGCACATTGGGGGTTCCCACTGGCTGCTCATTAACAGCACCTCCACCTCCCAGGGAGGCTTCCTGACCTCAGGCACATGGGGCTTCTGGGCAGACACCTGGTCTACATGGGTGTTGTTATTGGTGCCAGCTGTTGGTGGGGCCAAACCTGGCCTCTGACCCCTCAGCCCCTCCAAGAACCGCATCTGCAGGGGCTCCCCTCCACCCCACCTCACAGGGAGGTGCCATCTCTCAGCTACACGGAAATGTGAAGGGGGAAGCCCCAGGATTCTGCAGCAGGAAGCAGAGGGTGCCCCTTAGGAAGAAGGGACAGTTTGGGCCTGAGATGGGGGAAGGCCAGAAAGGCAACTAAAAACTTCATTAGCAAAAATCATTAATAGCAATGGCAACATCGCCCATCCATGCTGGCTTTATTGCTTTATTACAACCATGCTGCTGCTGTAGGGGGGTGGCAGGCAAAGCGACAGGTGTGCTGGGGCCGCTGTGTGCCTGGAGCCTGGCTCTCCCACACCAAGCTCTTCAGCCAACCCCAAGGAAGGGACGCTATGCTCATCTTAGAGGAGAGACCAAACACCTTTCTAAGAATGCACACGACCAGGTTTGAGGCCACGAGGGTACCCAGCTCCAGCATCCCAGCCAGGGGGCAGCGGGCAGGTTGGCTGGCTGGCCTGGGCGGGGTTCTGTCCGGGCCCCCTCCCCGCACAGCCCCACCCACCTCATCCAGGAGCAGGGACTGTCTGCCCGCCTCCCCAGGATGGCACTGGCTGCTGGAAGAGGGGGTTCTCCAGCACAGGGCCTGTGAGACCCTCACAGGGCGGGGCTGTGACCTCAGCAGCTTTAATCTTCTAGAGCCCCTGCCCAGCCCCTTGAGGCCTGGCTGTCCCCTATGTTCTACCTCCTGAGTCTTGGGAAGGAGCCCTCTTGGCTAAGGTGGTTTTGAGAGCAATCCCACCGGCCCCAGGACGGAGGCATGGGTGGGTCAGGGGGAAGGAGCAGAGCCATGGATGCCACCAGGAGGATGCGGCATCAAACACCAGGTCCTCGGGCAGCGGTGGTGGCACTGGCCCTACAGTTACTCCCCACCCATGGCTCTTCCCGCTCCGGGACTCTCACCTGCCCACATTCTGCTCCTGGCAGGGAGTGAGGGACAGGGATGGAGTATGGGGCTTGGGCAGGGGGTTCATGCTGCCTTCCCTCTGCCCCCAGTGGAATCTTCATCCCTGAATCTGGCTGTTTCCAAGCCCTCTTCCCCATCTCCCTTGGAATGACAGAGGATCCAGAATGGAAAGGACCTTGGAAAATAATTTAGCTCCTTTGATTTTAGCCCAGGAAACTACAAGCAGGAGAGGGGACCAGAACTTGCCAAGTTCACACAGCCGGGTGGTACAGAACAGAATTACACACAAGGGCACAGAGGCCAGTGAGGGCAGAGGCACTTCAGCAACATCCGGCCAGCTCACAGCAACCCCCAAACCTCAGTCTCCTGGGAAACTCCAGCTAAGTCCCATGGGCAGCCCACTCTACCTGGGAAGGCGGGTACCCCCAATCTCTCTTCCCTCTGCTCCCACAGCTGCCCAAGGGGGACAGTGCCTAGCAGCTGCTAATGCTGTCCTCACCAAAGGGGCTCACACCCACTGCCCATGCCAATTCTCGCAAGAGACTGTGACGTCAGCTGGACAGGTGGGACTCAGCCTGGGAGGGGTGCTCTGGGCAGGGAGGGCCTTGGGAGCAAGGCCTCCAGGAACATACTCCTGCACTGCACACACAGGGTGGGGTCCCTGCCTCAGGTCATTTTCAGCATGGGATGGTGGGACAAATGTCTTCCCAGGAGGGTGAGCCCAGCGGCTGCCTGGAACCTCCTACACACCTGCAGAGCCCCGCGCCTGCCTCCAGAGCTCAGCCAGTGCCTTGCGAAACAGCACCTGGTTTTGAAAACTGTGGCTGGGCCGGGTGCGGTGGCTTACGCCTGTAATCCCAGCACTTTGGGAGGCTGGGAGATCGAGACCACGGTGAAACCCCATCTCTACTAAAAATACAAAAAATTAGCCAGGCATGGTGGCGGGCGCCTGTAGTCCCAGCTACTCAGGAGGCTGAGGCAGGAGAATGGCGTGAACCCGGGAGGCAGAGCTTGCAGTGAGCCAAGATCGCGCCACTGCACTCCAGCCTGGGCGACAGAGCGAGACTCCGTCTCAAAAAAAAAAAACTGTGGCTGGGGGATCTTTGCAGTCTCCACCTCCCACCCTCTGTGTCCATCCTCAGGACCCTCCTAGTTGGCCACTTCTCATCAGGCAACCAGATTCTCCATCTCCTTTCCCCCAGGACCTTTGAGTCAGGCTACTCTGCTCCCATTTCAGCCTCTCTTGAGATCTCTGCCCACTTCCCAGGGCACACCCTGCCTGTAAGCAAAGGGTGCCCACAGCCAGCCCAGGCTGGCCAGCCACCAGCACCTGCAGGAGACCATACCTCTGCGTCAGGCCAGTGTCCCCTTTTTCGAATAAAATGATGAAATCATCTCAAGGTCCAGCAGTAACACAAACAAGGGAAACCCCTAGAACGGAAGCTCAGTGTTCTCAGCCCAGCATCTTCCGAACCGGGAGGCCCAGTGGGCAGCCTAGCACTTACCATCTCCCATCTGAGCCCACCTGAATCTCACTGTGCCACGCCTGGCAGGGAATGGGGAGGGCAGGGAGTTGGCACAAGGTGGCAGGAACAGGGCTGCCTCTAGGCAGCAGCATCCATGACACCGGAGAGCCCAACACCAGCTGCCGCTGTGTGGCCCTCTGGCATTGGCCAAGAATGACCATATCCATCAGCTCCTGAGTCTCAAGCTGTCCCTCCCAGGCTGACTCCACACTTCTGGAGAGAAAGGGGCCGCCAGCTACAGAAGTACTCTCCAAGATGTATCCCTAGGACATGAGAATTGTCTGGGCAGGAGTTTCTGGGGCCAAGTGAAAGTGCTTGGCCTAAAGCCGGGAGCAGTGGCTGGAAGAGGCAGGCCTGGGTGTTTCCACTCATGCAAGAGCTCTTCTGGAGACGGAGCAGCCAAGCAGCTCCCACAGCTGCTTCTCCTTGGAGCCCAAACCCTTTTACACCCATTCCCTCCCTGAAGGCCTTGTTGCACCTCTGAGCAAAGTGGGGCAGAGGCTGCTCCTCCAGACCCAAGGGAAGGGTCTTGTTTTGGGTCACCGAGTAGGTTAGCAGTGAAATGACACAAAAACTCATGCCTTGGAAATTGTCCATGGAATTTCATTCAGCCTCCAAAGGAGACCCAGGAATGGGTAAAGCAAATAACACAGCCCCGCTGGGCTGCATCTCAGTTCCTGACAGTGCAGGCATGGGGTCTAGCAGGCAGTTACTACCCTTTATACAGGGAAAGAAAGAAGGCATGAGAAAGTGGGGAACAGCCAAGCGGGTCCTACGTGATCCCAGCAGAGTTGGGGATGAGTGTGCCTGGTTGCATGGCTTCCTGGGGCCACCTCAGGGTTCCTCCTCCAGGAAAGAGGGCACCCTTCACCATCCATGCCTCACAGTGCCAGGCCAGGCCTGGGACACCCACAGGTGCCTCAGACCCTACCCCTAGTTTCCAAGAGTTCTCAGTCTAGGCAGGAAGCAAAACACACTTTCAACCTCAGTTCCCAGGGCTAGGGCTCAGCACTGCCGCAGGGCTCGGGAAGGCACAGGCAGGAGGGCCCAGCCATGTCTGCACAGAGCCAGGGCTCAGGGAAGCCAGACTGGAGGAGCCAAGGCAACCAGGTGAAGGCGGGAAAGCCGGCGAGGAGGAGGAAGGAAGTGCAAAGGCACCAAAGTACGGAGAAGAACGCGTCTGCAGAACAGTGGTGGCTCTGGTGGCCCGAGCTCTGGGAGATAAGTCTCAGGAGAGGCACCCAACTGGGCACAGGGGGCAGGTCGCGAATGAACCTCTTCAGCCATGCTTAGCCTGAAGGCCACGGCCGGGTCTACAGAAAGGTGGGAGTAGGAGGCCCAACCTACTGGGAATGCCTAAGAAAAGGGAAAGTAACTAAGGCCACCTGGGTCCCCTGCTTCCTCTCCCCACTGTGGGAAGGATCCCGAGAGATGCCTACACCAAACCTCACCACCCAGGGCCGCACGCTGCCTTTAGGTTAGGGTGATTCTGCTCACACTAGCGGTGTCCAATAGCCTTCATCATGCTGTAAATGCCAGAACCAAAAATAAATCATCCAGGGGAGGCACGCTTGGGCCCCATCCAGCCATCTCAGGAGTGTGAGGAACCTGCAGGGAGGGATGGTCCGGCTCAGTGGAAGAGCTCGGCTCAGTGGGGATCCTGCCTGCCAGGCTCCAGGCGCGAGTGCGCTCCCTCTCCCCTCCCTTTTGTTCCTGTCCATGTCACTCCCAGTCATCCTGGCACAGACTGAACTGACCCAGTTCGAGACACCTTGTCGTACACTTTGTCACCACGTTGCTCGGGCACCACAATTCTAAAGTTAGCCCTAGCCTGATGGCAGAGGCTCCCCACCAGGCCGGTGCCAGCAGCCCACAGAGCAATGCTGCTGCCCGGCTCAGCTGCCATTCAGAGGCAGGCGGTGCCCCAGGGGCAGCAGGGCTGTTTCCAGCTAAAAGTCCACGTCCACTGCCTAGTTCTGAAAGATCCCACACTCATGTGCCATGGAACGGCTTGCACTTGAGACCAAACATCAAGGGGGCAGGGGAGTGAGCGTGGGTGCTGGGGACAAGGAACTGACTGTCCCCAGCCATGGAGCTGAAGCTAGACCCGCCACTTGTTCTGCAGGAGTCCAGCTGTGAGCACAGCCCAGACAGGAGCGGGGGAGAGCTGGGAGGGCCATGGTATCTTAGGTGACACTGGTCTGAAGAGACAAGAGCCCTGTGCTCCTAAAGCCAAGGTCTCAGTCAGGCCTGATGAGCCAGCTGGCTCTGCTCAAAGAAAAACCCTTCTTGTGCCACAGGCTTCACCAGTAAGCCCAGCTCAGCTCAGCCTTCCCGCAAGTGCAAGAGGCCCTGGCAGACGACGATGCTTTCTGGTCCAGAAACACTGGCTTGGAGCCCATTGGATATGCGGCCATGCCCTGGGAGCCAGATTTCTGAGCCAGATGGAAGCAAGGGTCTCAGACAATTTGGCTCATGCCCCCATCCTAACTTCCGACACACACACACACACACACACACACACCACCATCCTTGTGCAGACAGTCCAGATTGCAGGTAAGCATTTGGCGTCCTCCGTCACAAGCCCCAGGCCCACCTGTAGTCCACCTTCTGTCTACCCTCATATCCCTTTCCTTGGCCTCCTCGACTCCTGCGCACCTTGCCCCTGTGACTCCTCCAAAAGCCCACGTAGGCCAACTACTGCCCTGCCTATGGCCCACTGTCACCTCCTCCAGTTGCCACGACCCTGTCTCCCCACGCGTTACCCGGTTATGCTCTCCTGTAACTCCTTGGTTAATAAGTTGTGAGCTTCCTTATTAACCAAATGCTGATTTTCCTACATCACATCTAATGTCCAATCTAACCTTGCTAACCAAGCGCCAGCCCAGGAGGGCAGGGTCCCGTCCCGGCACAGAGCTGCCCCAGACCCAGGACTTGGTAAAGCGAGGGGACTGCAGCATTTCAGAGCTGGATGGGGCCTCAGCTGAGTGTCCTCACTTTATAGACCAAGAAAACTGATGCCCAGGGAGGGGATATGAGTGACAAGGACACGGGGCCTGGGCTGATCCCACAGCACCTACAAGGCTGGCTTTCCCGGAACCTGGAGGGATCCCTTGGGACACTCAGAAATGAGCCACAGACCGCTGGCTGGGGATCTGAAAATGGAAACTGAGGCAGCAGCAGCAGTAAACGCACACTAAGGGTTGGTAGGCAGGTGAGGGAGCTGCAGGTGAGGAGGTGACTGAGGTGAGGCAGGAGCACCCATACCTTTTCCTCCTCGTCCTGGCTGTCACCTCCTCCTCACAGGAGCCAGGAGAAGCACACCTCACCTTGCCCACAGTGCCACCTACCGTCTGGCCACCGTGGGGTGCAGCTGCTGCCAGTACCAGCAAGCAGGTTACACATCCAGGCCCTGGAAACCCCAGGCCCAGCCAGTGGCCCAGCGCAGCAAGCGGACTCTCACCTCCCAGAAAGGAAAAGCTGCCTCTTCCCAAACTAACTCTCCAGACTAGAGTGGCCAGCTGTCCTGGTCTGCCCAGGACTGGCTTGGGTTCCAGGGAAAGGGACTCTCAGGCTAAAAGCAGGAAAAGTTCCCGGCCAGAGGGACAGGTCAGCTTCCTGATACAGACATAAGGCCTGCTGCCCGTCTATAGGTATCCTCCGCAGGGCCAAGGGCCGGGGCTTTGGTCTGGTTGGCAGTGAGTGTTGGAACGCCTGTCTGCAGCTGACCTGTCAAATGCCTTCCCTCCCTGGAGCACACGCTGCCCCTGGCCCGATGGAAACCCCACCCTCAGAGCGAGAGGTCTTGGGCACGGTGCACTGTGGAGAGAGGGGCCTCGGAGGGGAGGGGCTGCACACTGACCTTGAGGACGGAGCTGGGTGTCCCCAAGCAAAGACCTGCACATGAGAGCCGGGCACCCAGGGAGAGCAGAAAGCAGGGTGGCCACGCAGGGCTTGGAAGGGAACAAACAAAGGCACCAGGAAGCACCCTCCCAAGGCTGGAGGAAACCGGCGTGACTCTGTGTGCATCTGCCGTCCTGGAAGGACTCCTTACAGCTCCCCTTCAGGTTCACGGGGTCCCAGTGACGAAGGGAAGTCAGACACAGGCAACTCTGCCTAGAAATCCTTTTAGGTGGGAAGTAGGGTCCCAACTTGCTGTGTCTCCAGCAGCTCTGATGTTGGTTACATGCAACTGGTGTTCAATAAAGTTACAATACCAAAGCATGTGCACACTTCGCTCTTGTAAATAACAGTGCTCAAGGCGGCTGCTGTGCCTCCCGTGCTGGCTCCCTCGGGATGACACAGGGCATGGCAGGGCAGGGCAGGGCAAGGCAGGGGGACTCCAGGAGCTGGAGTGGCACAGGCTGCCTATCTTATCTTCACTGGGATGCCAGGAATCGCTGAGCCTGCTACAAATGACTGCTGCGCTTTACCTCCCTGCGGTGCTTTATTTCACAAAGTCGGGGTGTGCATAGAACCTGGCACAATGGAGCCTTGCCTTATCCACCAGGTGCCACCGCAGAAAACCAGTCAATGGGCAGTCCATGCTCACGAAGCCAATAAACACTGCCTGCACATCCATTTCTGTCAGGCATGGTGCTGGGCACAGGCACTGAACTACAACAGGTGCCCTGCCCTCCCTGATGCAGAAGGTCAGGCAGCAGCTGCCACCCAGAGCACTGCACATGCAAGGGCTGGTGATGCAGGAGCAGAGCAGGCTCCACTTCGACTCTCTTAGAACGCTCCTGGGATGCTCTAAGAGGACAGTGAGGGACAAACAGTGACAGTGGGTATGGCAGGCTGTGCTGAGAGGTGGGCACTCAGACCGCCCAGGCAGCCATGCCCCTCAAGGGACATCAGGCAATGTCTGGAAACTGTTCAGATAGCCTGGACTTGGGGTACTACTGACATCTAGTGGGCAGAGGCCGGGGACATTGCTGGACACCTATAGTGCCCGGGATGGCCCCAAATGTCAGCAACCCTGAGTCAGAGAGGGCAAGGTCACCTGGAAAGGGACACCTGACAAGGACCACTCCAGGCTGTGGTAGCAAAGGTCTGTGGGCAGCCTTGCACAAGAGAGGCCAGATCACCTAGGAAGGCCCAAGACCTGGGATGACTGAGGATGCAGGGGGGAGGACGCCTGCCAGAATGGCCTCCCGGGTCAGGGGAAAAGTTCCACGTCCTGGAAGACCTGGAGACCTCTGAGCATGGCTCTCAGGGGTGGCTAGAGAGAAGCAGTGGGGAGACTGGCTGCAAGCAGCTGCTGCTGGTGATCTGGCAGGGGCGGGGGCGTGAAGCCAGGTGGAGTCTGCAAGGGTACAGACCCGGGGGCAGATGAGAAGAGGGAGTCCATGCTGGTCCTTGGACCACTGCCCTGGCATCTGGAGCGATAGAGAAAGAACAGAACATCGGGGAGGTCCTGGCAAGTGCTCCCTTTGGAGACTGGAGACTCCTAGGCAGGGCCACAGTGCCTGGACCCAAGGTCCTGGAGCCCTGAGGAGTCCGGGCCACAGACTGAGACCCAGACGACAGAGGGAAAAGACTATCAGTCCCTCTGCAGCATCTCGATCTTTGTTTCCTGAGGCCTTATCACAGCATTCATTACAAACGTATCTGTGCTCTGGAAGGACAGAGCTCATTCACTCTCTGAGGACGCACACAGTGCCTGGTGCATGGCGGGTTCTCAGTGACTATTCGCTGAACAAATGAACATCAGGCGGAGGAAGCCCAATTCACAAAAAACAGCAGGAAGAAAGCCAGAAAAGCATTGTGGCACACAGGAAGGCCAGTATCAGGAAGAGTGAGGGTCCGCAGTGTGAATTCCCCCAGAAAGAGAAGGCCAGGAAAGCCTCCCTTGGTCTGAACAAGGAAGAGGAGGAGGAGGCCTTGGGAAGAAATGTTCCAACAGAGTGGAGGAGATGCCAGCTGGCCACATGGAGGGAGGGGTGGGAGCAGGTGGCTCACCTAGGAAGCCTGGAAGGGAAGAGGGGAGGGACGGGGTGGGTGCTGATGAGCAGGAGCGGGCAGCACCCCAGCCCAACACTGGGAAAACACTCCCTAGAGCCACAGCCCAAAAAGGCACACAGTGGGCCTGGGGCCAAGGCCCCTCTCCAGTGCCCCCAGCTCCCCAGGAGTCCAGACTCACACACAGTCTGTTTCGTTTTGTTTTGTTTTGTTTTGTTTTGAGACAGGGTCTCACTCTGCCACCCAAACTGGAGTTCAGTGGCTTGAGCACAACTCATGGCAGCCTCGACCCCAGGGCTCAAGTGGCCCTCCCAGCTCAGCCTTCTGAGTAGCTGGTGGTCACCACCACACCTGGCTGAATTGTGTATTTTTACAGAGATAACATTTAACCATGTTGCCCGGGCTGGTTTTGAACTCCTGGGCTCAAGCGATCCACCTGCCTTGACCTCCCAAAGTGCTGGGATTACAGGCGTGAGCCACCATGCCTGGCCTTCACACACAGTCTGGAGCCCAAGGACATCCGTGTCTGACACAGGCAAAACCGAGCTCTTCCTCCACAAGCCTCTCCTCCCACGGTTGCCCCAGGGCACCCAACGGCCTTGCTTCCCACGGGTCACTCAGGACCAACCATGGGCTGGCCAAGCCACCTCTCTCGGCTCTCCCTGACCACTCCTCCCACGTCCGCCAGTCCCAGCATGGTCAAGCTGCCATCTGGGCCTACTGGCCTCTCAGCTCCACTTTCACCTCTTTTCGTCTGTCCTTGGTGCAGTGGCCTTGAAACCCTGACTCAGATCATGCCACCTCTGCAATGGCTTCCAGCTCAGAGTCCGTGGAATGTCTCCCCATGGCTCGCAAGGCCTGCACTACCGTCCCCAGTCACCTCTCTGTCCTGCTCCTCCATTCTCCTCCTGCCTGGCTCCAGCAGCAGTTGTTCCTTAAAACCTCTGAGGACACTCAGAGTGCCCCAGGACTTTTGCACTTGTGTTTTCCTGACTAGAATGCTCTTCCCCAGACACCTGAGGGCCCTCCTGCATGAGAATCAGGTTTCTGGTCAAAGGACACCCATCAGAGAGGCCTTCCCTGACCACCACCCCCATCTGTCCCTCCCCTTGCCTGCTGTGTCACTGGCAGTGCTATACATTCATTCACCACTGAAGCCGCTGCGTGAGGGCCAGGGGCTGGGATGGCGCCCAGCACATAGTAGATGCTCAATAAACATTTGAAGAATGTATGAATGAACCTCTTCAAGCTTCAGTCTCCAAAGGGGATATTAACAGCATTTGCTGTGAAGATTCATTGAAATACTGCATGAAATGCACTGGGCATAACACCTGAGCATGAGTCCTACCACCACCAGCCAGCCCTCTGCAGCAACTGAGGATAAAAATATTCAGGGGCCAGGCGCAGTGGCGCACACCTGTAATCCCAGCACTTTGGGAGGCCAACACAGGCAGATCACCTGAGGTCAGGAGTTCGAGACCAGCCTAGTCAACATGGTGAAACCCTATCTGTACTAAAAATATAAAAATTAGTCAGGCACAGTGGTATGTGCCTGTAATCCCAGCTACTCAGGAGGCTGAGGCAGGAGAATCACTTGAACCTGGGAGGTCGAGGTTGCAGTAAGCTGAGATCATGCCACTGCACTCCAGCCTGGGCAACAGAGCGAGACTCTGTCTCAAAAAAAAAAAAAAGAAATAAAATAAAATAAAAAAAAAATGCTGGGCGCAGTGGCTCACGCCTATAATCCCAGTTCTTTGGGAGGCCAAGTCAGGTGGATCACGAGGTCAGGAGTTTAAGACCAGCCTGGCCAAGATGGTGAAACACCATCTCTACTAAAAATACAAAAAAATTAGCTGGGCGTGGTGGTGGGCGCCTGTAATCCCAGCTACTTGGGAGGCTGAGGCGCTTGAACCCGAGAGGCAGAGGTTGCAGTAAGCCAAGATAACACCTCTGCACTCCAGCCTGGGCGACGGAGTGAGACGCCATCTCAAAAAAAAAAAAGGAAAAAACAGAAAGAAAGAAAGAAGGAAGGAAGGGAGGGAGGGAGGGAGGGAGGGAGGGAGGGAGGGAGGAAGGAAGGAAAGAAAGAAAGAAAGAAAGAAAGAAAGAAAAGAAAAGAAAAGAAAAGAAAAGAAAAGAAAAGAAAGAGAAAGAAAGATTCAGAAAAAAATAAAAACAAAAATTAATAACAAAAAAATACAGTATAACTACCTAGCATGTACCCTGTATTAGGTATAAGTAATCTAGAGATGATGTACAGTATATGGGAGGGTGGCCAGAGGTTACACTCGAATACAACATTGTTTTCCATCAGAGACCTGAGCATCTGACGATTTTGGTATCCATGGGGAACTGGAACCAATCCCCTGTGGATACCCAGGGACAACTGCATTGATAACTATTAAGTTATTTAAGTGCTTCCCTGGTTGTGGCCCGCTGGCCTGTTTTTGTTTTTGTTTTTTAAGACAGGGTCTCACTCTGTCACCCAGGCCGGAGTGCAGTAGTGTGATCACAGCTCACTGAAGCCTCAACCTCCCAGGTTAAAGTGATTCTGCTACCTCAGCCGACCCAGTAGCTGGGACTACAGGTGCACACCACCACACACGGCTAATTTTTGTATTTTTTGTAAAGGCAGGGTTTTGCCATGTTCCTCAGGATGGTCTCGAACTCCTTGACTCAACTGATCTGCCCATCGGGCTTCTGGCATCCAGGAGCTGGGCCTCGTCATCCCACTCCAGATGCCGTCCGGATATTCTCCCCGGCAGCAGCCCACTGAACCGCAACATGTTTCCGTAACTTGTTTCTGTAACTTTTCTCCTTCAGAAACCACTTTGCAGAGCTCGCTCTCTCTCCCACTAATGACCACAAACTGTTCCAGTGAAAAACTTTCTCAAAATGAGGCTAATCAAAAGTTTATGACCAAAAAAAGAAAAAACAAAAAACCGTATGCCAAACACACAGACACATGCTGTCTTCCAAATCTTACTGCATCTTTTTTTTTTTTTTTTTTTTTTTTTGAGACAAAGTCTCCCTTTGTCACCCAGGTTGGAGTGTAGAGGCACAATCTCGGCTCACTGCAACCTCCGCCTCCTGGGTTCAAGCAATTCTCATGCCTCACTCAGCCTCCCGAGTAGCTGGGAATACAGGCATGCCCCACCACATCCAGCTACATTTTTGTATTTTTAGTAGAGACGGGGTTTCACCAGGTTGGCCAGGCTGGTCTCAAACTCCTGACCTCAGGTGATCCACCCACTTCAGCCTCCCAAAGTGCTGGGATTACAGGCGTGAGCCACCGCACCCAGCCAAATCTTACTGTATCTTAACCACTCTGCCATTCATGAGCCACTGCGAACCTTCACAACGAACTGCACAAAAACACACTGTTGGCTGGGCCAGCAGGAAGTGACCTGAGGGGCCTTGTGCATAAATAAAAGCGTCCTCAGGACCCGCTATGCATTTGGCCAGCCAAGCCCCCAGTGCTGGGAGACCCACGTGTACCTTAATGACTGCGGGTCAATGTCAGGCCTGCAGGAAGCCGGAGGGCAGGGACCTCCTCCAGCTGTGGAGAAGCAATGTAGACAGGAAAGAGCACGACACACCCAACAACCCAAGGCTTAGGCCCACGACATCTTCCAGCAGGAGTCTTTGGCTTTTTAAATACCCCGGCCTCGCTTCCTGTGGCTGCTGTAACAAACGACCACCAACTTACAGCTGAAAACAACAGCAATCCCCAATCAGTTACCACTGGGCCAAAATCAAGGTGTCGGCTGGGCTGTGCTTCCACCAGAGGCTCTGGGGCAGACTCCGTTTTTTGCTTCTTCCAGCTTCTGGTGGGCCTGGCCTGCCTTGGCTAGTGACTTGGTCACTCCAGCCTCTGCCTTCATGGTGACAAGACACTCCTGTGAGTCAATGTCCCTGTGCCACCCCATTGTTAAAAGGACACACACAATGACACTTAGGGCCCACCTGGGTAACTCAGGGCCATCTCCCCAGCTCAAGCTCCTTGACTTCATCACGTCTGCAAAGACCCTTGTGTGTGCACCATATAAGAGACCTTCACAGGATGTGGATGTCTTTGCAGGACCATTTTTCAGCCTCCAAACACCCTCTTCACTCTTCACCACCTCGTATCTCTGGCATGCTGGGTGCGTGCAAAGGTGAAAGGAGAGGGGAAGCATGCAGGCCAGGCAGTGGGCGGGAATGCCAGGACGGCCAGGCACCGCAGCTGCAGTCCTGGCTACAGGGGCCCATGTCAGGAGGTTGGGGCCAGCTAGGGACGGTGTGGCTCAGAGTACAGGTGCTCCCCAGCCCAGCCAAGGCTTTTGAGAAGAAAGGGGTGTCCAGGAGGCCTGTGTTTGGCTGCACCAAGCTCGCCAGTCTGTCCTACCTCTGAACCTCCCCTTGAAGCCCCTCCTCTGTGGGCCGCCAGGGCATCCATCCTCGGAGCGTGTCCGGCATGTTCAGGATAGCAGGGACAGGGCATTCTTTGGAATGTACTGTCTTTGACATGAGCAGGCTGGCCCCCACCCACTTCTCTCACCAGATGGAGAAAAATCTCAAGTCATAAACTAAATGAAAAACATGTCCTGTTCTGCCCTGGGATCAAGGGCTCACCTTAAATGAAAACTGTCTGGAACAATGTGCTGCTGACGCTGATCTTGGCCTTACTCTGCAGATTAGCCTCCGGGGTGATCACAGGGTGCTCAGGGCTCTGCATCAGCAAGCCCAACCCCCGCTGAGCCCCGGGACCACCCACTCCCCCAGCAGGATCCCTGGGAAGCAGCCCAGAAGCACCCCCCAGAGACAGCCTTGGGAGAGCAGGCCAGGAACGCCAAGAGCTTCACCCCACAGTCTGGGGGGAGTGGGGGGGGTCATCTCAGAAAGGCTGAAGAAGGAGCTGACGGCCCTCCCCTCCCACACTTTCCTGAAAGGGCCCAGAGCCCACTTCCCACGCAGTCCACCCACCCCTCGGTGCTGGTGCCCAGGCACCCAAACATCCCCTGGCACCCATCAGGAGCTGGTGCCACGCTGGCTGCTTGTTTTCAACTCATGTCGGCTTGCTCCTGCTACCCAGCTCGCCTGGGTCCTGAATGTGCAGGCCGTTTTGCAGGAAGCCTCATGTGGGAAAAATAACCATGTTTATGGAACACATGAGGGGTGGGGGATTCACAAGCAAGTGGCTTTACCGTGTGACATGGCAGACAGGGAAGAGAGCCCCTACTTCCCGGACAACCCACTTCATGCATGAGAAGGCCACCAGATTGCCGGGCACATGTGACCAAAGGCAGCCCCACCGTGGGGCAGCGTTCTCCTGCAGGCTCTTGTGAGGCTAGGAGGGCCACCCCTGCAGTCCTGGACCATCCTGACACCAGCCTGGGCAGCCCAATGGCTGCTGGACCCCCAAGGCGAGAGGGCAGGAAGCGCCTAGTACTCCACACCACCCAGTGACAGACACGGGAGGGAAGAGCAGAGCTGTCTGTCTGTCTGTCTGTCTGGCCAGCCAGCAGCAACCGCCGCAATCCCCTGCATGTGGGGCTCAGCCAGCAATGGGATACTCCCGTCTGGACAGTGTCAGGCATATCACTTACCACATTCCAGTAGAGCGGATTGAAGGCGATGGTGAGGACGGCAGCCACAAAGCTGGGATCCAGGGGGTCCACGTAGCCCAGCAGCCAGGTCATAACGCAGAGGTCTGCCTGCAGGGACAGAGCCAGCATCAGCACCGCTCAGACACAGCAGGGCCTGTGAGCCCCCAGGAGTCGGAGACAAAGTTACCCTCTGGGAACACGCCGGGAGGCCTGGGAACATCCAAGTCCAGCAAAGGTTACTATAGTGTAGTCTCATAAAAGGGAAGATAAAAATCTGAAACCTAATGAGCTGTGTCATGCCCTGGGAGGGCGGCCACAGAAGTGTGCCTGGACACCAGATGAGGAAATCAGCACCTCTGAAGAGGGGTGCCTGGTGCCCTGAAGGGAGGTGACACCAACCCTGGTGTGACGGACGGAGACCCTCCGGGATAAGGGTTCTCAGAGGCCCCAGAGAAAACCCAAGCAGCTGAAATAAATGTGAAGAGATGCTCAACCTCACTAGGAATCAGGTAAAAGCAAATTAAAACAATAGGGGTGCGCCTCTCCTCACCCACACTTGACAGGGGACAATCTTGAGTGCACACGAAATCTTGGCGCAAGGTGAACTGAAAAAGTGTGCACCCACACCCCAGCCACCCCACTCGCATACACATGGACACTGCCCCCTCCCCATCAGCTTGCATGAAAATATCAGGAACAATGACAAACAGCTGAGGTGTCCAGCGACCAAAGAAATGAAAAAACCCATGGCCCATTCCTACAGCAGCTAAACTACAGCAGTTAAAAGCACTAGGTCTACACACAGCACTGTGAAACGTTCTCAAACACACCGTTAAGTAGTAGAGCAGGCTGCACGATTCAGTGCCTAGACAGAAATTTCTAGAAAATAACACAAAATATACTACCAAATATTCAGTTTTAATTTTTTTTTTTTTTTTTTTTTTTTTTTTTTTTTTTTTTTTTTTTTAGAGACAGAGTCTCCCTCTGTCGCCCAGGCTGGAGTGCAGTGGCACGTTCATAGCTCACTGCAACCTTGAACTCCTGGGCTCACTTTGGGAGGCCAAGGTGGGAGAACACTTGAGGCCAGGAGTTTGAGACCAGTCTA
Organism: Macaca nemestrina; assembly: GCF_043159975.1. Classification (NCBI taxonomy): domain Eukaryota; kingdom Metazoa; phylum Chordata; class Mammalia; order Primates; family Cercopithecidae; genus Macaca; species Macaca nemestrina. The sequence continues at coordinate 17,860,346 of NC_092141.1, forward strand.
GGCAACATCGTGAGACCCTGCCTCTACGAAAATGTAAAAACTAGCTGGGCGTAGTTCCAATTACTTGGGAGGCCAAGACAAGAGGATCACTTGAGCCCAGGGGTTTGAGGCTGCAGTGAGCTGTGATCGGGCCACTTGCACTCCAACCTGGGCAACGCTGTCTCAAAAAAAAAATAATTAGTTAATTAAAAAATAAATAGGCCGGGCGTGGTGGCTCACGCCTGTAATCCCTGCACTTTGGGAGGCCAAGGCGGGTGGATCACGAGGTCAGGAGACCGAGACCATCCTGGTTAACACGGTGAAACCCCGTCTCTACTAAAAATACAAAAAATTACCCAGGCGTGGTGGCGGGCGCCTGCAGCCCCAGCTACTCCGGAGGCTGAGGCAGGAGAATGGCGTGAACTCGCGAGGTGGAGCTTGCAGTGGGCTGAGATGGTGCCAGTGCACTCCAGCCTGGGCGACAGAGCAAGACCTGGTCTCAAAATAAATAAATAAATTAATTAATTAATTAAAATAAAAAACTGTTTCTAAAATGCACTGAAAAATATTATGGTGTCTCTCCACATGCAACTCAAAATTTTTTTAAATACTAAATTATAAAATAAGTGTAAAGTTGTGCTTGCTTCAGCAGCACACATACTAAAATTGGAACGATACAGAGAAGATTAGTATGGCCCCTGCACAAGGATGACACACAAATTCATGAAGCATTCCACAAGGAGGGGAACATCACACCAGGGCCTGTCGAGGGTGGGGGGCTAGGGGAGGGATAGCATTAGGAGAAATACCTAATGTAGATGATGGGTTGATGGGTGCAGCAAACTACCATGGCATGTGTATACATATGTAACAAACCTCCACCTTCTGCACATGTACCCCAGAACTTAAAGTATAATAATAAAAATCTTTTAAAAAAATTAAAAACAAAAAATTTTTTTAAAAAGTATAAAGTCCATCACAGCTGTGATCTTTCCCATAATGGTGTGTTTTGTTCTATTGCATTTGGAAATACAGTAAATTCCTTCAAAGAACACTTTGATCTCCCACATTTTGGGGAAGGGGTGGGGAGGAGGAGATGGTGCTTCTGCCCAGGGTCAGCCAGCCCTGGGGGGCAAGCACAGCCTCCACTCCAATCCTTGCTTAACCAAACGACAGTCTCCTGACATAACTCTGCCTGCTACCAGGCCACTTGCAGGGTGTGACCATGGGATGTCCCTCAGACGTCTATCAGTACAAAGCCATCTTCTGCTATGGCCTGCCATCCTTCCCATGTGTGGCCTCTCCACCTGATCAGCCTGTATCCCTGAGGTGCAAACATTCATCTCACTACAGGGCCAAGGGCAGAGCTAAGCAGATATTAAACGCTCTAAGCCAGGCGCAATGGCTCACGCCTATAATCCCAGAACTTGGAGAGGCCGAGGTGGGTGGATCACCTGAGGTCAGGAGTTCAAGACCAGCCTGGCCAACATAGTGAAACCCCCTCTCTACTAAAAATTAAAAAATTAGCCAGGCGTGGTGGTGCACACCTGTAATCCTAGCTACTCGGGAGGCTGAGGCAGAAGAATCACTTGAACCCGGGAGGTAGGGGTTGCACTGAGCTGGAGGTTGCAGTGAGCCAAGATGCGCCACTGCACTCCACTTGGTGACAGAGCAACTCTTCATCTCAAAACAAACAAACAAAATGCTCCAATGCAGACCCCTCTTGAGGGATGAATGTAGCCAACATGGGACCAAAGGTGCACTGCTACTGGAATCTGGAGAGAACAGTTGAGTGGGTGAGTGGCCACGGCAGCAGGCATGGGCATCAATAAGCGAATGACTAAGAAAAGCCACTCCACAAATGGCGGGAAGAAGGAACCAGGGAAGCACCACTTGCCTAGCTGTGGCCACAGCCTCTGGGCACCACGCAGTGCCTGCCCAGCACCTGCAGCCAACAAGGCCTGGCACTCCAGCAGGTGCCTCCAAACGCCTGGGGCTGTGAGCCAAGCCCCACACTCCCCAGAGCAGGCACTGGCCACTCATGAAGGACAACTGGACGAGGCTCAGAGCAGGCTGCCCTACCCTGAAGGGAGGCAAAGGGAGGGGAGGGAAGGTCTCTGGTGCAGTCCCAAAGCTTCTAGAACCTGGGACTTAACCTGAGGCCTGGCCTTATCTTCAGTTTGATGATAACATCTATTAAGCACCTCCAGTCCATCCCAGCACTTTGGGAGGCCAGGCAGGCAGATCACAAGGTCAGGAGTTTGAGACCAGCCTGGCCAATGTGGTGAAACCCCATCTCTACTAAAAATACAAAAATTAGCCAGGTATGGTGGCGCACGCCTGTAGTCCCAGCTACTCAGGAGGCTGAGGCAGAAGAATGGCTTGAACCCAGGAGGCAGATGTTGCAGTTGAGCCAAGATCATACCACTGCACTCCAGCCTGGGTGACAGAACAAGACTCTGTCTCAAAAGAAAAAAAAAAAACACATCCGATTCCAAGGCCCTGTCCCTTGACAGCCTGGTGGGGGAGGGTGGAAAGCTGGCTCAGGGCAGAGTCCTGGCTTTGGTCATGCCTGGCACTTATGAAGTGCACCGAGGGTGGGTTATCTCCCTGCATGTGCACGGCAGACCCTATGAGTGTGCCAGCGGCCAGTTTTCACCCATCCCACCCGCTCCCCATTCCCCATTCAGCCCCCAGCCAAAACCTGGCCTCGCCCCACCCCTCCCTTGTCTCATTCCCATTACCAATGCTCCCGTGGCCCATCTGTTATTCCGCCTCTTACACAACCACCTAATACACGCCCTCCCCCAACCCTGGCTTTGCCGGTTGCTCCCCAGGGCACAGCAAAGGACCTCAGTGGACTCCTGGCTTTGGACTTCCCCCAGAGCCCTCCCCATGGACCCTTACCTATGGACCAGCACGCTGTTAGCCAAGCCAAAGAGGAGAAAGGGCAGAGTGTGAGTCACAGAGCAGAGCCTCGCTCAGCTAGGGGAAAGGGGAAAGCAGGAAAGGCCTAGGCACACTGAGCCTGGGGCCAGGAAGGGACACAGGGCATTTTCCAGGGCCAGGAAAAACACTTTCCATATCACTGGCACCTCTTCAACTCTACACCTAAGAGAGGTGCATCTTCCCGAGTGTAAATGATCTCCCTACTGCTTCCCCACTGGGCCCTGGGCGAAATGCTGCCTCTCATAAGGAATTCAACTCAATGTTAGTCACCAAATGCTGAGCTCCACTAAGGAGGTCCTCACTCTAGGGGGTCTAAGAAAACACAGGACCTGGCAGTGAGCGCACACCTGTCTCTGGCCATCCTCTCAACCACCCTAAAAGTAAAGCCCTGTTGTTAGCCTACTCGGCAGATAAAAGAGCAAAGCCTCCAGACCCCAGACAGTGAGGAGCAGAGCCAACCTGAGCAAGGCCAGCCCTACCGGACAGAAAGCCCCATGAAAAAGGACAGGGGTAAAAGTGAGTGCTTCTGGGTCTTGAAACCCAAGGAGACTGGGAAAGTGAGCAAGAAATATGCTTTTTTCACCTTTTGTGGGAGCCAAGATGAAGGAGGGAAACTGAGGCACTGAACGATTAAGCAACTAACACTGAGGGAACCCAGCAGCAGCTGACATCCACCTGAGTCTCCCAATTAGGGCTGAACTGGTCAAAGCTGGAACATGTCCACCCCCTCCCCCCTCTCCCTCCCGTAGCCAGATCCCAGTGGCCTCAGGTCAGCCTGTCTCAGGAGGGTGGCGGTGTGCATCCGGTCACTTCAGTCACCTTGAGGAGGATTTGTGTTGCCCGGAGGAACGCCTGCTTCGCTGGAAAGAATGACTAATGGTTCAGAGTGGAATTCTAGGCAGCAGAGGGAAGCCCCTCCCAGCTCCCGGATCCCCACTCAGAGACATGAAGGCCCCTTTCTGATAGCTGTCATTTCCAAAACCCCCCTCAGGAGGGTGGACCTCCCTCCTGAAACTGGGTTGGCAAAAAAGAACCACATCCAGATCATCAGACGTGAGCAGAGTAGGAGAGTCCTGGGTCCCACATCCAGGCTCTGCCTGTGGGTGTCAGAGACTCCCTTGATGGCCTCCCCTGCACACCTGTGACCAAAGGAAGGTCTCCCATCCACTCCCAGCCTCAACTTCCTTCATACAGCGGAGGTCCCGGCTTTCTGCTACCCAGTAATTCCAATGGAACCCCCTCCAAGGCTCCAGGTTGCAGAGGCCTTGGAATCTGACTAAAGGAGAGGAGCTACCCACCACGGCCAGGAGGTTCGCTGAGCTGCAGGAATAGCTCGGGTCCCACGGGTCACCGACGAATGGCCTCGGCTGTTAACACCCCAAAGCGTGGGTGAGGAAGAGGCTTACGGCAATTCACTCCATTGAGGGCTGCAGGGTTCTCAGGAGCAGCGCTCTGTGGTCAGGGAATGATCTGCACTGGGTCAACATATCACATTGTGACACATGGGCAAACAGCAGGCCCGGACGGGCAAAGTCACATCGATCCCAGGCCACACACCACACACAACAAAGGGCAGGGGAATAGGTGGGGGCTGCAGGAGAGGGGATGGGGTCCTTCTAGGATCCATCACCCCTGCAGAATCTGCCTGCAGCGCTGCAGCCCCCACTGCCCCCAGAGCTGCCCTCATGCCCTGGCACCATAAGCTGACTCAGGTAATGTTTATTTGGGGCAACTTTGGGTTAGAGCCCTGTGCCTGGCACAAAGACATAAGGATGAGTGTGCCAGAGCCTTTTTCCTCTAAGAAGTTTATTCTCTGGCCCGGGCCCAGTGGCTCACGCCTGTAATCCCAGCACTTTGGGAGGCCGAGGCAGGTGGATCACAAGGCCAGGAGTCCAAGACCAGCCTGGTCAATATGGTGAAACCCCGTTTCTACTAAAAATACAAAAATTAGCACACGCAACTGTAGTTCCAGCTACTGGGGAGGCTGAGGCAGAAAAATCACTTGAACCCAGGAGGCAGAGGTTGCAGTAAGCCAAGATAGTGCCACTGCACTCCAGCCTGGACAACAGAGCGAGACTGCATCTCAAAAAAAAAAAAAAAAAGAGAGACAGAGAAGTTTATTATCTGGCTGTGCCTGGTGGCTCACGCCTATAATCCCAGCACTTTGGGAGGCCGAAGCAGGCAGATCACCTGAAGGTCAGGAGTTCGAGACCAGCCTGGCCAACAAGGTGAAACTCCGTCTCTACTAAAAATACAAAAATAGCCAGACACGGTGGCAGGCGCCTATAATCCCAGCTACTAGGGAGGCTGAAGCAGGAGAATCGCTTGAACCCAGGAAGCAGAGGTTGCAGTGAACCGAGATCACACCACTGCACTCTAGCCTGGGCAACAAGAGCGAAACTTCATCTCAAAAAAAAAAAAAAAGGAAAAGTTTATTCTCTGGTAGGAAAGGGGAAGCCATTTCACTTTAAGCCAGCCCCCTGACCCTGTTTTTCCACATAGGAGGCCACCTGGCTCAGAGGACTCTGGCCTTTGGCAGCCACTGTCTGAGCTGGGAGCTTCACCACCCGCCGCGACCACGGCAAGCCTCCATGACCAATCTAAGCCCAGGTTTCTCTTGAGTGGAATGCGGGTGATGAGACAGGCCACCTGAGGTTACCTTCTGTACAGAAGCGAGACCGGATGTAAAAGTACAGGGCGCACTCAGGGCCGAGGCTGGTGGCCCCTCTACTCTGTCTGCTTAAAGTCAACTAATACAGGTCCCTCTCACCTCTCACTCTCTGAAGGGACCCTCCTGGGAAGACACAAATCCTAAAGGAATAGCCAGAGAGGGAACACTGACCCCGATGCTGGAATCTGAGGTCAGGCAAGCCCTGGGCAGCAAAGACCATCTCATGGCAGGAGGGGCGGAAGTTAGAACGTCACAGTGCGACTGTGGTCTCTAGATCCCACAGTAAAAGGAAATGGATGGTAGCTGCTCCAGGTCCCCAGATCCATAACTCCTTTCAAGAGGGTGAAATGTCATTCATTCTTCATTTAACAAGTGTGACCGGCGCCAAACTCAAAAGGCACTGACGGCTCACAAGCTCCAGCCTAGGTGGGCGTGGGGCTCGCGGGTAAGACTGTGCTTCTCAAGGCCCTGCTCTCCTCCACGCTGGGCTGCCTCTTTTCACTCCTCTGCTGGTTGTGGGCTTCACCCCCATTTTCTTTTTTCTTTCATTATTATTATTATTATTATTATTATATTATTAGGAGACAGGGTCTCACTGTCTCCCAGGCTGAAGTGCAGGGGCCTGATCATAGCTCACTGCAGCCTCAAACACCTGGGCTCAAGCAATCCTACTGCCTCAGCCTCCCGAGTAGCTGGGACTACAGGTGCACGCCACCACACCTGGCTAATTTTTTTAATTTTGTAGACACGGAGTCTTACCACATTGCCCAGTTTGGTCTGGAACTCCTGGGGCAAGTGATTCTCCTGCCTCGGCCTCCTCCCAAAGTACTGAAACTACAAGTGTGAGACACCAAGCCCGGTCATCCCCCTTTTCTTTACTTTCACCTTCACGGCCCAGGACAGAACCTCCTAGGTGCTACTGTGTCTCTGTATTAATACACATTGTACTTTGAAGACAATAGTAACCATAAGCCAGCCAACCTTCACTCCGAAGTGAACCAGCTGCCAAGCTCTGGCAAGGGACATGCAGGAGGCAGAACAGACTGCTGATGAGACAGGGACACCCATGCCACGGCAGGCAGCCATCTCCCCTTACTGAGTGCTGCTTCCTAGCCTGTGAGGTGGGAATGGTAGAGGTGCCATGGGACGCCAGGAGGATTAAACGAGAAAGTGCAAGGACAGCACTCAGTGCAGCACCTGGCGGGGGCCACAGCTAGATAGACGCTGGCTGTGACAACTGTGTCACTGAGTGCTGGTGACAACCCTGCGAGGCGTGCCCACTCTTCAGATTAAGAACTGAGGTGAGCGGCCGGGTGTGGCAGCTCACGCCTGGAATCCCAGCACTTTGGGAGGCCAAGGTGGGTGGATCACCTGAGGTCAGGAGTTCAGGACCAGCCTGGCCAACATGGTGAAACCCCATCTCCACCAAACATACAAAAATTAGCCAGACGTGGTGGCGGGCACCTGTAATCCCAGCTACTCTGGAGGCTGAGGCAGGAGACTCACACGAACCCGGGAGGCAGAGGGTGCAGTGAGCCGAGGTCACACCACTGCACTCCAGCCTGGGCGACAGGGTGAGACTCCATCTCAAAAACAAACAAAAACAACAACAAAAAGAAGTGAGGTGAGGTATGAAGCAAAAGCGGACAGAACTAAAGGGTGGAAAAGACAAATCCACAGTTCTTGTTAGGGCCCTACACAGTCCTCTCAGTGACTGACAGAATCAAAGCAGTGGACAAGAAGGCTGCTGGAGCTGGCAAGGTCACCAAGTCTGCCCAGAAAGCTCAGAAAGCTAAATGAATATTATCCCTAATACTTGCACCCCAGTCTTAATCAGTGGTGGAAGAAGGTCTCAGAAATGTTTGTTTCAATTGGCCATTTAAATTTAGTAGTAAAAGATTGGTTAATGATAACAATGCATCGTAAAACCTTCAGAAGGAAAGGAGAATGTTTTGTAGACCACTTTTTTTTTTTTTTTTTTTTTTTTTTGAGACTGAGTCTGGCTCTGTCGCCCAGGCTGGAGTGCAGTGGCCGGATCTCAGCTCACTGCAAGCTCCGCCTCCCGGGTTTACGCCATTCTCCTGCCTCAGCCTCCGGAGTAGCTGGGACCACAGGCGCCCGCCACCTCGCCCGGCTAGTTTTTTGTATTTTTTAGTAGAGACGGGGTTTCACCGTTTGTAGACCACTTTGGTTTTCTTTTTTGCCTGTGGCAGTTTTAACTTACTAGTTTTTTTGTTTTGTTTTGTTTTTTGAGACGGAGTCTGGAGTCTCTCGCTTTGTCACCCAGGCTGGAGTGCAGTGGCACAATCTCGGCTCACTGCAAGCTCCGCCTCCCGGGTTCACGCCATTCTCCTGCCTTAGCCTTCGGAGTAGCTGGGACTACAGGCACCGGCCACCAGGCAGGCTAATGTTTTGTATTTTTAGTAGAGATGGGGTTTCACCATGTTAGCCAGGATGGTCTGGATCTCCCGACCTCGTGATCCGCCCGTCTCGGCCTCCCAAAGTGCTGGGATTACAGGCATGAGTCACCGTGCCCAGCCAACTTTTTAGTTTTTAAAATCAGTACTTTTGAATGGAAACGACCAAAAATTTGTCACAGAATTTTGAGACCCATTAAAAAAGTCTAATGAGGAAAAGAAAGAAAGAAAGAGACAGAGAGAGAGAGAAAGAGAAAAGAGAGAGAGAGAGAGAGAGAGAGAGAAAGACGCAGGTGGACATCGGTGAGGACACAGCTGACCTGAGCAGCGCCATCCAGTGGCTGGACCTGACCACAGCACACGGCAGCCTTGGGAAAAGCCTGCAGTCTCCTTGGTGCCACCAAGGCAGATCACACTCCGGGCCATCAAACAAACCTTAAATTTAAATGAATAGAAAGCATACACAGTACGCTCCCAAACCACCACAGAATTAAACTCGAAATCAGTCACAGAAAGCGATCGTGGAAACAATGCACGCGAGGGCCAAATGGGAAGTCTTGGGAAATCTAGAAACATTTTGAACTGAATGAAAATGAGAATAGAACACATGAGACCCTGTGGGATGCGGCTAAGGCAGGGCTTCTATTAGGAAGGAAGAAAAGTCCCAGGTCAGGAATATAAGCTTTGCCCTTAAGAAATTAGAGAAAGAGTGGCTGGGCGTGGTGGCTCACACCTGTAATCCCAGCACTTTGTGAGGCCGAAGCAGGCAGATTACTTGAGGTCAGGAGTTCAAGACCAGCCCGGCCAACATGGTGAAACCCCGTCTCTACCAAATATACAAAAATTAACCAGGCATGGTGGAGGGTGCCTGTAATCCCAGCTACCCGGGAGGCTGAGACAGGAGAATCGCTTGAACCCAGGAGATGGAGGTTGAACAGTGAGCCAAGATTGCACCACGGCACTCCAGCCTGGGAAGCAGAGGGAGACTCTGACAAGGAAGGAAGGAAGGGAGGGAGGGAGGGAGGGAAACTGGAGAAAGAGGAATAAGTTAAACCCAAAGGAGGCAGGACAAAAAAATTAAAGATAAGCAAAAATCAATCAAATTGAAAACAGGAAGACAATAGAGAAAACAAAAATCACACCCAAAGTTGGTTCTTTGGCGAAAATTTTTTTCCTGATAAAATTGAGAAACCTCCAGCCAGGCTGACCAAGAAAAAAAGAGAAAAGACACAAAACATTAATATCAGAAATAAAAGAGGGGACTTCTCTACTGACCTCACAAACATTAAAGTGATAATAAGGGAATACTATGAATAACACAAATTAAGTAACTTAGATGAAATGAACTGATTCTTGCAAGACACAACTGCCAAAATTCATTCAAGAAATAATCCTTTATCTTTTAAAGGAATTGAATTCATGGCTTAAAAACCTAAAAAAAGAAAACCTTGAGCCCAGATGGTTTCCCTGGATGAATTCTACCAAATATTTAAGGAAAAAAATAATTCCAATTCCACACAATCTCTTCCAGAATATGAAAGAGGGAGGCAACACTTCCCAACTCACTGTATTACCCTAACACTAAAACCAGGCCGGTGCGGTGGCTCACCGCCTGTAATCCCAGCATTTTGAGAGGCCAAGGCGGGTGGATCACTTAAGGTCAGGAGTTCGAGACCAGCCTGGCCAACATGGTGAAACCCTGTTGCTACTAAAAATACAAAAAAAAAAAAAAAAAAGAAACCGAGCATGGTGGTGGGTGCACCTATAAACCCAGCTACTCCGGAGGCTGAGGTTGGGGAATTGCTTGAACTCGGGAGGCAGAGGTTGCAGTTAGCTGATATCACGCCACTGCACTCCTGAACACACGCCTGAGCGACAGAGCGAGACTCTGTCTTAAAATAAATCAATCAAATAAAACCAGACAAAGAAAGAAAATCCCCCCAAAAATTAGAGCAAATCAAATCCAGCAATATATACAAAGGATAATGATAATACATCAGGACCAGCCAGGGATCACCCCAGGAATCCAGAGCTGGTTCAACATTCAAAACATCAATGTAATTAATATTTACAGCTCAATGAGGAAAAACAGTATCATCTCAACAGAGGCAGGGGAAACAAGCTCCAAGCATTTCTGTCATTTGCCCAAGGTTTTGATGAGCTGCCATGGAAAGCCTCAACCCTGCTCTGTCTTGGCTGATGCCAAAATTACTGAAGACAAAATGTATGGCCTTGAAAACACTACAGACTAACTCATCTACTATAACGGCCTAATGTTTATTTCAACTAAAGTAATACAATCAAAAAAGTTTTAGAAACCATTTTGTATAGAGGCAAACATCTTTCTCTGAAAGGCATCAGGGTTTTGCCTCCAGCGCCCTGCTCAGGTGCCCATACTACACACAGTGACCTGTGTCCCCAGCCCCAGGTCTCTGAGCCTTCTGAATACAAGGGCTTCGCCTTCTTGAAGACTACCCTCAGGTGGGCTGCACTCGACACTTCCTAAGGCTTCTCTACACTCCTCATCTCATTCTGGTCTTCACCATAACCCCCTTACTGTCCCCATTCTTCTTGACACCAACACCAAGCTGGAGACATCATCACTCACCCGCTCTGGTAAGCAGGTGATTCTCTATGGAAAAGGGACCTGAGACCTGGGCATGTGCCCTTGCTCTGAGGACCTTAGTGTGCTCTGCCAGCCTCGATGCCCGCACCCCTAGGCCCTACTGGAGCCATCTTCTGAATCCTGGAGGTGCCCCTGCCTGTGGACAGCAAGACGCAGACCGTGCTCTCGTCCACCTGCCACCCCACTGCCTTCAGGCAGCTGCCCAGCTGAGGAGCAAGGCTCCAGACTCCCCTGGCAGGGAGGGCAACAAGGAGCAAAAGGGCCTCAGTCAATGAGGCTGCAGCGGGCACACTCCTCACCCTAACTCCTCAGTCCAACGGCTGATTTTTTGGTTTGTTTGTTTTTGTTTTGAGACAGTTTTGCTCTTGTTGGCCTGGCTGGAGCGCAATGGCGTGATCTCGGCTCACCGCAACCTCCACCTACCGGGTTCAAGTGATTCTCCTGCCTCAGCCTCCTGAGGAGCTGGGATTACAGGTGTGCGCCACCATGCCCGGCTAAGTTTTTGTATTTTTAGTAGAGACGGGATTTCTCCATGTTGGTCAGGCTGGTCTCAAACTCCCGACCTCAGGTGATCCGCCCGCCTCGGCCTCCCAAAGTGCTGGGATTATAGGTGTGAGCCACCATGCCCGGCCCCAACGGCTGATTTTTTTTTTTTTTTTAATTAAAAACAAATGCAAGATTCTGTACCTGCTGAAGCAGGCCCAGAAAAGAGCTGGTGGAGGGCATGGTACCCAGAGCAGCACTGTTTGTTATGACATGGCAGCCACCGGTCACAGGCGGTGCCACAAGCTTGGAGTACCACGGGATGAAATAATTTTGATATATATTTTGGTAACAAGAAAATATATTGTTAAAATCATTTTTTCTATTTCTTTGCTATTTTCCATTTCTTCTTACTAATTTAACGTGGCTACTAGAAAGGTTCAAATTATGCATGTGGCACATGATGTTTCTACTGGACAGCACAGGGTTAGCACCTGAGATCCTGCAGCTCAGACACCCACGGGGTGAAGAAAAACCTTGCAACTCTCTCAGGCCAGGGACTGACATATTTTAAAACCAGAGATTTCGATTGAGGAGGGAGGAGAGCTACCACATAAGCAAATACGTAATGTTGTATGTTGTGTGTTTCTTTCTTTCCTTCTTTTTTTAAGAAAAATCCCTTGGCAACAGGAAGCTTAACTGCACCAACAAGGACAGCAGAAGAAAAACAGAATGTTAGTCAACGAGGGTCACCCTGACCCGAACCCCAGCCCCAGCTCTCTCCAGCTACACAGCCCCAGGGAGAAAGGAAAAGAGCAGAAAAGCCCATCCCTCACACACCCAGTTAGTCTCCCCTACCCACTGGCAGGCCCTGGGGCAGCCCCTAGCTGGGTCTGCAACAGGACACTGCCCTCTTGCATTCTGCCCCCCTTCTACACGGCTCCCTCACCCACCCTTCTACTCGGTGGCTTCTGAGGGCAGCCCCTGGAGGTGATCATGACCTCCCATCTTGATCTGAGGATTATCAGATATAGGTTTACCTGGTGAAAATGCAGGAGTTGTAGGGGTAGGACCCATCAGTCATCTGACTGCATGTTGTAATTCAATGAACAGTTTACTAAAGTAATAGTCTTCTTCCTCTCCTCTGCTGAGCACCAATCTGGCCAACGGTCCTGCGCTCCCTCAGGGCCAGCCGCCCATCTGCTCCTGCGCCTCCTGAGGGCTTCGCACCTGCCTCCCTCTACTGGGGCATCTTGCCCCACTGACTGACCCTTTGGCTCTCAGATCCCAGGTCCCTCCCTCACAGATAGGGCAACAGGCTCTCTTGGGATTTCAATCCCACCTCCCCATCAGCTATTCACTCTTCAAAACACTAACTGGTGTTAGCTCCTTCAGAGGACTCTCTGGCTTTCCAGGCCTACAGTCTCCCTCCCTAGAATGAAAGCTCAGTGAGAGAAGTGCCCTTAACCTTCTGAGTGACAGGAGGCCCTCAGCAGGCCCTGAATCATACTGGCTGGATCAGTGAGTGAATAAATGCACATGTGAGTAAGGAATGAAGGGAGTGAAGGAACTGGATTAGAAGCTGCTTGGAGAAGAGATGTGCCTTACAGGCTTCATGAAGAGTGGGTGATGAAAAAGGAAAATGGAGGCCGGGCGCGGTGGCTCAAGCCTGTAATCCCAGCACTTTGGGAGGCCGAGACGGGCGGATCACGAGGTCAGGAGATCGAGACCATCCTGGCTAACGCGGTGAAACCCCGTCTCTACTAAAAAATACAAAAAACTAGCCGGGCGAGGTGGCGGGCGCCTGTAGTTCTAGCTACTCGGGAGGCTGAGGCAGGAGAATGGTCTAAACCCGGGAGGCGGAGCTTGCAGTGAGCTGAGATCCGGCCACTGCACCCCAGCCTGGGCGACAGAGCAAGACTCCGTCTCAGAAAAAAAAAAAAAAAAAAGAAAAAGGAAAATGGAGTATCTAAGAGGAGGCTTTGATTGAAGGGAGAGTGCAGGAGAGGTTGGAAACTGGAATCCATTGGAATTGGTAGCCTGGGGAGATGCCAGGACAGGCGCTCTCCGGCCTAGGACTCTGTAGAGGGCAGCCTCAGCAGGCAGGCCAGGTCCCCAGCTTTTGGGGCCGGTCGCACCCATCCTGGCCCCGAATGGGTTGGACGGTGGTCTGCAGCCTGCTCAGGGCCGGCGGGGAGAGATGCAGGATCCCCACCACTCTCCTGCCTCTGGGCAAAAGCTGGCCTCCTGACCCTGGGGGATGGACGGGAGCAGGGGCCACACCACACACTCCCAAACATATAATGGGTCTCCTTCATCCTCGCCCACGCTCAGTCACTCAGTCACACACAGCCTCGGTCATACACACTCACACTCACTCTCCCGCACACTCTCAGAGCACCACATAATTTCAGTGTGACACACACAAGTCCAAAGACTAACACGCACAACCTCTGAGACTCACACAATCTCAGGGCCACACACGGGCACACAACCAGACGAGCTCAGGAACGCCCCCCTCTCTGACACACGCAATCTGAGGTTTACACGCGCGCGCACACGCACACACAGAGACAACAGCCAGCGCTCCCGCACGCAGCGCCCCCGCACGCAGCGCCCCGCCCCTGCCACGCCACGCCTCCATTGCCTGGGAACTGGCGGTCCCGCCCCCTCGCCGCACGCTTTCACGCCCCTCGGGCCTTCCAGATCCCTCTCCCCGTTTCCGCGGCGGTCCGGTGCCGTCAGTACCTGCCTAAAATCAATATTGCCGAGGCCTCCGCAGCAGTCAGGGCCCGCCACCGAGCTACTCGTAGGCTTGGCTCCCGGGTCCCCAGATCTCTTCATCCGGGGGCCGCCTCAGGAGGAACCACGCAGGCCCCCCGGTGCAGGCACGCGCCCCCGGAACCGGCCCTATAGCGCCGAGTAAGTGCCGCCAGCCGGGGCGCTTTCCTGGTGACCGCAACATATCCCGGCCTTCTGGGAAATGTAGTTCCCCGTCACCGCGAAGCGCCGCTTTATCTGAGAGCTCGCGACGGCGTCTAGAGGAGATGAGAACTACAAGTCCCAGTGTCTTTCGCGGCAGAACCTGCCGGTTCCGAGGCAGCCAAGTGGCAGAATCCCCTTGCATCCGGCCTCCCGATCGGTGCCTTTGGTCGCCGGCTGCTGCACCGGACCCTCCAACTGACCTGGCGTCCCTGCCCTTGGCTGGCGGCGATGGGGCTAGAGGCCGGGGGCCGCGGGTCGTAGCTATAAGTAGTTTCCCGCCCAGCCCCCTGCGGAGTTGAACTTGGCCTGGGTAACACACTCCCAGGGCCCCTCGCCCCCTTGTGAAATTCACTTTACTCTGGGGGCGGTGCGGAACGAGCACTGCCTGGAGCTTCCCGCCCCCACGGCGCCCAGGCTCTTTAGCTCTGCCAAAGACCCCTCTTCCACTCATTTTTTCTTTCATTCATTCTCTCATTAACCCTCGAGTATTTTCTGAACAAGTCTGTGCGCTGAGGGTACTGGAGGGAACAACACAGAGCCCCCCACCCTCGCTGCCTCCTGACTGAGATAAAAGACAAAACGTGAATAAAGAGTTATAATTTGGATGACTACTGTGATGGAAAAAACGGGGTGGATCAAATGGTAGGGAAGGATGCTTAGAATGTGCAGGGGAGGTGCCAGACGTGCCAAGTGTGAGGGCAGGGCAAACAAGGGAAGACGAGTGGTATGTACAAAGGCCTGGAGACAGGACGGGTACCTAAAGAACAGAGAAAAGACCGGTGAGCTGTGGAGTAGTGATGGAGGGGGGCAAATTGAAGGGAAGAGTTTAGATGATTGGGTCCCAAAAGAACCCCTTTTGTAGGCTGGGTGTGGTGGCTCACGCCTGTAATCCCAACCCTTTGGGAGGCCGAGGTGGGCGGATCACCTGAGGTCGGGAGTTGGAGAACAGCCTTACTAACACGGTGAAACCCCGTCTCTACTAAAAATACAAAAATTAGCCGGGTGTGGTGGCGCGCACCTGTAATCCCAGCTACTCAGGAGGCTGAGGCAGGAGAATCGCTTGAACCCAGGAGGCGGAGGTTGCAGTGAGCGGAGATGGCGCCATTGCATGCCAGCCTGGGCGACAGAGCGAGACTCCGTCTCAAAAAAAAAAGAAAAAGAAAAAAGAAACCCTTTTGTAGCCAGGTGTTATGTAATATGGGGAAATAGACTGAGAGGTTCTAAGATTTGCTCAGTCACCCGGCCTGCTGGGGACTCAGGCAGGACTTCTGCAGTCAGCTGCTTCCTGCTCCAGGTGGCCCATTTCTCTCCATCTTGGCCCACAGCACCTACCAGTATTGAACATTTACTGAGCAGCCACTGGGTGCTGCTTTATAGGTAGTCCCAATCTTCACAACATCGCTAGGATGGGGCAGGCCAACCAAGGAGACGGAAAGACTGGCTTTGGAGCATGCACTAGCTCTGTGACTGAGCCCATCTTCATTTTCCTCAAAGTAAAAGGGAAATACATGTTGGTAAAACTCATCACCCAGGAACTGGCCTGTGGGAAGTGCTCAGTAAGCACCGGCCCCCGGCAGGGCTGGGGATACAGGTTCGGAGCTGGTTCTCTGACTTACCACTATTACTAATGAGTGTCAGAAGCCTTTCCCTGCTCAGTGTCCAGGCAGAGCTGCTAGAGGCAGAGCCATTTCTGAGAAGCCCCTGGCAGCGGCAGGGCTTCTTAGCAAGCCTTTTCCCTCCACCTACCACACATCCACTTCACTGATGCTCCAGTCTTCTGACCTAACTGGTCACTCCTGTTGTTTTGTTAAGCCCAGAAGACGAATTTTTGTGTGTTTGCTTTATCTGAGAACAAAGTAAGGCAACCGTAAGAGGTCACACCAGAACTGATGCAATCCGATGCGCCACTCCAGCCTACCCCACCCGGGCCACCCTTCCTCTGTGAAAAGCAAACAGCCCACCCAGCAGACAGACTTGCAGCTTGAAACAAGTCAGATAAAAACCTCCTGCCTGGCTCACGCCTGTAATCCCCACGCTTTGGGAGGCCGAGGCAGGCGGATCATGAGGTCAGGAGTTCCAGACCAGCCTAACCAACACAGAGAAACCCCGTCTCCACTAAAAATACAAAAATTAGCCAGGCATGGTGGTGCACGCCTGTAATCCCAGCTACTCAGGAGGCTGAGTCTGGAGAATTGCTTGAACCCAGGAGGTGGAGGCTGCAGTGAGCCGAGATCGCGCCACTGCACTCCAGCCTGGGCCAGGCTGGACACAGTGGCTCATGCCTGGAATCCCAGCACTTTGAGAGGCCAAGGTGGGCAGATCACAAGGTCAGGAGTTCAAGACCAGCCTGGCCAGCAAGGTGAAACCCCATCTGAACTAAAAATACAAAAATTAGCCAGGTGTGGTGGTGCACATCTGTGATCCCAACTACTAAGGAGGCTGAGGCAGGAGAATCGCTTGAACCTGGGAGGTGGAGGTTGCAGTGAGCCAAGACTGTGCCACTGCGCTCCAGCCTGGGTGACAGAGTGAGACTCCATCTAAAGAGAAAAAAAAACCCTGCCAAAGATACTTTGGGGCACAGGTACTTGCCTGGGCCCTTCGAAAGCTCCCAAGTCTGAGAGCTTGTAGAGAAATTATCCAGGCCAAACTCCCTCACTAGAACATTCCTTCTGCGGCATCTTAGGCAAACGGAAAAAGTTAGTTCTGCTTACATGTCCCCAGTGATGAGAGTGATGACAGGTTCCCCACCTCTTGAGGTGGCCTGCTCCACTGACGGACAGGGGTGGTTATTCATGCTACACATTAACCCAAAGTCACCCTTCCTGAAGCTTTACCAAACAAAAGTTCCTTTCTACCTGCAGGGTTATCTCTCTTTTGGCCCTTGATTGAGCTCTTCAGATATAGGAAACCATTTATCATGGAACGGCTCCCAGGGCAAACCTCCTAATGGCCTCTCTTTTCTCTACCCCCACCTCCCCCACTCCTGAATTCTGAATCAGGCTGCAGAAACATCCAACAATCACTAAAATGGGGCTTTAGTGCTAAAATGAACATGTGCTTATTGGGTGACTTTGGGTAAAACCTAAACCTTTCCCTACTCTGAATCTATTTTCTGTTCATAAAATAGAATAATATTTCTGTCATAGAATATCTCTTGAGTATCATATCTCTTGAGTGAGGCTGTTGTGAGGATTAGAGGTAGTAACTCGTACAAAAGTACCTGGCATACAGTGGGCTCTTAAGAAAATGTCCAGGCTGGGCGCAGTGGTTCATGCCTGTAATCTCAGCACTTGGGGAGGCCAAGACAGGCGGATTGCTTGAGCCCAGGAGTTCGAGACGAGCCTGGGCAACATGGTAAAACCCTGTCTCTACAAAAAAAAAAAAAAAAATTAGCCGGGTGTGGTGGCACGCACCTGTAGTCCCAGCTACTCAGGAAACTAAGGCGGTAGGACCACTTGAGCCCAGGAGAGAGACTGCAGGGAGCTGTGATTGCACCACTGTACTCCAGCCTAAGCGACAACAGTGAGACCCTGTCTCCAAAAAAAAGCAATGTTTTTCTCCTTTCTATATAATTGAAATTTGGTGGTGAAGGTCACACTCACAGACATGCTGCTGGGATTTAGGACACCACTGGGGGCCAGCAGGGCTGGCTGACAGCTTAGGGACCTGCCAGAGTTCCTGGGAGGAGATGGGTGGGAAGGGGCCAGGATGGGTGGCCAGAGCTGCTCCCCAGACAGCATGTACTGCAGGTTATCAGAAACCCTACAGTCACTGGGAGTGCTTTAAAACCAGGAGGGTGGTGAGGGGCTGTGGCTGCAATGTCCGGCATCCCCTTCATAGACTCAGGCCTGATTGTCCTCATCCCACCCCTGGTGGCTCCAGGAACCAGAGGTTGGGAGCTGGGGCAGGGGAGATGTCATCTGGAGATGTGTGCCCTGATCACGAGTTCCCTCCCCACTCCCGTCGGCCCTGAGCTTTGGAAGAAGCCCCTTCCCCAAGGACCTACTACTTGCTGGGAAGAGGGCATGGGAGTGAAGTCACCTGAACCCAGTTGACCACAGCCTAGGCCAGCCTGGGAAACACCAGCAAGGATGTTGGTGCTGGCAGGGCCTCACTGCCCCTCAGTGTCCACAGAGCACAAACCCCTGCCTTCCTGCTGGCCTGTGGAGGTCCTAAATACCCCAGGTACACACCCACCACAGGGCATTTGCATGTGCTGTGTCCTCCACCTGGGTTGCTCTTCCCCGCATTTCCTCCCAGGAAGGCATTTCCTCCTTCCTCCTCACTTCCTCTAGGTTCTGCTCAGGTTCCACTTCTCCACCCTGTTGAACATGCTGACCTCCCTACACTCGCCATGGGCCTCTCCCAACTTTCTCTACATGGGCCATATCATTTAACAAATGTATTTAGTGCACTTATTTATTTTGTATAGTCATTCCCTGTCCATCCCCTATCATCTATGAGGGGAACTTCACCAAGGCAGAGATTTTTTTTTTTTTTTTTTTTTTTTGAGACGGAGTCTTGCTCTATCGCCCAGGCTAGAGTTCAGTGAGGTGATCTCTGCTCACTGCAACCTCTGCCAGTCATTTTTCTGCCTCAGCCTCTGCAGTAGCTGAGACTACAGGCGCCCACCACCACACCCAGCTAATTTTTCTATTGTTCAGTAGACAGGGTTTCATTATATTGGCCAGGCTGGTCTTGAACTTCTGACCTCAGGTGATCCACCTGCCTCAGTCTCCCAAAGTGCTGGGATTACAGGCATAAGCCACCACCCCTGGCCTTTTTCGTTTGTTTTTTGTTTTATTTGTTTTAAGGGACAGGGTCTGGCTATGTTACCCAGTCTGGGTTTAAACTCCTGGGCCCAAGCGATCCTCCTGACTTAGTCTCCGGAATAGCTGAGACTATAAGTACATGCCACCGTGCCCGGCTAAGGGCAGGGATGTCTTTTTTTTTTTTTTTTTTTTTGAGACGGAATCCCACTCTGTCACTCTGTAGCACAATCTCAGCTCACTGCAACTTCCCCCCAACCCCAGGTTCAAGTGATTCTCCTGCCTCAGCCTCCCAAGTAGCTGGGATTACAGGCGCACACCACCATGCTCAGCTAATTTTTTTGTACTTTTAGTAGAGATGGGCTTTTGCCATGTTGGCCAGGCTTGTCTTGAACTCCTGACCTCAGGTGATCCGCCCGCCTTGGCCTCCCAGAGTGCTGGGATTACAGGCATGAACCACCGCGCCCTGTCCTGAGGGCAGGGATTTCTATCTGTTTGTACACAGCCCTCTCCTGGGCACCTACCTCTGGCACAAAGCAGGCACTGAATATACAATGAGTGAATGAATGCTGTAAGCTTTGCCACTCTGAGATGGGTGATCTTGGGAAAGCCACTTTTCTGGGCCTCATTGACCATGTCTGTGGAATGGGGAGGGTGACTAAGTCTGTTACCTAAATAAGAGACCAAACCCACCTATTAAGACTGAAGTTCGGCTGGGCGCAGTGGGTCATGCCTGTAATCCCAGCACTTTGGGAGGCCAAGACAGGTTGATCACCTAAGGTCAGGAGTTCAAGACCAGCCTGGCCAACATGGTGAAACTCCATCTCTACTAAAAATACAAAAATTAGCCGGGTTTGATGGCAGGCACCTGTAATCCCAGCTACTAAGGGAGGCTGAGGCAGGAGAATCACTTGAACCCGGGAGGCAAAGGTTGCGGTGAGCCGAGACTGTACCATTGCACTCCAGCGTGAGCAATAAAAGTGAAACTCTGTCTCAAAAAAAAAAAAAAAAAAAAAAGATTGAAGTTCCTGGCTGGGCATGGTGGCTCACACCTATAATCCCAACATTTTGAGAGGCCAAGATGGGTGGATTTCTTTTTTTTTTTTTTTTTTTTTTTTGAGACGGAGTCTCGCTGTGTCTCCCAGGCTGGAGTGCAGTGGCGTGATCTCGGCTCACTGCAAGCTCCGCCTCCCGGGTTCACGCCATTCTCCCGCCTCAGCCTCCCAAGTAGCTGAGACTACAGGCGCCCGCCACCACGCCCGGCTAGTTTTTTGTATTTTTAGTAGAGACGGGGTTTCACCATGTTAGCCAGGATAGTCTCGATCTCCTGACCTCGTGATCCACCCGTCTCGGCCTCCCAAAGTGCTGGGATTACAGGCTTGAGCCACCGTGCCCGGCCAAGATGGGTGGATTTCTTGAGCTCAGGAGTTCAAGACCAGCCTGGGAAACATGGTGAAGTCCTGTCTCTACGAAAAAAAAAAATTAGCCAGGTGTGGTGGCGTGCACCTGTAGTCCCAGCTACTCAAGAGGCTGAGGTGGGAGGATCACTTGAGCCCGGGAAGTTGAGGCAGCAGTAAGCCATGATGGCCCACTACACTCCAGCCTGGGCAGCAGAGTGAGACCCTGTCTCGAAAAATGAAACAAAACACACAAAAAACAAAACAAAAAAAACCCTAACCAAGGAAACAATAGCTAATCTGCCTGAGCTCTTGCTGGCTGTAGGTCCTAAGCTCAGCACTTTAAGAGCACACTTTCTTTAAGCCTCATAACAGCCCTGTGAGGTAGAGAATGTTATCCTGACTTTCTAGATGAGGAAATTGACTCATGTGGAAGGGACTGGCCCACAGTCACACAGCTGAGTAAGTGTCGGAGTTGAAACCTGTGGTCTGATGGAAGTAAAACATTCTTCCTCACCATGGCCCTGAGGTCCTGGATGGTTCGGGCCCAGCCCACCTTCCCAGCCCTTCTTGCCCTCTGTACTCCAGCCACGCTGGCCTCTTTGAGGTTCCTTCCAGCTACAGGGCCTTTGCACCTCCTGTTCACTCTGCCAGGCACACTCTTCCCTTCTCTTCTTGGAGAGCAAGAACAGTCCCCTCATCGTCTGCCCTGCCCACCTCCACATCTCCTGCCGGCAGCCAGTACACACCCTGGCACCCATCAGGCACTGGGTGAATATGTGCTGAATGAAGGAGGTCAGAATTGAATTTAAGTCCCATGAAAATATCCTTCAAAAATGGAGGTGGCTGGGCGCGGTGGCTCGCCTGTAATTCCAGCACTTTGGGAGGCCAAGGCGGGCCAATCACGAGGTCAGGAGATTGAGACCATCCTGGCTAACATGGTGAAACCTCGTCACTACTAAAATAACCAAAAAATTAGCTGGACATGGTGGCACACACCTGTAGTCCCAGCTACTTGGGAGGCTGAGGCAGGAGAATCGCTTGAGCCCAGGAGGATGAGGTTGCAGTGAGCCGAGATTGCGCCACTGCACTCCAGCCTGGTGACAGATCAAGACTCTGTCTCAAAAAAAAAAAAAAAAAAAAAAAAAAGGCAAAGGCCGGGCACGGTGGCTTATGCCTGTAATCCTAGCACTTTGGGAGGCTGAGGTGAGCGGATCACCTGAGGTCAGGAGTTCGAGACTAGCCTGGCCAACATGGAGAAACCCCATCTCTACTAAAAATGCAAAAGTTAGTTGGGTGTGATGGTGCATGCCTGTAATCCCAGCTACTTGGGAGGCTGAGGCAGGAGAATCGCTTGAACCCAGGAGGCAGAGATTGTAGTGGGCCGAGATCATGCCACTACACGACAGCCTGGGTAACAGAGCAAGACTCTCTCTCAAAAAAAAAAAAAAAAAAAAAACGGAGGCAAAGTAAAGCTACTTTCAGACAAACAAAGGCTGAGAGAATTGATCACCAACAGGCCCAACCTGAAAAGAAATACCATGGGCGGGTTCTGCAGGCAGCAGGAAAATGATCCCAGTTGGAAGCTCAGGATCACAGGAAGGAATAAAAAAGACACATACGTGTAGGTAAATCTAAATAAGTATTAGGTGCTTGTAAAAATAAGATAATCTTGTGGAGTTTAAAATATGTACCTTGATGACTGAGAGAAAAGGCAGAAAAAAAATCGGTAAGACTACAGATTGGACATGATTGACATTCATAAAACTCTCCTCTTAGCAACTGTAGAATGCACCTTCTTCCCCAGTTCACACTGAACATTGGCCAAAACAGACCCTATGCTGAGGCATAAAGCCAATCTCAACAGATTTCAAATGATTGAAATCATAGTTTATGCTCTGAAACATAGTGGGATTAAACTGGAAAACAAGATGATAACTTAAAAAAAAATCTTTCAATATTTGCAAACTAGACAATACTTTTTCTTTTTTTTTTTTTGAGACAGGGTGTCTGTCGCCCAGGCTGGGGTGCGGTGATACAATCATGGATCACTGCAGCCTCGACCTCCCAGGTTCAATTGATCCTCCCACCTCAGCCTCCCGAGTAAGTGGGACTACAGGCACTTGCCACAATGCCTGGCTAACTCTTTTTGTATTTTTTGTAGAGACAGAGTTTTACCATGTTGTCCAGGCTGGTTTTGAACTCCTGGACTCAAGCAATCCATACTCCTCAGCCTCCCACAGTGTTGGGATTGTAAGTGTGAGCCACTATGACCGGCCAGACAATACATTTTTTTCAACCCCAGAAACGAGGTCCAGCCTGGGTCAGGTGTGGTCCATGGACCGGCAATGGGGGCCAAGGGCTTCGGGTGCTATCACTGGCTCAGGGTGGGTCAGGTGACCAACTCTACTCGAGCCACAGTGGCCAGGGGAGGGGCAGGTGACCAGACTGTATGAGAAGATAGCATTTCCCATTTAATCTCACAGATAGAGGGCTGGGGTCAGGAGGAGGCCCGAAGCATTGAGTGCCAACTTAGTGCTACCAGGACAGACAGGGTGCTGTGCAAATAAACAGTAACGAGCAGTCCTTGCCGTGTAATCCCAGCACTTAAGGAAGCTGAGGCCGGCCCATCACCTGAGGTCAGAAGTTCGAGACCAACCTGGCCAACATGGTGAAACCCCGGCTCAGTTAAAAATACAAAAATTAGCCAGCTGTGGTGGCCCCCACCAGCTACTCGAGAGACTGAGGCAGAAGAATCGCTTGAACCTGGGAGGCAGAGGTTGCAGTCAGCTGAGATCACACCACTGTACTCCAGGCTGGACAACACAGTGAGACTCTGTCTCAAAAACAAAAACAAAACAAAACAACAACAACATAAAAGACCTGAGGCCGGGCACTGTGACTCACGCCTGTCATCCCAGAACTTTGAGAGGCCGAGGCGGGCGGATTACTGAGATCGGGAGTTTGAGACCAGCCTGACCAACATGGAGAAACCCTGTCTCTACTAAAAATACAAAACTAGCCAGGCATGGTGGTGCACACCTGGGAGGCTGAGGCAGGAATATCGCTTGAACCCAGGAGGCAGAGGTTGCAGTGAGCAGAGATCGCGCCATTACACTCCAGCCTGGGCAATAAGAGGGAAACTCCGTCTCAAAAAAAGAAGACTTAAAGGCAGCCCTGATTAGAGCTAAGGATGGGGTAGGGCCTCACCAAAAACTCTCTCCCTCCAGTGGCACATGGATCTGCTTAACGTTGGAGTCTTGTTTAGGATTATTCCCTCAGGGTTGACCCTGGAAGCACAGAAGACACAGCCAAGCTGCTTTCTAAAGATCAGTGCCTGCAAAATAGTACAGTTTCCATTTCCCTGCACACTCATCAGCACAGAGTATTATTAGTCCAAAAATGTTTATGTTACTTCAAAGTTGAAAAATTAGTTGAAAAATGTTATTTGCCTCTTTCCCACATTAGTAGTGATGTTTTCCCATGTGCTTTTCATGTAAATTAGAATAGTGTTTTATTTGCACTACTTACCAACACAACTTCTCTTTGTGCCTTTTTTTCCAAAACACCCATGGATCTTAAGGGCTGGGCACGGTGGCTCACGCCTGTAATCCCAGCACTCTGGGAGGCCAAGGTGGGCGGATCACGAGGTCAGGAGATCGAGACCATCCTGGCTAACATGGTGAAACCCCGTCTCTACTAAAAAATACAAAAAAATTAGCTGGGCGTGGTGGCGGGCGCCTGTAGTCCCAGAAACTCGGGAGGCTGAGGCAGGAGAATGGTGTGAACCCAGGAGGCAGAGCTTGCAGTGAGCCGAGATCGCGCCACTGTACTCTTGCCTGGGCAACAGAGCAAGACTCCATCTCAAAAAAAAAAAAAAAGAAAGAAAGAAAAAAACACTCGTGGATCTTACTCTTAGCAATCTCTTGGATTTATTAATTTAAATGAATTGGACTGTTGTAATGTTTAAGTGATTCTTAAAAGTTTTTACCTTGCCGGGTGCTGTGGCTCATGCCTGTAATCCTAATGCTTTGGGAGGCCAAGGCAAGTGGACTACTTGAGGTCAGGAGTTTGAGACCAACTTGGCCAACATGGTGAAACCCTGTCTATATTAAAAATACAAAAATTAGGTCCAGGCGCGGTGGCTCACGCCTGTAATCGCAGCACTTTGGGAAGCCAGGGCAGGCGGATCATGAGGTCAAGAGATCAAGACCATCCTGGCCAACATGGTGAAACCCCCTCTCTACTAAAAATGCAAAAATTAGCTGGGCGTGGTGGTGCATACCTGTAGTCCCAGCTACTTGGGAGGTTGAGGCACGAGAATCACTTGAACCAGGGAGTTGGAGGTTGCAGTGAGCCGAGATCATGCCACGGCACTCCAGCCTGGCAACAGAGTGAGACTTTGTCTCAAAAATAATAAATAAATAAATAAAATAAAATAAATAAAAATACAGAAATGAGCTGGGTATGGTAGTGGGTGCCTGTAATCCCAGCTACTTGGGAGACTGAGGCGGGAGAATTGCTTGAACCCAGGAGGCGGAGGTTGCAGTGAGCTGAGATCATGCCACTGCATCTCGGGGGGGAAAAAAAAAGTTTTTACCTTGAAAAATTTCCAACCCAACAAAAAATTGCAAGAATTATACATTAAACATCCTATATGTGTCACCTAGATTTGTTTTCAGCATTTTCTGGCCTTTGCTTTATCGGTTTCTATACAGTGATTTTTTTTTTTTAATGAACTATTTGAGGGTAAGTTGCAGACTCTTCGCCCCTAAATCTCCAAAGAACAAACACATTCTCCTATGAAACCACAGTACTGTGATCAAAATCAGGAAGTTGACCACTGATACAATGGTGTTAGCTAATGTACAGTCCGTATTCAAATTTCCCTAATTGATCTGATAATATCCTTCACGGTGCATTTTCTCCTCAGATCCAGGATCATGTGCTGTCTTTAGCAGGCTTTGATCTGGAACACTCCTTGGTCTGTCTTTGTCCTTCAGGAAAGACATTGACATTTTTGGAGAGCATGAGCCGGGTATTTTGTAGACAGCCCCTCAGGTGGGTTTGTCTAAGGCCACCTCCTGACTCACTGCAGGCTCTGCAAGAATGTCACCTGCATGCTGCTCTGTCCCCAGTGCCTGTGGTGCCATGTCACGGGGAGCTGTGATTGCTGGTGAACAGCAGGCATCTCCTCTGCAAAGGCATGTGGGATTTTGCTATTTTCTTTGCTCCGAATGACCACTGCTGATGTGTTGTTCTTATTGATTTGTCAGACCCGTGAGGCGTTTAAAGCCCCTCTTAGGAGGGCAGCTCAGATGCAGCTGGGTCTCAGCGAGCGTCCGAGGCTGACGGCGGGGCAAGCTGTCATCCCAGCCCTGGCTGCTTGGTCGATGCGTCCTTGTTAATGCTGACATCCTTGCCTCCCTCCTGACGCCAGGCCGGGGAGAGACTCTCTGTGCTCTGAGAGTGAAGGGGAAAATCACCTATGAGTGAGTCAACAGCCCAGCTGCAACAGACTCCCTGAATTCATGTCAGACCCAAGGAGATAACCCAAAAGGAGCCCCTCGGGGAGGGCTAGGGAGCTCAGAGCTGCTGCAGATATACTCCCAGCTACACCTTCCCAGTCCCTGCCTCTTCATCTGTAACAGGAAGTGCCTGGCTTAGATGCTGTTCAAGTGTCTTGATGAGGGCAGTTGGCATCTGAATGGGACAGTTCTTTGTGTGCGAGTGGTCTCGCAAAGTGCAGGATGTTAAGCATCCTTGGCCCTCACCCCCAACCCAAAACACCCACAACCATTTCCACGTGGCTCCAAGGAGGGTATTGTGGCCCCCAGCTGAGAACGGCTAGGCGATGACTAATAATCTCCACTACTGTATATGGAAGACCTCTTATGTGCCGGCCTTGTGCCAAGCATTATCCCATTTCTACTTCGTAACAATCCATATCACAGATGAGAAAAGTGAGGCCCAGAAAGCTTAAGCAGCAGCCAGGTAGGGTTGGAGCCAAGACGCCGGTCCTAGCCAGCCCAATTCTGTGGCCCATCCCGTTCACCTGTGCACTCATGGAGGTGATGCCACACGTGGGCTGTGACCCCAGATTCCTGAGTCAAGCCTGAGTGAGAGGTTGATATTGTCCACCCTTCCCCTGTCGCCATGAGTGGAGCATGCTGCCCTATGCCATTGACATTTGGTTTGCCTCGGCTCACGGAATGAGAATGGACAGGACATGAATGTGCTTGTGCGATTTGCTTTGGCTTCTTGTGCTCCGGTGACATACCACGAGAAGCACATACCCTGAGTGACGACTGCTGCCCCTTTGGCCTGGGGCCCAGAACAAGCACATGTTGGGGAGACTGAGCCCTGCCCAGGCTCACTGGCCTGTGGACTGAAGCAGCTGCTCAACCCAGCCCAGCTGGATTAGATCAGTCAATCCACACTCAACCTGCAGACCCATGTGCGTGAGCTTACATACTTATTGCCATAAGCCACCGTGTTTGTGACAGTTTATTATGCAGCATTACTGCAGCAATAGCTGACTGATACAACTGTCCTGGGTCCCAGGACCGGCTTGACCACTTACTAACTGCCAGGGCTTGGGCAGGTGGTTTTGCCTCAGTAGATCTTTTGTTTCCCCACTGGTATAACGGTACAGTAATAGTACTGACCTGTCTGTTATGAGGATTGAAGGTGATCACGCTCTCAGAGTACCTGGTATATAGAAAGTATTTAGTAAATGTTAGTTATTCATTGCTACCGTCAGCACCACTATTACTATTATTGTTAACTGTGCCCCCTTGGGATCCAGTAGGGAGCCCTCACCTCTACTTTCAAGGATTCTGACAGTCTGGAGTTAATGAATGGGAGGGGACTTAGCCCTTCATGGGGGTGGCCCCAGAGCACCTTGCCCTGGTCCCAGAGGCGCCCCCTGCCCCTGACTCACACTCGCCAGGGCCCACTCACCCTCAACGAGCATCTAGAATGGACTGCTTGGCACCAGATGACCAAGTGCCTCACAGGGAGGCCCGGATGGGTTAAAGCGACCCAAAGTCCACAGGAAACCCAAAGCCAGCCTTGCCTCTCCTGACAGGTTCACCCTCCTTCAGCCCAGGATTTATTATGTAACCAACACTTTTAGCAACAAGCCGGAGCCCGGCAGCAGGGTCCATCCCCTAGTTTGAGAGTGTGAGCGTGTTTGCGTCTGTGCGTCTTTCAGTGTGTATGTGTCTGTCTGTCTGTGTGCTTTATTGTGTATGTTGCTGTATGGATCTGTGTGTCTCTTGCAGTGTGTATGTCTGTTTCAGCGTGAGTGTGTTCCAGCATCTGTGTATGTGTGTCTGTTTTTCAGTGTGTATGTAAATGAGTGTGGCTGTGTTTCAGTGTGAGGACAGTTGTGTTTCGCCATCTTGGACAGGCTGGTCACGAACACCTGACCTCAGGTGATCCACCCGCCTCAGCCTCCCACAGTGCTGGGATTATAGTGAGCCACTGCGCTCGGCCCTTCCTTCCTTTTTAAGGTCGACTAACATTCCACTGTAGGTACACACCATATTTTGTTATCCATTCATCAGTTGATGGACATGTGGGTTGTTTTCACTTTCGTGCTATTGTGAATAATGCTGCTGTGAACATTTCATGTACAAGGTTTTTACAGACATGTGTTTTCATTTCTCTCGGGCATTCTCTAGGAGTGACATTGCTGAGTCACATGGTTACTCTGTGCTTAACCTTCTGAGGAACTTTCAGACTGTTTCCAAAGTGGCTACACCACTTAACATTCCCACCAGCAATGCATGAAGGTTCCAACTGCTCCACATCCTGCCCTTGGTTTTGTTTGTTTGGTTTTGGCTTTCACTCTTTGATTATAGCTATCCTCGAAGATGTGAAGTCTTATTGTGGTTTGATTTGCATTTCCCTTATGGCTAATGATGTTGAGAGTTTTTCCCCGTGCTATTGGCCATCTGCGTATCTTCTTTGGAGAAACGTCTGCTCAGATGCTTTGCCATTTTTAATTGGGTCATTTGCCTTTTTATTACCAAATTCCAAGATGAAGCGGGACTACTCATCAGGAGGGGTTTAAAACGGAATGCCGGAAATCACGGCTTCTCAAGGTTGTCTCCTGTCTCTGGGGGAGACTCAGTCTTCGTGTCCCAGAGGCAACCCCACTGTGAGTCCCTCCAGCCTTTCATCCCGTAGTCCCACTCCACTCCATCTCTAGGGAAAACGTCATTCCATCTCCCTAGGAAGTCGCTTCCACGCAACCCCAAGACCTTTCCTTTACAGAATCAAGCGCTATTTAAAGTGTTTTTCTAGGCAAGATCTGCTCTTGCTCCAAACATCCGCTGCTGTTGCCTTGTACATATGCGGGAATAGCTAAAGTCAGCTCCTTGGAAATGGAACAAAATGCTTTTTCCTCCAGTCACTACACAAAATGACTTCTACTTTTCCACTTCCTAGTCAGACTTCTGACTCTGAACTCTACCCACCCGCTGGACTCCTCCGAGGAGGTCTTCCAGGCACCTCACCCCATCTCCTCCTACTCCTTCCCCTCCACTCCCTATTTCTTGACCCCAGCCCTTCCCCACCCTAGGTCCCAGTCACCCTAACCAGACACCCAGGCGCCACTCAGACCCCTCCCTCTTGCTCCCTGTCACGGCTAATCAGTCATCGACTCCCATAATTGTTCCTCTGAAATAGCACTGCTCAGGCTTCATCAGCTGGCACCTGGACAATCGAGACAGCTGGCTTTCCCAAGCTTAAATCCTTTCCAAAGCACCCTCCACCCAGGAGCAAGTGTCTCTCCTGCTCAAAACCCTGCAGCGACTCCTTACTGCCCAGACCAAAATCCCATCTTCCCAGGCTGGTGGGATGAGACCCTTCCATGAATCAGTTCTTTCATTTACTGATTCATACTGTGGAACAAAAGACAGGACTTTGAGACAAGCCAAGCAGGTGACCAGTGGTACAGTAGGGGCCTGTGGGGGACAATGGAAGCCAAGAGGAGGGGACCAAATCCAGGAGAAGGTGGTCACCCAGTACCCACCCCAACTCCAGCCATTTAAATTCTCTCCAGTTCCCAGAATGCACCACGCTCCTTCCTGTCTGGGGAACTCCGCAAACCCACTGAAAACTCTTCTCCTGTCGCCCTTTTGGCAAACTCCTTCGAGCCTTCACGACCCGGTTGAACTGTCTTGTCCTCTGGAAAGCCTCCCCCCAATGCAGAATTGATTCTGTCAGTCCTGCCTTTGAGCCCCACAGCCTAGCAGAGACCTCATTACAATGTTGATCTCATCCAGTTATTGTTTTTTTGGTTTTGTTTGTTTGTTTGTTGGAGACAGAGTCTTGCTCTGTCACCCAGGCTGGAGTGCAATTGCGCGATCTTGGCTCACTGCAACTTCTGTCTCCTGGGTTCAAACAATTCACCTGCCTCAGCCTCCCGAGTAGGTGGGATTACAGGCATGCACTACCACATCTGGCTAATTTTTGTATTTTTAGTAGAGATGGGGTTTCACAATGTTGGCCAGGCTGGTCTCAAACTCCTGATCTCAAGTGATCTGTCTGCCTCGGCCTCCCAAAGTGCTAGGATTACAGGTATGAGCCACCACACTTGGCTCATTCAGTTGTTTTAACTATGATGATTTTTATGGAAAATGAAATGCCATGTTGGTTTTACTTTCTGCTGGTACAGACACATCAGGGAACCACAAGTGCCTCTCCCCCAACTCCCTGCACCTCCCACCTCCACCAAGGAGGAAGCAATGTTTCCCATCTAAGCCTTTGGCATGTGCTAATTCTGGTTCTCAAGCAGGGCTGATTTTTTTTTTTTTTTTTTTTGAGACGGAGTCTCGCTCTGTCGCCCAGGCTGGAGTGCAGTGGCGCGATCTCGGCTCACTGCAAGCTCCGCCTCCCGGGTTCCCGCCATTCTCCTGGCTCAGCCTCCCAAGTAGCTGAGACTACAGGCGCCCACAACCGCGCCCAGCTAATTTTTTGTGTTTTTAGTAGAGACGGGGTTTCACTGTGGTCTCGATCTCCTGACCTTGTGATCTGCCCGCCTCGGCCTCCCAAAGTGCTGGGATTACAGGTGTGAGCCACCGCGCCCGGCTTTTTTTTTCTTTTGAGATGGAGTCTCACCCTGTCTCCCAGGCTGGAGTGCAGTGGCACAATTTCGGCTCACTGCAACCTCTGCCTCCTGGGTTCAAGCGATTCTCCTGCCTCAGCCTCCCAAGTAGCTGGGATTACAGGTGCCCGCCACCACGCCTGGCTAATTTTTTGTATATTTAGTAGAGATGGGGTTTCACCATGTTGACCAGGCTGGTCTCGAACTCCTGACCCCATGATCTGCCCACCTCGGCCTCCCAAAGTGCTGGGATTACAGGTGTGAGCCACCGTGTGGGGCTGATTTTGGCACACACACACACACACACACACACACACACACCCTAGGGACATTCGTCAAAGTCTGGACACACTTTTGATTGTCACAGCTGGGTGGGGGTGGGGGTGCTATGCACATATAGTGGGTAGAGGCCAAGGAAGCTGCTAAAAGTCTACAATGTGCAGGACAGCCCTCACAACCAACAATTATCCAGCCCAAAACAGAACAGTGCTAAGGTTGAGAAACTGTCCAATCTCTAGGTAGAAATACAGTTGTGTGTGTGTGTTTCAGCATTACAGGGCATTCCCAGGCCTAGGTGGGCTCTGGAGACGGCCCATGCTCAGGTTTTTATGCCGGGAAGGTGCAGGTGCATGGAGGACATTGGCCAGTTGGGCTGTGAGGAGGAGCTGTAGGCAGGGGCTTGCAGAGATGAAGGGAGCCCTGGGTCTGGCTGAATCCCTGGATGGCTCATGGGGCCTGTGGGCCCCTCAAGGGGAGGAGACCTACCCTCCCTTGAAGCCAAGCTGGGAGATGGTGGTGCCTTCCAGGAGGGTAAGTGGGCACCTCGCTGCCTTCCACCTCTGAAGGGCCAGGTGGTGCCCAGGATATTGTTTTTGGCATCTTCCTGGGCACATGTGGAGACCCTGTTTCCCAGGGCCCTTTGCAGGTAGGTGTGGCCACATGACAGGTTCCAGCCAATGGAGTGTGATAGGAAGTAATGTCACCACTCCGGGCCTGGCCATGGAATTCTCGCACCACCTGGGCTCTCTCCTTCCCAGTAGTATCCTAGCTGAGCCAGAGGACGCTGAAGGTCTACAGGGCAGCAGAGCCACAGACAGAGGGAGCCTATGCACTTGAGCGACTATGCAGCCTCCCCGGCCTGCCTTCACATCTGGTTGGACTGTGACATGAAATAGATGTGAAATAGATCTTCATCGTGTAGAGCCCTGGGCCTTCCAGGTTTACTTGTTACAGCAACTAAGTTTATTTAACTAATACTGGTGGGTCAGCAGGAACGTCCAAGGTGAAAGACAAAATTCCCCTTCATTTGTTCAGGGCTGTTCAAGTCCTAAGATCCAGGGTTGATCCTAAATTATTCCACCCTCCTCGCCCACCCCATTCTCCATTAGACTCTTTTGTAGTTTTTGCCAAGCTTGGCAAGTGGGGCCTTGAGTAGGGCTTAATTTGATCCTTAAAAGTAAAGGGATTTCTTCCACCCTGAGAGTTGTGTAATAGTTTGTACCAATTACAAAATTTGTGTTATTTTTCTTGATGGATGTGAGCCCCTTGAGGGGAGGGCCTGGGCCTGATTAGTAGATGTCACAAAGGCCCAGCAGTGGGCTGGGTAGGCAGCAATCTTGAGGAACTGTTTGTGGAAATCTCTGAGTATGTGATGTCCCTGATTGGCCAGCTCATTCTGCCTTTATCATTTTTGGTTTGGTTTTTTTTTGAGACCCAGTCTCACTCTGTTGGCCAGGCTGGAATATAGTGGTGCACTCACAGCTCACTGTAGCCTTCACCTCCTAGGCTCAAGCACTTCTCCCAACTCATCTGGGACTACAGGCATGCACCACCATGCCTGGCTAATATTCTTATATTTTTGTAGAGATGGGGGGCCTCGCTGTGATGCCCAGGCTGGTCTCGAACTCCTGAGCTCAAGTGATCTGACCACCTTGGCCTCCCAAAGTGCTGGAATTACAGGCATGAGCCACCGTGCCCTGTCTTCCTTTGTTTGTGTTGATTAGGAATATATTCACTTGCAAAAAAAAAAAAAAAAGAAAGAAAGAAAAAAACCCAGAAAATCCAATCAACAGAGACTTAAATAGGTGTTTTGTTGTGTGTGTGGTTTGTTTTGTTTTTTCATGGAACACAAGCTAGAAGCAGGCAGTTGCTAGCATGAGGGAACTTGACTCTGCCATCTCTATATTGATCTTTTTATTGTCATGCTTCGGGCCTCATAGGCACAAGATGGCTGCCATAGCTCTAATCATCACACTGGGGTTCGAGGCAAGCAAAGGTGAGAGAAATGTCTAGGGCCATGCTAACTGTATCTGTCTCTTTGTCAGGGCAGCAAAAGCTATTCCAGAAATCCCCCCAGCAGACTTCCACTTTAAGAATGATTGGCCTGAGTTGGGTCAAACGGCTAGTACAAGAGGCTGGAAGTTAAAATAGTCATAATCGGCTTAGAACACTAATTCACAAATGAATCTTTTTATTTTATTTTATTTTATTTTATTTTATTTTATTTTATTTCATTTTATTTTATTTTAAACACAAAGGGAATAGGTATTAGGAAAGCAACCAATAGTGTCTGCCTTGATTTCCAGTCCTGTATCTGGGGCTTCTGCCAAAAGTCCTTTCTCCTTGGGCCAAGAGGGCCACCTCAGGCCCATCTTCTCAAGGCTGCCACACCTGGTTTTCCCCATACCCGAGACTACGTGAGGATAAAACAGCAGAGGAGCCACGAGTCTGTTGCCCACCCTCCCACCTTGCCTGCTGCCCTGTCCGGGTGCTTCTCAGGAAGCCTTCGGGGCACCCACCACACCCCGTTCCCATGCCTTTTCCCAGTAGATACCACTCAGTCACTCTGATGAAGCTGGACTCTGTCCCCAAGAGATGGAAAGTGAGTCACTCTCCCAGCAGAGGCACAGGGTCAGTGTGTTCTGCAGAATAAACACAGTATTCCTACTTACTCTCATCTGAGAAGCTGCCACATCTCCCTAAACCCCTGGCCTTCCCACCTGATCTGAAAATAGCCACTAATACTCCACATCTCCTTAAACCCCTGGCCTTCCCACATGATCTGAAAATAACCACTAATACTCCACATCTCCTTAAACCCTTGGCCTTCCCACATGATCTGAAAATAACCACTGATACTCGTATATAGAATCCAGAATTCCAAGGAAATTGAATTAAAAATAGCCAGAGGACGAAGGACGTGCTCCAGGCAGACGACATTTAGCCAAACATGGGAAGAAAGGATGAGCCTGGGGACAGGGTAATAGTAGCCAACATGTGCCAAGTGCCTACTGTGCGGCAGGTACCGAACGGAGCGCCCGCTGTGCGGCAGGTACCGAACGGAGCGCCCGCTGTGCGGCAGGTACCGAACGGAGCGCCTGCTGTGCGGCAGGTACCGAATGGAGTGCCTGGCAGGCATTGTATTACAGGTCCTTCAAGTCAGCCAGAGGAGGTGAGCACTGTTCCCACTCTCATTCCGCAGAGAGTGAAACAGGCTCAGAGGGGTAATGCCTAGAGTAGCATCCAGAATGTGAGCTCTGGTCAGATAGGGTTTGTTTCTCAGTTTAGTCATTTTCTAGGTTAATGTTTTTAGGTCTCAGTTTCCTCATCTATAAAACGGGAAAGGTAGTAGCAGCTACTTCATAGACTCATTGGGAAAACTTTGTATGAGTCATATATGTAAAATACTCAAAACCAGATCTGGCACGAAATAAGCCCTGGATGTATGTGTGCACATATGATACCCATTTTACAGATGAGGGAATGAAAAATTGCAGATAACTATGAATTTGCCCAAGGTCACAAAACCAGTAAAAGGTACAGCTGGCCGGGTGCGGTGGCTCACGCCTGTCATCCCAGCACTTTGGGAGGCTGAGGCAGGTGGATCACCTGAGGTCAAGAGTTTGAGACCAGCCTGGCCAACATGGTGAAACCCCCTCTCTACTAATAAAAAAATTAGCCAGGCATGGTGGTATATAACTGTAATCCCAGCTACTCAGGAGGCTAAGGCAGGAGAATTGCTTGAACCCAAGAGGCTGATGTTGCAGTGAGCCGAGATCGTGCTCCAGTCTGGGCGACAAGAGTGAAACTCCGTCTCAAAACAAAACAAAAGGTAGAGCTGGGGCTCACAGCCACGTCCCTCTAACACCAGCATCCACTCTCTAAACCACCCACCGGTCAGCCTGACCCCAGGAGGGACAGGCCACTGGGTTAATGGGCAGGAGAACAGGTTCTGTACGCACCACGCAGTGCAGTGGATCCTCTTGGGTACCACAGGCAAAGCCAACAATGAGAGCTGTTTCCCTTGCCCCGAGTGCCGTCTCACTTTGACCTGTCAACATACCACCCATTCTTGAGGGCTGGGAGAGAAGCCCCCACCCCTGACTTCTGGGTGGTGGAGTCCCGGCTGCAGAGCCCTCCTATGGCCCCGTTCATCAGTCTTGAGAACTCATAACGTTGAGGAGAACAAGCAGCACAGCCTTTGAGAATGTGCACACCACTCCCACCCTGTACAGGTCCAGAAACATCTCACAGGCAAGCAGCCTAGGTCTGCCTGTAGCAAACCAGGAGCAGGCAGAGATGCAGATGGCACTGAGTTGAGGTGTCCTGCTACTAACATCACAGACAGAAAAGCCTCCCGTTGGACAAACATAGTATTGCCTAAAACGAATGGAACCTGAATCTGAGTAAGAACGAGACCCAATCAGCAAACTGCAGAAAATACAGGAGACAGAGGAGCATATGAACCACCACCGCAGAGGTGCCACCAGCACAAATCCAGACTGCCAGAGACCTTCCAGGGAGACCAGCTGGCTTCCTCAGCAAATAAATGGCAATGAATCAACGAGAAAGGAATCAGGAGCCTGTAGACTAAATGAGACACATCAGTATCAATCAGTTATAACAATGCTGGGCCTTATCTGGATCCCAATTCAATTATATGTATTACATATTATATACGTGTCTGTATAGATATTGTGTATGTGTACACACACGTGCCAATTGGAAAAATGTGATTCTCCAGTGAGCTATTTGATGAACTTAAAGAACTATAGTTTATTTATTTGCTTGAGACAGGGCCTGGCTTTGTCGCCCAGGCTGGAGTGCAATTTGGGCTCACTGCAACCTCTGCCTCTGACTCAAGGGATCCTCCCACCTCAGCCTCCCAAGTGCTGGGACCACAGGTGCCTGCCACCATGCCTCGCTAATTTTTGCATTTTTTGCAGAGACAGGGTTTCATCATGTGCCCAGTCTGGTCGCAAGCTCCTGGGCACAAGTGAGCCACCTGCCTCAGCCTCCCAGAGTGTTGGGATTACAGGTGTGAGCCACTGCACCCAGCCTATTACTTAAAAAAAAAAAAGAAAAAAAAGTCAAGCATGGTGGCTCACACCTGTAATCCCAGCACTTTGGGATGTTGAGGCAGGAGAATCACTACAGCCCAGGAGTTTTCAGTGAGCCACAATCGTGTCACTACATTCCAGCCTGGGTGACACATGTGAGACCCTGTCTCCGAAAAGAAAAAGAAGGCCAGGCATAGTGGCTCATGCCTGTAATCCCAGCACTTTTGGAGGCCGAGGCAGGTGGATCACTTGAGGTCAGGTGTTCGAGAACAGCCTGGCCAATATGGTTAAACCCCATCTCTACTAAAAATACAAAAATTTAGCCGGGCATGGTGGCGGGCGTCTGCAATCCCAGCCACTCGGGAAGCTGAGGCAGGAGAATTGCTTGAACCTGGGAGGCAGAGGTTGCAGTGAGCCAAGATCACACCATTGCACTCCAGTCTGGGAAAAAGAGAGTGAAACTCCATCTCAAAAAACAAAAAAAAAGAAGAAAGAAAATTTAAACAAGATTATTTATTTATATTTCAATAGCTTAGTTATATGGATGAATTGTATAGTGGTGGAGTCTAGGATTTTAGTGCACCTGTCACCGCAGTAGTGTACATCGTACCCAATACGTAGTATTTTTATCCCTCACCTTCCTCCCCATTCCACCTTCTGAGTCTCCAAAAGGCCATTATGCCATTCCATATGCCTTTGGACACTTATATCTTACCTCCCATCATAAGCAAAAACATTATGTTATTTGGTTTCCCTTTCCTGAGTTACTTCACTTAGAATAATGGCCTCCAGCTCCATCCAAGTTGCTGTAAAAGACATTATTTCTTTCTTTTTTATGGCTGAGTAGTATTCCATGGTGTATATATACCACATTTTCTTTTTGCATTCATTGGTGGACGAGTCCTTAGGTTGGCTTCATAACTTTGCAATTATGAATTGTGCTGAGATAAACATACCTGTGCAGGCATCTTTTCTGAATTTTTTTTTTTTTTTTTTTGGAGACAGGGTCTTGCTCGGTCACCTAGGCTGGAGTGTAGTGGTGTGATTTTGGCTCACTGCAACCTCCTCCTCCCAGGTTAAAGTAATTCTCCTGCCTCAGCCTCCCGAGTAACTGGGACTACAGGCACATGCCACCACGCTGGCTAATTTTTGTATATTTATTAGAGATGGGGTTTCATCATGTTGTCCAAGCTGGTATCGAACTCCTGACCTCAAATGATCTGCCCACCTCAGCCTCCCAAAGTGCTGGGATTACAGGCATGAGCCACCGCGCCCAGCCCCAGGTATCTTTTTGATATAATGACTTCTTTTCTTTTGGGCAGGTACCCAATAATGGGGTTGCTGGATTAAATAATAGATCTACTTTTAGCTCTGTTTGTTTTTGAGGTGGAGTTTTGCTCTTGTTGCCCAGGCTGGAGCACCATGGCATGCTCTCAGCTCACCGCAACCTCTGCATCCCAGGTTCAAGCAGTTCTCCTACCTCAGCCTCCCAAGTAGCTGGGATTACAGGCATGTGCCACCACGCCCAGCTAATTTTTTGTATTTTTAGTAGAGATGGGGTTTCTCCATGGTGGTCAGGCTGATCTCAAACTCAAGACCTCAGGTGATCCACCCACTTCGGCCTCCCAAAGTGCTGGGATTAGAGGTGTGAGCCACCACACCTGGCCTTACTTTTAGTTCAAGGATTCTCCATACTTGTTTCCATACAGGTTGTATTAATTTGCATTCCCACAGGTTGTATTAATTTGCATTGCATTTAATACAATGGGATTGTATTAAGTCCCATTCTCAGTGTATTAACATTCCCTTTCCCCCACATCCACGCCAGCATCTATTGTTTTTGACTTCTTAATAATGACCATTCTCGCTGGGGTAAGGTGGTGTCTCATTGTGGTTGTAATTTGCATTTCCCAGATTATGAGTGATGTTGAACATTTTTTCATGTTTCTTGGCCAGTAAGACTTTTTTTTCTTTTTAACAGCAGTTTTAGGTTCACCGAAAAATTGAGAGGAAGACACAGAGAGTTCTCATACACCCCCTCCCCTACAAACACCCATGTATATCCTCCCCCATTATCAGCAAACTCCATCAGATGGTACATTTGTTATAATTCATGAAGCTACATTGACATATCATTATCTCCCAGAGTCTACAGTTTTACATTAGGGTTCACTCTCGGTGTTGTACATTCTGTAGGTTTGGACAAATGTCTAATGACATGCATCCACCACTGTACTATCATACAGAGTAGTTTCATGGCCCTGAGAGTCCCCTGTGCCCTGCCTGTTCATCCCTCCCTCTCCCCTAACCCCTGGCTATCATCAATCCTTTCACTGCCTCTACAGTTTTACCTTTTCAGTATGCCATATAGTTGGAACCAAACAGTATGTAGCCTTTTCAGACTGGCATCTTTCATTCGGTAATGTGTGTTCAAGGTTCCTCCACGTCTGGTCATGCTTGATAGCTATTTCTTTTTTTTTTTTTTTTTTTTCTTTGAGACAGAGTCTCGCTCTGTCGCCCAGCAGACTGGAGTGCAGTGGTTCACCGCAACCTCTGCCTCCCAGGTGCAAGCGATTCTCCTGCCTCAGCCTCCCGAGTAGCTAGGATTACAGGCACGACTCACCACACCTGGCTAATTTTCCATTTTTAGTAGAGACGGGGTTTCTCCATGTTGGTCAGGCTGGTCTCGAACTCCCGACCTCAGGTGATCCACCCACCTCGGCCTCCCAAAGTGCTGGGATTACAGGAGTGAGCCACCATCTTTTTCTTTCTTTTTTTTTTTTTTGAGATGGACTTGACTCACTGCAATGTCTGCCTCCTGGGTTCAAGCATTTCTCCTGCCTCAGCCTCCTGAGTAGCTGGGATTACAGGCATGCACCACCACACCCAACTAATTTTGTATTTTTAGTAGAGACAGGGTTTACAGGGTTTACTAGGATTACAGGCATGAGCCACTACACCTAGTCAGTTGTAATTTTTTAAATGAATTTTTCAATGAATTCTCATTCATTGCTATTGAGAATGCAAGATGATACAGCCACTTTGGAAGACAATTTGACAGTTTCTTACAAAACTAAACATAGTCTAACCATACAATCCAGCAATTGTGTCCCTTGGTATTTACCCAAGTGAGTTAAATACTTTTGTCCACATGTTGGTCAGGCTGGCCTCGAACTCCCGACCTCAGGTGGTCTGCCCGCCTCGGCCTCCCAAAGTCCTGAGATTACAGGCGTGAGCCACTGTACCCAGCCCAGCTCATTTCTTTTTAGCATTGAATACTACTGCATTGGCCTGGATGTACCACAGTTTATTTATCCATTCCCCTACTGAAGGACATCTTGGTTGCTTGCAAGTTTTGGCAATTATGAATAAAGCTGCTATAAATATCTGTGTGCAGGTTTTCTTGTGGACAAAAGTATGTAACTCATTTGGGTAAATACCAAGGGACACAATTGCTGGATTGTATGGTTAGACTATGTTTAGTTTTGTAAGAAACTGTCAAATTGTCTTCCAAAGTGGCTGTATCATCTTGCATTCACAATAGCAATGAATGAGAATTCATTGAAAAATTCATTTAAAAAAATACAACTGGCTGGATGTGGTGGCTCATGCCTGTAATCCTAGCACTTTGAAAAGGAGGATTGCTTGAGCTCAGGAGTTTGAGACCAGCCTGGGCAGCATAGTGAGACCCCCATCTCTATTCATTTTAGAAAGAAAAAGAAGAAGAAATACAACTGATATGCTAAGAAAGGAGAGAAAATGGAATAATAAAAATTCTCAGTTAAAGGCCAGGTACAGTGGCTCACGCCTGTAATCCTAACACTTTGGGAGGCCAAGGTGGGCAGATCACGAGGTCAGGAGTTCAAGACCAGCCTGATCAACATGGTGAAACCCCGTCTCTTCTAAAAATACAAAAATTAGCCAGGCATGGTGGCATGCGCCTGTAATCCCAGCTATTCAGGAGGCTGAGGCAGGAAAATCGCTTGAACCCAGGAGGCCGAGGTTGCAATGAGCCAAGATCGCCCCACTGCACTCCAGTCTGGGCAACAGAGCGAGACTCCATCTCAAAAAAATGCTCAGTTAAAACCACAAAAGGCAGAAAAAGTGCTGGACAAAAACAAGAACAAAGAACACTGACAAGAAATAGAAAGCAGTAACAAATATGCTAAATATTAATCCAAGTATATCAATAATCACTTTGGGGTTTCTTTTGTTTTTGCTTTTTGTTTTTGAGACAGAGTCTCGCTTTGTTGCTCAGGCTGGAGTGCAGCAAATTGATCGCAGCTCACTGCACCCTCTGGCTCCCAGGTTCAAGCAATTCTCCTGCCTCAGCCTCCTGAGTAACTGGGATTACAGGGGCGCTCCATCGCACCCAGCTAAAAATACAAAATTAGCCGGGCGTGGTGGCAGGTGCCTGTAATCCCAGCTACTTGGGAGGCTGAGGCAGGAGAATCGCTTGAACCCGGGAGGCGAAGGTTGTGGTGAGTTGAGATCGTGCCATTGCAGCCTGGGCAACAAGAATGAAACTCTGTCTCAAAAAAAAAATTAAAAAAAAAAAAGAAAAAGAAAAGAAAAAGGACCCAATTATACCAAAAAAAAAAAAAAAAAAAAAACACTAAAAAAATCCCACTTTAAACAGAAAGACACATATAAAGTTAGAACGATAAATAAAGGCCATGCTAATACTTATCAAAAAAACCAAGAGTAGTTATGTTAATTTCAAACATTAATTTAGCAGATTCCAGAGCAAGAAAAGTTTTCAGGGGTAAAGATGAGCATTACATAATGATTAAGGTATCACTGCTCCAATAAGACATAGCAATCCTTAACATGTATGAGCCTAACAACAGAACATCAAAATATGTGAAGCAAAAACTAACAGACTGCAAGGAAAAATAGATGCATCCACCAATAGTATTAGAGACTTCAACACTCCTGTATCAGAAATTAACAGATCCCACAGAAAAGCAGTAAGGATATTGTTAAACTCACCAGTACCATCAATCAACTGGATATAATAGACACATGTAAGCTACTTTATCCAACAACAGCAGGTTACCCATTCTTCTTAAGCTTGCATGAGACATTCACCAAGACAGACCACATTCTGGGCCATAAAACATACCTTATGACATTTAAAAGAATAGAAATCATACAATATCTGCTCTCAGACCACAATGTAATTAAACTAGAAACCAGTAACAGAAAGATAACTGGAAAATCCCCGAATACATGGAGATTAAATGACACACTTCTAAATAACACAAGGATCAAAGAAGAAATCTCAAGATAAATTTTAAAATATTTGGCCGGGCACGGTGGCTCATGCCTGTAATCCCAACACTTTGAGAGGCCGAGGCGGGCGGATCACCTGAGGTCAGGAGTTCGAGACCAGCCTGACCAATATGATGAAACTCCGTCTCTACTAAAAATACAAAAATTAGCTGGGCATGGTGGCAGGCTACTCGAGAGGCTGAGACAGGAGAATTACTTGAACATGGGAGGTGGAGGTTGCAGTGAGCCGAGATTGCACCATTGCACTCCAGCCTGAGCAACGAGAGCAAAACTCCATCTCAAAAAAAAAAAAAAAAAATTAAAAGTTAAAAATATTTTATTTTTATTTTTATTTTTTTTATTTTTGAGACGGAGTCTTACTCTGTCGCCCAGGCTGGAGTGCAGTGGCTGGATCTCAGCTCACTGCAAGCTCCGCCTCCCGAGTTTACACCATTCTCCTGCCTCAGCCTCCCGAGTAGCTGGGACTACAGGCGCCCACCACCTCGCCCGGCTAGTTTTTTGTATTTTTTAGTAGAGACGGGGTTTCACTGTGTTAGCCAGGATGGTCTCTATCTCCTGACATCGTGATCCGCCCGTCTCGGCCTCCCAAAGTGCTGGGATTACAGGCTTGAGCCACCGCGCCCGGCCTAAAAGTTAAAAATATTTTTAAATCAAAATGAAGGCTGGGTATGGGTGGCTCACACTGGTAATCCCAGCACTTTGGGAGGCTGAGGTGGGCAGATGGCTTAAACTCAGGAGTTCAAGAGCAGCCTGGCCAACATGGCAAAACCCTGTCACTACTAAAACCTACAAAAATTAACCGGGCATGGTGGTGTGTGCCTCTACTCCCAGCTACTCAGGAGACTGAGATGAGAGGATCACCTGAGCCCAGGAGGTTGAGGCTGCAGTAAGCTATGATCACGCCACTGCACTCCAACCTGGGCGATAGAGCAAGACTCTCTCTCTCTCAAAAATAAATAAATAAATAAAACACAATGTTATCAAAAATTGTAGATGCAGCAAAAGCCATGCTTATAGGGAAATGTATAGCATCAAATGCATGTGTTAGAAAAGAAGAAATTGGCCAGACATGGTGGCTCACAACTGTAATCCCAGCACTTTAGGAGGCCAAGGCAGGCAGATCACTTGAGGCCAGGAGTTCAAGACCAGCCTGACCAACATGGTGATACCCCGTCTCTACTTAAAATACAAAAACTAGCCAAGCGTGGTGGCGCACGCCTGTGATCCCAGCTACTCAGGAGGCTGAGGCATGAGAATCATTTGAACCCATGAGGTGAAGGTTGCATTGAGCTGAGATTGCGCCACTGCACTCCAGCCTGGGCAATAGAGCTAGACCCTATTTAAAAAAAAAAAAAAAAGGAAAGGAAAGGAAAAGGGAAAGGGAAAGGAAAGGAGAGGAGAAGGGAGAGGGGAGAGGGGAAGAAAAGAAGAAAGAGCTAAACTTAATCATCTAAGCTTCCACTTCAGGAAGCTACAAAGTTAAATCCAAAGTAACCGAAGAAAAAAAATCAAACTTAGAGCAATCAGTGCAACTGAAAACAGGGAATCAATAAGAAAATCAACAAAGCGAAAATCTAGTTCTCTAAAAAGATCAACAAAATCTGTAAGCCACTAGCCAGGCTAACTAAGAAAAAAGAGAGAACACAAACTACTAGTATCAGAAATGAAAGAGGAGCCGGGTGCAATAGCACATGCCTGTGGTTCCAGCGGGTGGGAGGTGTCGAGAGTCCGTGAGCCAGAGGCTGTGGTGCACTATGATCGCAGCTGTGAACAGCCACTGCATTCCAGCATGGACAACACAATATGGCAAGATCCTATCTCTAAAATGAAGAATAAAAGAAAAAGAAATAAAAGAAAAGACATCATAACAGATCCTATAGACATGAAAAAGAAAATAAATATTAACAACTATATGCCCACAAATTCAATAACTGAGATGAAATGGATCAATTCCTTGAAAGAGAAAACCTGCCAAAACTCCCACAAGCAGCAGCAGCCTATATGAATAGGTCTATATTTAATAAGTTAAATCAGTAATTAATAACTTTCCAAAACAGAAAGCACCAGGCCCAGATGGGTACCCTGTTGAATTC
This sequence comes from Macaca nemestrina, assembly GCF_043159975.1. Lineage (NCBI taxonomy): Eukaryota > Metazoa > Chordata > Mammalia > Primates > Cercopithecidae > Macaca > Macaca nemestrina. Next base: position 17,903,466 of record NC_092141.1, read on the forward strand.
GATGAAACATTTAAGGAAGAACTTATGCCAGTTCTCTACAATCTCTTTCAGAAGATAGAAGCACTGGGAATGCTTCCTAGCTCGTTTTATTTATTTTAGACGGACTCTCACTCTGTCACCAGGCTGGAGTGCAATGGTGCGATCTCGACTCACTGCAACCTCCGCCTCCTGGGTTCTAGTGATTCTCCTGCCTCAACCTCCTGAGTAGCTGGGACTACAGGTGTGCACCACCACACCCAGCTAATTTTTGTATTTTTAGTAGAGACAGGGCTTTACCATGTTGGCCAGGATGGTGTCGATTTCTTGACCTCGTGATCCACCTGCCTCGGCCTCCCAAAATGCTAGGATTACAGGCATGAGACACTGTGCCTGGCCTATTTTATTTTTTTTGAGATAGAGTTTCACTCTTGTCGCCCAGGCTGGAGTACAATGGCACAATCTCAGCTCACTGCAACCTCCACCTTCCAGGTTCAAGTGATTCTCCTGCTGCACCCTCCCAAGTAGCTGGGATTACAGGCGACTACCACCACACCCGGCTAGTTTTTGCATTTTTAGTTGAGACAGGGTTTTGTCATGTTGGCCAGGCTGGTCTAGAACTCCTGACCTCAAGTGATCCATCTGCCTCGGCCTCCCAATGTGCTGAGATTATATAGACGTGAGCCACTGTGCCTGGCCTATTTTATTTTTTTGAGATGGAATTTTGCTTGTCGCCCAGGCTGGAGTGCAATGGCACAATCTCAGCTCACTGCAACCTCTGCCTTCTGGGTTCAAGTGATTATCCTGCCTCAGCCTCCCAAGTAGCTGGGATTACAGGCGCCCACCACGCCTGACTAATTTTTGTATTTTTAGTTGAGACAGGGTTTCGTCATGTTGGCCAGACTGGTCTAGAATTTCTGACCTCAAGTGATCCACCTGCCTCGGCTTCCCAAAGTGCTGGGATTACAGACGTGAGCCACTGTGCCTGGCCCCTAACTCATCTTATGAGGTCAAGATTTCTCTAATGCTCAAACAGAAGACATTTCAAGAAAACAAAACTATAGACCATTATCTTTCATAAACATAGATGCAAAAATTCTCAACAAATTGTTAGGAAATCAAATCCTACACCACAGCTAAGTGGGATTTATCCCAGGCATGCAAGTCTGGCTTAACATTTAAAAATCAATTCACGTAATCCATCCCACCAGCAGATTAAAAAATCACACGATCCTATCAATAGATGCAGAAAAAGCATTGAACAAAATTGTTAATTTTTAAGGTGTTACAATGATGGTGTAGTTATGCTGATAAAAGAGCAATCCTTGTCTTTTAGAGGTTAAGTGTTGAAATATTTACAGATGAAATAACTTGGTATCTGGGGTTTGCTTCAAAATAATAAGGGAAAGAGGATGAAGAGGTACAGGGACAACTCGAGATTGATCAAAGGTTGATAATGGTGAGACCAGAGACAGGTCCTGGGGTTCTTTGTCCTGTTTTCTCTGACTTATATCTGCTTGAAATTATCCATACATTAAAAAATAAGCAACGGCACAGGGTGTGGTAGCTCATATCTGTAATCCCAACACCTTGGGAGGTTGAGGTGGGAAGATCACCTGAGCCCAGGATCGCTTGAGCCTGGGCAACATAGCAAGATCCCATCTCTACCAAAAAAAAAAATATATATATATACACACACACACACACACATATATATGTATATATATGTATACAAAAATTAGCCAGGTGTGGTGGCACACGCCTGTGGTTCCAGCTACTTAGGACGCTGAAGTGGGAGGATCGCCTGGGGCCAGGAGGTTGAGGCTGCAATGAGCCGTGATAGCGCCACTGCACTCCAGCCTGGGTGACAGAGCAAAACCCTGTCCCCCACTCCTGCCAAGAAAATTAAGTGTAGAGAAAAGTCGGTGAGGCAGTTGGTTGGTGGTCCTCATTCATTCTCTGACTCATTTAGAAAAGCCCCATTGACGTCTCCTGGATGTTGGGGATCAAGATTCCCCTGTCCCCCGGGGAAGCCAGACTACAAATGAACACTGACCTCTGAGTTGATGAGGACACAAAGGCGGCTGTGGGAGGATCATGGAGGACCCCAACCCAGCCTGAGTCAGGGAAGTCCCTGGAGGGATGCAAAGCCAAGCAGATGCTGGTCAGACAGACCAGGAGGGAGACGGTGGAAGGCTGTTTCAGGAAGAGGGAACAGTGCGTGTAGAGGTAGAGAAGATGGAGGACGCCTATGTTCCCTGAGAACTTGAGAGCAGCTCTTTTTGAGGTAAGGCTGGTCAGAAGAGGGGCATCACTGTAGCACAGAGGTTCTCAACCAGGGGTGATTCTGCCCCACCAGGGAACATATGATGATGCCTGGAGATGTTTTTGGTTGTCATAACTGAGGATGCTACTGGCTTCTGGTGGGTAGAGGCCAGGGATGCTGCAAACACCCTGCAGTGCAGAGGACACGCCCCCCCCCCGTGTACGACAAAGAATCCCCCAGGTCCGTGGTTCAGAAGCCCTGTGTTACCACCACAGGGAGCCCCCCAGTCTGTGTCTGCATAAAGAGAGTGATCTGGAGGCAGAGACCAGAGCCGGGGACACAGCCAGGGGCTGAAGCCATGGTCCTGGGGAGGAAAAAGGAGGCCAGGCAGGGCCATGCTGTGAAGGGGTAGGGGGGCTGGCGGGCTTGCTTTTCACCAACCATTTATGATCAATACCCCCCAAAACTCAGGCAAGATGGCCATGAACTAGGAAGTCCAAATAGCAGACTGAGACCATTCATGGGTTTAACTTGACGCGGCCAGTGCTGCTCCACTGCAGGACTGTAGGGGACAAACCCCCTGCCCTTGTGGGGCTAACGCTGAAAGAGATAAATGGTTAAGTCAGAGGTGCTCCGGAGAAAAGTAAGGCAGAGATGGGGGGGAGGGGTGCAATTTTAAGTAGGGAATTCACCCACTAAGGTGGTGACATTGGGGTAAAGTCTTATGGGCAGATGGAGGCAGCCACAGCAGCTGACAAAGCACAGACCCTCCTGGCCTTCAATTCAGGAAGTACCACAGGGACACAGGAACATTCCAGAACAAGCCCCAGTGCTGCCCATCCCAACCCAGGGCGTTAGCGGTCAGCTGCAGTCATTCCACTCTCAACAGTCCAGCCTGTGTGATGGTCCTTGTGGTGTTGAACTCCATCTCCCCAAAGCCGGAAGATGAGGAAGTGCTCATGGGCACAGGCATAGGCAGGGATGGAGTCCAGAGGATTTGCAGAAGCAGAAAGCCGTGGCCAGGCACAGTGGCTCACACCTGTAATCCTAGCACTTTGGGAGGCTGAGGCGAGCAGATCACCTGAGGTCAGGAGTTCAAGACCAGCCTGGCCAACATGGTGAAACCCTGTCTCTACTAAAAATACAAAAATTAGCCAGGCGTGGTGGTAGCTGCTTGTAATACAAGCTACTTGGGAGGCTGAGGCATGAGAATTGCTTGAACCCAGGAGGTGGAGGTTGCGGTGAGCCGAGATCTTGCCACTGCACTCCGGCCTGGGCGACAGAGTGAGACTCCATTTCAAAAAAAGAAAAGGAAGAAGGAAGAAGAAGGAAGGAGGAGGAGGAAGAAGAAAAAGAGGAAGGAAGGGAGGAGGGAGGGAGGGAGGGAGGGAGGGAGGGAAAGAAGGGAGGAGGGAGGCAGGGAGGGAAGGAAGGAAAAGGAAGGAAGAGGGAGGAGGCGGCAGCCTTGAGACAGAAATCAAGACTGCTGGATAGAACTGCTTTGGACAGGAGAAAGGATCTGGAGGGCCCTGGTTCTGGGAGCCACCATGCTCAGTTATCAATCCTCGGCAGATCTATGGGGGAGCTGGGGGTGGCCAGGCGTTCTGAGCCAGCCAGAAAGCTGCATGGGTTGCAGCAGCCTGGGCAGGTTTGAGTCGGTCAGCAGGAAAAGGCCCCCTGGGTTCCAGGCACCCAGGACTCAGCTGCAGAGATGGTGAACCAAGCCCCTGCCTCTCCTAGACTCACCTTCCAGCCTGAAAAAGGTGATTGGCAAATAAGGTTAATAAACACAATCATTTCAAGCAGAGTCAGGTGCTCTGAATTACGTCAAGCAGACTGACAGGAAGCAGGGCAGGAGGGAGGTGTGGATGGGGAGGGAAAGGCAGCCCCAGGTCTGTGGGAAGGGACAGCCAGTGCAAAGCTGCAGAGGAGGGACGGGGCAGGGTGGGGGAGTATTCGAAGGACAGAGGACAAAGTGGAGGGAGATGAGGACCAAGCCTACCAGGACCGGGTGGTGCTGGGGTCAGTGGGCCATGCCCAGGAAAGTGGGTTTATCGTAAGGGTCTTTGAGGAGCCAATGAGGGTTTTCATTAGACGTGGTGATTTAATTTTGCTTGTTTTTATTGGGGTAAAATACACGTAACATGAAATTTACCATTGTAACCACTTAAAAAGTACACCATTCAGTGACATTGAGTACCTTCACAATGTCAGGCAACTGCCACCTCTACCTAACTCCAGAACCACCCCCAAAGGAAACCCCAGACACATTAAGCAGTCACTGGCCACTTCCCCTCCCGCTGCATTACATTCGTGAATTTGTCTGTTTCTGACATTTGTTTTTTTTTTAAAGACAGAGTCTTGCTCTGTCAACCAGGAGGCAGTTCAGTGACATGATCTCAGCTCACTGCAACCTCTGCCTCCTGGGTTCAAGCTATTCTCATGCCTCAGCTTCCTGAGTAGCTGGGATTACAGGCGCCCGTCACGTCTGGCTAACTTATACTTTTAGTAGACACGGGGTTTCACCATGTCGGCCAGGTTGGTCTTGAACTCCTGGCCTCAAGTGATCCGCCTGCCTCAGCCTCCCAAAGTGTTAGGATTACAAGCGTGAGTCACCATTTCGGGCACCAACACTCCCTTTTTATTTTTTTTTTGAGACAGGGTCTTGCTCTGTCACCCAGGCTAGTGTACAGTGCCACAATCAAGGCTGACTACAGCCTCAACCTCCTGGGCTCGAGAGATGCCTCCTGGTGTAGCTGGGACCACAGGTGCAGGTCACCATGCCCAGCTAATTTGTTTTGTATTTTTGATAGAGTAGGGCTTTGCCATGTTGCCCAGGCTAGTCTTGAGCTCCTGTGCCCAAGCAATCCACCCACCTGACCTCAGGCCATCTGCCCGCCTGGGCCTCCCAAAGTGCTGGGATTACAGGCGTGAGCCAGTGTGCTTGGCCTGATTTAATTTCTTAAAGCCCCTCGTAGAGAAGGGCCCGCAGTCGGGCATGGTTGAAGCACCATTAGGTGGGACGTGCTGGGGGGCTAGGCTGTAGGAGTGGGATGATGAGAAGAGGCGATCTGGATGGATCATGGAGGCATCACCCCCAGGATTTGCAGCCACTGGACAAGGGGAGGATGAGGGATTGCAAGGAGCTGGGAGGACTCCAGTTTCAGGCCTGAGCAAGTGGGACAATGGGGGCGCCAATGTGATGTGGCAGAGACTGTGAGTGGGGCAGCACCATGGCAGGGGGTCAAAAGTCCACTCAAGAATTTAGAGTACAGGGGAGGGACTGCTGCACAAACTTTTAGCACAAGCCAAGCCTGCACCCACGGGAATGTGAGCATCAGTGTGGTGGGGCAAGTGACAGGCACAGCGCTCATCAAGGAGGGTGGGCCATGGACCATACACCTCCAGGTACTTTTTGTGGGAACAGGTCAATTTCTTCTGCTCAGTAGGATGTATATCAACAAGAGGATGAGCACACCAGCTCACTCAAAACTTTAAGGAACCCACCTGGACGCGGTGGCTCACGCCACCTGTAACCCCAGCACTTTGGGAGTTCGAGGTGGGCAGATCACCTGAGGTCAGGAGTTCGAGACCAGCCTGGCCAACATGGTGAAACCCCATCTCCACTAAAAATACAAAACTTAGCCGGGCATGGTAGCATGCACCTGTAGTCCCAACCACTTGGGGAGGCTGAAGCAGGAGAATCACTTGAACCCGGAGGCAGAGGTTGCAGTGAGCCGAGATCATGCCACTGCACTCCAGCCTGGGTGACAGAGCAAGACTCCATCTCAAAAAAAAAACACGAGACAAAACAAAAAACTTTCAGGAACCTACTCACCTGCCTAATTAGTGGAAATGTTTCTGGGGCCACAGGGCCACAATGCACAGTTGCACACGTTGGGCACTGCCCAACCCAAAAGGAGTACATTTATACAGACTTGGACATGACTGGCATCTTCCCGAGAATCAGGCAGTGTGTAATCTGTGCGGTGGTGCCTGGCAGTCAGGCTTATCATGAAATTGCTGTGTTTCTAAGTAAAAGAGCTTCTTGAGAAGAGACAGGGAAGTTTGTGAGAAACACGTCAGCTTTCGTGGCCTCTGAAGGTCAAGTGAAATCTGGCGTTTAAACAGAGGCCAGAGTCACTGCACATCCTGTGTTTTCTTTCTGAGAAGAAAAGCTTGGCCAGGGAAATGTCAGCTCCAAGGTACACTCAGCTGGTTCACTGCAAGACGACCACCCACGTTGTTCTGTCTTCACATATTCCAGGCAGTGGGAAGTCTCACCGGGATTAAGGCCACCACCCTCCCCCCACTGCCGCCTCCCCTGTCATGCACATGGGGGAGGGCCTGACTCCTCTTAGCCCGGGCAGACCACCCTACTTTATTTGGCCTTGGGGCCAGCGGACAGGCCTTCCAGGGCTGCCACCTTGGTCCCCAGTGGCACCGCACTACACACCAGGCATCTGCAGTCGGCATGACTTTCTCCGGGATTGCACAAACCAGGACCTCTCTCCAGCAACTCCATGGAGCAGGTCTCGAGAGCCCCAGACCTAGGTTTCAATCTCAGCGGTGCCGCTGGCTGACCACGGGACGTTCGGCAAGTCACTTTACCTCCCTCAGCCTCTGCTTTTTCCTCTGCTAAGTGGGAACTAGGAGACTGACCTCTCAGGGCTGCCGGAAGGGACAGAGGGGTGTGTATAGAGTCCCTGGCCCATTCTTAGGGAGATGAGGGGAAAAACGTACACCCACTCGCACATTCACACACACACACACACACACTCCTAACCAGGTTTTTTTTTTTTTTTTTTGAGATGGAGTTTCCACTCTTGTTGCCTAGGCTGGAGTGCAATGGCGTGATGATCACGGCTCACTGCAACCTCCACTTACTGGGCTCAAGTGATTCTCCTGCCTCAGCCTCCCAAGTAGCTGGGATTACAGGCACCTGCCACCACGTCCAGCTAATTTTTTTGTATTTTTAGTAGAGACGGGGTTTTGCCATGTTGGCCAGTCTGGTCTCAAACTCCTGTCCTGAGGTGATCCACCTGCCTCGGCCTCCCAAAGTGCTGGGATTACAGGTGTGAACCACCGCACTGGCCCTGATCAGGTTTCAAATCCTCCTCTACCCATCCTAGGCCAGCCTGTCTCACTGATTCTTTTGTTTGTTTTAAGAACAATATCTAAAAAAAAAAAAAAAAAAGGATATAATAAACAGTCATATTTTCATCACCCAGAGAAGTCCAGCCACCAGGCAGACGGCCTTTGACGGTGGGAGGCAGTGCCCCTGCTGCCCTGCCTCCCTCTTCATTCTGGCTTACCCCAAGGGGCTCTTCTGGCACAGATGAGGAATCAGGGGTCTGAGGGCTTCAGGAGACAGAGGAGCCGTCCTCCCGGTTCTCTCAGACAGGACAGGAAGCCTGGAGCACCCAGCTTCACAGAGGCCCTGGCACTTCCGTAGGCCTCACACCACCTCCCTCACCCACCTTTGCCAAGTCACCTGCTGTGATGATTTGAAGGCGGCTCTGGCAGGGCAGAGAGGCCCTGCAGGTGATCTTGCACTCTACCTGCATTTTCACCGCCAGAGCCTCAGATCCTTTGTTCTCCCAAATCAATGGCAGCAACCTGTGGGCTGCCTCAAGTTTCACCTCTCATCCTGGGATCGGGTGGGGGCTCGGGAGTCCTATTGGACACGGCTGCCCCATTGAGGGATTGCCGGTCAGGGCTGGGGGACAGGTGAACCCTCAGAATGACATGTCTACTGGGTAGACATGGGAAACAGCTTCCCACTGGGCTGTGAGGAGGCTCTGGGAGCTGGGAAGTTACCCTGTGGCTGCCTGTGCTCCCCAGAGGAAAGGCCCCACCCACGCCAGATAGGAGTCCCCTCGCAGGTGTAACACATTCAGCTGGGTGAGCTGGGCAGCCTTGGAGTTGAAAGGACCCCAGGAATATAGTCCAGGCCTCCTGTGGGAGAAACTGAGGTCCAGACAGGGAGAGGACCTCACCTGGACGGTGGCTACCAGGGAACGCATGTCTTTGGTTTTTGTCCCTTTAACTCTGTCTGGGTCTCAGTTTCCTCATCTGTCAGTTGCAAATAATAATGCCACTACAGTCCCAGGACATTGCAGGAAACTGGTGACGGCGTGACAATTGCTGTTCTCTGCAAAGTCCCCACTGTCCCCGTCCTCCCAGTCTTGGCCTTTGCTGGGCCCTGGGGTCCCTTCCTCAGGCTCCCTCCTGCTGAGCCTGCCCCCCCACCACACATCCTGGCTTGGGTCCCTGTAGTAAGCCCTGTACTGACCCCCTCATCCAGGAACAAGGCTAGGGTCCTCTCACCAGCCTCAGCTTCTCTCATGCTGAAAGGTCTGACTCCTGCATCATGCCCAAGCCAGTGCCCTCACTCAATGCATTGAATAACTGAGTTTACACTGTGTGAACACATGGGCACACCTGGAATCCTAGCCAGCTTCCACGGTCCCCTAAATGCTCATCCTAAGCCAGCAAAGCTCACTGACTTTTTTTGGTCTTTTTTTTTGGTAAGGTCTCGTTCTGTCTCCTAAGCTGGAGTGCAGTGGTGCAATCATGGCTCACTGTAGCCTCCAACTCACAGGCTCAAGAGATACTCCTGCCTTAGCCTCCCAAGTAGCTAGGGCTACAGATGTGACCACCACACCTGGCTAATTATTATTTGAGATGGAGTCTTGCTCTGTTGCCCAGGCTGGAGTACAATGGCACAATGATCTCAGCTCACTCCAACTTCCACCTCCCAGGTTCAAGCAATTCTCCTGCCTCAGTCTCCCGAGTAGCTGGGATTACGGAACCCGCCACCATGTCCAGCTAATTTTTTATATTTTTAGTAGAAACGGGGTTTCGCCATGTTGGCCAGGCTGGTCTTGAACTCCTGACCTCAGGTGATCTGCCCACCTTGGCCTCCCAAAAGGCCGAGATTATAGGCGTGAGCCACCATGCCTGGCCTCACCTGGCTAATTTCTAAAAAAAATTTTGTAGCTATGGCATCTCACTATGATGCCCATGCTAGTCTTGAACTCATGGCCTCAAGTGATCCTCCCATCTCAGCCTCCCAAAATGCTGGGATTTTAAGTGTGAGCCTCTGTGCCTGGCCTGTTTTTCCTTTAAAACAAAAAATTTGGCTGGGCATGGTGACTCACACCTGTAATCCCAGCACTTTGGAAGGCCAAGGCAGGTGGATCATGAGGTCAGGAATTCAAGACCAGCCTGGCCAAGATGGTGAAACCCTGTCTCTACTTAAGAAAATACAAAAATTAGCCAGGCAAGGTAGTGTGCACCTGTAGTCCCAGCTACTCAGGAGGCTGAGGCAGGAAAATCGCTTGAACCCAGGAGGCAGAGGTTGCAGTGAGCCAAGATCACACCATTGCACTCCAGCCTCGGCGACAGAGCAAGACTCCATCTCAAAAAAAAAAAAAAAAAAAAAAAAAAAAAATCTAAAATGCAGAAAGATGGAAATAATAATAAACAGCCATATTTACCTCACCCCAAAGTAAAACTGTCCACACCTCATCATTGCTGCTTCTTTCGCTTTCTCCTTTGCCCGGAGGCAGGTGGCAGCACGGTGCACCGCAGAAGGTGGGCAGTGATGCCTGTTTTCCCCATGTACCCCACTCACGATGGCCGGCGTCATCCATGCCAGGTGGCCCCAGACCGATGGAAGGAAGCCCCAGTAAAGGCTTTGGTTTGCATGTCTCTGGTTATCCTCTCTCACACTCACCAGCCAGCTCAGGTCCCCTCTACCCTGTTCACTCATATTTTGCCCGTTTTTCTGTTGTGTTTCCTGATTGTTCCTGGTCGGTCTGCAGAAGTTCTTTGAATGTGCTAGGCATAAATTACTTGTTGGTTGTTTGGTTTGTGACACATACATAAAATAAACTTTTTTTTTTTTTTTTTTTTTTTTTGGAGACAGAATCTTGCTCTATCACCCAGGCTGGAGTGCAATGGTTGAACTCCTAGGCTCAAGTGATCCTCCAGCCTCAGCCTCCTGAGTAGCTGGGTCTACAGGCATTGTACCACCATGCCTAGCTAATTTTTTGATTTTTTGTAGAGACAGGGTCTTGCTATGATGTCTAGGTTGGTCTGGAACTCCTGGGCTCAGGCGATCTACCTGCCAAAGTGCTGGGATTACAGGTGTCAGCCACGGTGCCCAGTCAGATTAACCAATTTAAAGTGTATACTTTAGTGGTATTTAGTACATTCATGATGTTATGCAATCACTATCTCTACCTACTTCCAAAACATCTCATCCCAAAAAGAAACCCCATCTTGTTAACCAATCTCTTCACTTCGCATTTCCCGCTTCCCCAACTCCTTGGCAACCAGCAACTGGCCTTCTGTCTCTATATAGACTTACCAGTTCCACATATTTCACGTAAATGGAGTCATACAACATACTGACCTTTTGTGCCCAACTTTTTTTTTTTTTTTTTTTTTTTTTGAGACGGAGTTCTGCTCTTGTTGCCCAGGCTGGAGTGCAATGGCGCAATCTCAGCTCACTGCAACCTCCACCTCCTGGGTTCAAGCAATTCTCCTGTCTCAGCCTCCAGAGTAGCTGGGATTACAGGCGTGGGCCACCACACCCAGCTCAATTTTTTTTTTTTTTTTTTTTTTTTTTTGAGACAGAGTCTTGCTCTGTGCCCCAGGCTGGAGTGCAGTGGCGCGATCTCGGCTCACTGCAAGGTCCGCCCCCCCGGGTTCACGCCATTCTCCTGCCTCAGCCTCCCAAGTAGCTGGGACTACAGGCGCCCGCCACCTCGCCCGGCTAATTTTCTTGTATTTTTAGTAGAGACGGGGTTTCACCGTGTTAGCCAGGATGGTCTCGATCTCCTGACCTCATGATCCGCCCGTCTCGGCCTCCCAAAGTGCTGGGATTACAGGCTTGAGCCACCACGCCCGGCCTCAAATTTTGTATTTTTAGTAGAGACCAAGTTTCACCATGTTGACCTGGCTGGTCTTCAACTCCTGACCTCAGGTGATCCACCCTCTGCAGCCTCCCCAAGTGCTGGGATTACAGGTGTGAGCCACTGTGCCTGACAGCCTGGCTTTTTTCCTTAACATGTTTTTTGTAGCATGTGCCAGTACTTTATTCCTTTATACGGCTGAATAATATTCCATTATGTGGCTATTCCATGCTTTATTCAGCCATTCATCCGTTGATAGGTATTTGGGCTCTGCCATCTTTCGGCGATCGTGAATAGTGCTGCTATACCATTTATGGTTGAGTGTTTGGTACCTTTTTTTTTTTTTTTAGACGCAGTCTTGTTCTGTCGCCCAGGTTGGAGTGTAGTGGCACAATCTTGACTCACTGCAACCTTCGCTTCCCTGGTTCCAGCGACTCTCCTACCTCAGCCTTTCAAGTAGCTGGGGCCACAGGCATGAGCCACCGTGCCCAGATAATTTTTGTATTTTTAATAGTGACGGAGTTTCGCCATGTTGCCCAGGCTGGCCTCAAACTCCCGGGCTCAAGCAATCTGCCCACCCGGGCCTCCCAAAGTGCTGGGACTACAGGCATGAGCTACTGTGCCCAGCCAAAACCGCTTCTCCACACTCTCATCCACATTCCTCATTTTCCATTTTGTTTTTATTATAGTCATTCTAGTGGGCACAAATATTAGTCTGGCTTTGACTTACATTTCTTTTTCATTTAAGACAGTCTGACTGTGTCACCCAGGCTGGAATGTAGTGGCTCAATCTTAGCTCACTGCAACCTCCGCCTCCCAGGTTCAAGCAATTCTCCTCCCTCAGCCTCCCAAGTAGCTGGGATTACACATGGTGCCCAGTAACTTATTTTGTATTTTTAGTAGAGATGGGGTTTCACCATGTTGGCCAGGCTTGTCTCGAAACTCCTGATCTCAGGTGATCTGCCCATGCCTTGGCCTCCTAAAGTGCTTAGATTACAAGCGTGAGCCAACACAGCTGGCCTTACATTTCCTTCATGACTAATGGTGGTCAGCATCTTTTCACGTACTTGTTAGTCACTTGTATATATTCTTGAGAAAATGTCTATTCAAGTTCTTTGACCCTTTTTGAATTGGGTTGTTTTATCGTTTTGTTGAGTTGTAACAGTTCTTTATATATCCTGGATATCTGATCCTTATAAGACATATAATTTGTAGACATGGTCTCCCATTCTGCCGGTTGCCTTTTTACTGTTGATACAGGTTAAGTATCCACATTTGCAATCATATGTGTGGTCCACCTTCTGTTCCACCGTGTAAGCCCTCATCAGTCTTTACCCAAGCCATCCTTCCCCCAAGGCTGTGAGGCCACCTAGAAGCCCATCACCAGGTAAATGAAGACAATGTGATGAGTGCCCCTTTTGGGGTTCCACATGCCAGTGAGAAGCAGTGAATTCGGGGTGCTCACAGCTCCAGGGATAGATCATGATGCTCAGTCATGAGAAACACCACCAACTGCAGTATAACACTGGCCCACAGTCACGCAGCCATATGTGTGCTTATGTAGGGCTAGACACGCAGCTAAGGACCAAATATCAGCCTCATTAAAAGGCAGCCTTGGGCTGGATACAGTGGCTCACACCTGTAATCTCACCACTTTGGGAGACCAAGGTACGTGGATCATGTGGGCACGAGTTCACCACCAGCCTGGCCAACATGGTGAAACCCTGTCTCTACTAAAAATACACAAATCAGGGCAGGGTGCGGTGGCTCACACCTGTAATCCCAGTACTTTGGGAGACCAAGGCAGGCAGATCACCTGAGATCAGGAGTTCCAGACCAGCCTGATCAACATGGAGAAACCCCATCTCTACTAAAAATACAAAATTAGCCAGGTGTGGTGGTGCATGCCTGTAATCCCAGCTACTTAGGAGGCCAAAGCAGAAGAATTCCTTGAACCCAGGAGGCAGACGTTGCAGTGAGCCGAGATCGTGCCAGTACACTCCAACCTCACCAAGCGCAAACCTGCCCCCGCCCCCCCCCCCCAAAAAAGGCCGGGCATGGTGACTCATGCCTGTAATCCCAGCACTTTAAGAGGCCGATGCGAGCAGATCACCTGAGATCGGCAGTTTAAGACCAGCCCGACCAAAACAGCAAAACCCCGTTTCTACTAAAGATACACAAAATTAGTCGGGCGTGGTGGTAGCCGCCTGTAGTTCCACCTACTAGGGAGGCTGAGACAGGAGAATGGTGTGAACTCGGGAGGCAGAGCTTGCAGTGAGCCCAGATCGCGCCACTGCACTCCAACCTGGGTGACAGAGCAAGACTCCCTCTCAAAAATAAAAACGCCAAAACGTAGCCAGGTATGGTGCCGCATGCCTGTAATCTCAGCTATTTGGGAGGCTGAGGCAGGAGAATCACTTCAACCCGGGAAGCAGAGATTGCAGTGATCTCAGATCCCACTACTACACTCCAGCCTAGGCAACAGAGCGAGACCCCGTCTCAGAAAAAAAAAAAACAAAGGAGGCAGCTTTGGCAGGGGAGGGATAGAAGGGGGTTGGAAGTACAGGAGAACACATTACAAATAAAATCAGCAGTGTCTTACGCGGACCTGTTGTGTCTGGAATTGGTTCCTTCCAGTGGGTTCTTGGTCTCGCTGACTTCAAGAATGATGCTGCGGACCCTCCTGGTGAGTGTTAGAGTTCTTAAAGATGGTGTGTCCAGAGTTTGTTCCTTCACATGTTCAGATGCGTATAGAGTTACTTCTTTCTGGTGGGTTCGTGGTCTATACTGACTTCAGGAGTGAAATCACAGACCTTGGCAGTGAGTTATAGTTGTAGCTCTTAAAATGACGCATCCTGAGTTGTTCGTTCCTCCCGGTGGGTTCAAAGGTCTCACTGGCTTCAAGAGCAAAACCTTCACTGTCAGTGTTAATAGCTCATAAAAAAAAAAAAGTGCAGGCCGGGCGTGGTGGCTCACGCCTGTAATCCCAGCACTTTGGGAGGCCGAGACGGGCGGATCACGAGGTCAGGAGATCGAGACCATCCTGGCTAACACGGTGAAACCCCGTCTCTACTAAAAAATACAAAAAACTAGCCGGGCGAGGTGGCGGGCGCCTATAGTCCCAGCTACTCGGGAGGCTGAGGCAGGAGAATGGCGTGAACCCGGGAGGCGGAGCTTGCAGTGAGCTGAGATCCGGCCACCGCACTCCAGCCTGGGTGACAGAGCGAGACTCCGTCTCAAAAAAAAAAAAAAAAAAAAAAAAAAAAAAAAAAATGCAAACCCCAATAGTCAGACACAGCACCAACACTTATTTCAACGACCTAAAACAACACAGCTCTAACAACGTGAAACAGTCCCCGAACACGTTGCCACTCCTGACTTGGATGGCCAGCTTTTATTCCCTTATTTGGCTCCACCCACATCCTGCTGATTGGTCCATTTTACAGAGCACTGATTGGTCCATTTTACAGAGTGCTGATTGGTCCATTTTACAGAGTGCTGATTGGTGCGTTTTTGCAGAGTGCTGATTGGTGTGTTTACAAACCTTCAGCTACACACAGAGTACTGATTGGTGCATTTACAATCCTTTAGGTAGACAGAAAAGTTGCCCAAGTCCCCACCCGACCCAGAAGCCCAGTAGGCTTAACCTGTTACTGTGATAACAGCATGCCAGGAGCTAGCCCCTGAACCAACACCAGAGGAAGAAATGAAAGGACAGTTCTCTTGGTACAAGGTGCTCCAGCCAGGCTCCTTCGAGTTTCCTGTGGCCCCTGGTAACTTTGACCTGCCTGGGTCCCTGAAGGGCCCTAGAGGAGGAAGGGCTCTTCTGGCAGAGGAGGTGGACAAGGCCTGTTTCTCCTCTACCCAAGTAGTCATGGGGCCAAGCTTCAAAGTGCCTGAAAGGAGCACAGCAAGTGATGTCTTTACAGCCGAGGAGGAAGCCACAGGAACGGACTATTTTGCTGATAGGGTAGCCATGCCCACGTGCCCCAGCAGGCGGACCTGGACTTGTATCTTCTGCCCGCCTGGGATCTTCCCCTGCAGACCCCCGGCAGTCAGCTGCACGCTAGGAGCCCTCAGCCAAACGACCACCGTCCCCTCTGACGGTGCTGACCCAATGCCCAGGCACAGTCCCAGCCCCAAGATGGGTCCAGTGATGAAGTGGCTGCCCCTTCACTTCCTCGGCAGCCCCAGTAGGTCCCAAGTGCAGGCCTGCAAGGGGCACGTCCCCCTCAAATCTCAGTCCAGGTGCCCTGAGTTGCCCTGCGTGTTTTTAGACATCTTCTATTCTGTGCCCTGGCTCTGTCCTCCCCATCTGTGTTTATAACCCTCTGTATTCCCGCCCGCTCCTGCTTCCTCTTCCCCCATCTTCCTTTCCTTCCATTCACTGACCCCACCCATACTCTCTGAGTGCCTACTGTGTGCCGGCTACCAGGCACTCCCCAGGGGATGAGGCGAGCAGGGTTCACATGTGAGCCAAGACACAGTCAAAACCATTCAGAGAGCAACGAGCCCTTCTGGTTCTGTTTGTTTGTTTGAGATAAGAGTTTTGCTCTTGTTGCCCAGTCTGGAGTGCAATGGCGCAATCTCGGCTCATGGCAGCCTCTTCCTCCTGGGTTCAAGCGATTCTCCTGCCTCAGCCTCCTAAGTAGCTGGGATTACAGGCATGGACCACCACGCCCAGCTAATTTTTTGTATTTAGTAGAGACGAGGTTTTACCATGTTGGTCAGGTTGGTCTCAAACTCGTGACCTCAGGTGATCTACCCGCCTCAGCCTCCCAAATTGTTGAAATTACGGGAGTCGGCCACTGCACCTGGCTGAGCCCTTGTCTTTTAAGCTGCGATTTGAGATGGAAAGAGACCAGGGAGCAACTGTAGGGAGGGTGGCCTTGGAAGACCTTTCTAAGGAGGTGACAGTCACACTGAGATCTGCAGGCAAGGACACCCGCTTTGCAAAGATGTCAGGGAAGAGAAGTCCAGGCAGGGGAACAGCAGGTGCAAAGGCCTGGAGGCAGAGGCTAAGATCTCCCGAGGACCAGCCCCTGGCCTCGGAGGTGGTTGCCACTCAGTGACCAGAGGGAGAACGGTCTTTGCTGGTGTTACACAAGTAAGAGGCAGGGATCTAGGAGAGAAACCAGGCCCTACCAACACTGTCTTATGTTCCTACCCTGGCCACTGAACGCTTGCTGAAGGCCATCCTCATTCACTGGTGACAGTGTAGGATCACGCTGGGGAGGCTACCAGCAAGCATTAGCGTCCGCCCAGAGCTGGGGATGGTCCCACTCGGTTGCTCAGCTCCAGCCAGGAAAACAGAAGCAGCACCACATCCCCACTGTCTGTGCCATGCTGTTCACGACGTTGGTCAGTATTGGATCACCAGCTGAGGCACACACACACTTTTTTTTTTTTGAGACAACATCTCACTCTTTCGTCCAGTCTGGAGTGCAGTGGCACGATCTTGGCTCACTGCAACCTCCGCTTCCCAGGCTCAAGTGATTCTTCCACCTCAGCCTCCGGAGTAGCTGGGACTATAGGCAGGCGCCACCATGCCCAGCTAATTTTTTATATCTTTTGTAGAAACAGGGTTTTACCATGTTCCCAGGCTAGTTTCAAACTCCTGAGCTCAAGTGATTCTCCCACCTTGGCCTCCCAAAGTGCTGCAACTACAGGCCTGAGCCACTGCGCCTGGCCAGGCACACGCTGAGAGAGAGACAGCCATCGGCCAGCAGCTCATGCATTCACTTACCAGTGACGTCATTTGCCTGTGAACACCCACCACGTGTCAGGCGCAGGGCTGGGGCCTGCCCAGCCATTTCATCACCACCTCCAGGCTTCTGCGTCCCTGTCCCTGAAATAGCATTTCCCCCTGCCTTGGATGTTCTCTGAAAAATGCCCCCCAAAAGATGTTCATATCCTAATCCTGGAACTCATGAAGCTTTCTACTGTAGTTTGAATGTGTTCCCCAAATTTCATGTGTTAAAACTTAATCCCGGGAGGCTGAGGCAGGCGGATCACAAGGTCAGGAGATCAAGACCATCCTGGCTAACACGGTGAAACCCCATCTCTACTAAAAACACAAAAAAATAGCCGGGCGTGGTGGCGGGCACCTGTTGTCCCAGCTACTTGGGAGACTGAGGCAGGAGAATGGCGTGAACCTGGGAGGCAGAGCTTGCAGAGAGCTGAGATCGCGCCACTGCACTCTAGTCTGGGTGACAGAGCGAGGCTGCGTCACCAAAAAAAAAAAAAAAAAAAAAAACTTAATCCCAGCTGGGTGTGGTGGCTCGTGTCTGTAATTCCAACACTTTGAGAGGCTGAGGTGGGAGGATGGCTTGAGGTAAGAGGTTCAAGACCAGCCTGGGCAACATAGTGAGACCCCATCTCTAGCCCCCCTAAAAAATGATTTTTAAAAAAATCCACAAATTCATATGTTGATTGGAGGTGGGGCCTTTGGGAGGTAATTAGGATTAGATGAGAGCCTCAGGGTGGAGCCCCGTGATGGGACTGGTGGCTTTATAAGAAGAGGAAGACAGACGAGCTGGCACACTCTTGCCCTCTCGCCATGTGACACACTGTGCCGTTTCCTGACACTGTAGGAAGGCCCTCACCAGATGCTGACACCATGCTCTGGGACTCCTGAGCCTCCAGAACCATGCACTAAATAAACTTCTATTGCTTATAAATTACCAGTCTGCGATATTCTGTTATAACAACAGAGAATACACTAGACAGAAAATTGGTACTGAGAAGTGTTGCTAGTAACAAATACCCAAAAACAGGGAAGCAGCTTTGAAATGGGGTACTGAGCAGCATTACCCAATGGGCTGGAAGAATTTGGAGAAGCAGGCTAGAAAAAGCCTGTATTGCTGTAAAAAGAGCATTAAGGGCAATTTTGGTGAGGTCTCCAAAGACAAGAAGACTAGGGGAAGTCTGGAACTTCTGAGAGTTATACTGAAGTGGTCATGACCAGAATGCAGATAGAAATATGGAGAATAAAGGCCACTCTGATGAAGTCTCAGATGGAACTGAGGAACAAGATATTGGAAACTGTAGTAAAGCCCATCCTTGTTATAAACAGGCCAAGAACTTGGCTGGATTGTGTCTGTGCCAGGGGCTCTATGGAATGCAGAATTTAAGAGCAATACATTAGGATATCTGGCAAAAGAACTATCTAAGCTGCAAAGTGTTCCTGCTGCTGCACAGCTACTTACATTAAGCTGCAAGAGGGAAAATGACTTAAAGATGAAATTTATAATCAAAAGGGAAGCAAAGCAGAAAGTCTTGGAAAATTCTCAGCCTGGCCACATAAAGAGAGAAAAGGCATGTTCAGGACAGGGAACCAAAAGGGTGACCCAGAAACTGTTTGCTAAGAAAATTAATACAGGGAGAAAGATCGGCAAGACAATAGAACAAGGGCCACGCTCGGTGGCTCACGCCTGTAATCCCAGCACTTTGGGAGGTTGAGGTGGGCGGATCACGAGGTCAGGAGTTTGAGACCAGCCTGGCCAACATGGTGAAACCCCGTCTCTACTAAAAATGCAAAAATTAGCCAGGCATGGTGGCATGTGCCTGTAATCCCAGCTACTTGGGAGGCTGAGGCAGAAGAATTGCTTGAACCTGGGAGGTTGCAGTGAGCTGAGATTGAGCCACTGCATTCTGGCCTGGGTGACAAGAGTGAGACTCTGTCTCAAAAAAAAAAAAAAAAAAAAAACAGAGAGAATGGAAGAAAGACCCTGAAGCATTTCAGAGATTTTCCAAGCTGGCCCTCCCATCACAGACCCAGAAGCCTAGGAAGGAAGAATGGTTTTGGGGACAGGCCAGGCAACCTTAATGGATTTGCAGTCCAGGGCCCCTTAGGGTATCTGCATTCTTATGTAATGGTCCTCCACTGTCCCAGTTGTGGCACAAGCAGCCACAGGTGTGGCTCAAGCCGCTGCTCTGGAAGATATAAGCCCATAGCCTTGGTGGCATTCATGTGCTGCTAATTCTGTAGGCTCACAGAAAGCAAGAGCTGTGAGTATGGCAGCCTCTGCCTAGAGTTCAAAGGCTGTATCAGCCTTGTAGCACAAGCAGGACTTGTTGCAGGGCTGGAGCCACCGCAGAAAGCCTCTCATGAAGGCATTGCCTGGTGGAGCTGAGGCGATGAGACCACCACCAAGACCCCAGAGCTGTGCAGCTGCCGGCATGCAACGCCAGCCAGGGAGAGCTGAAGTGTGGGCTGGGCCCAACAAAGCCATGGGAGCCAGGCTGCCCCGGGCCTTTGGGGCCCACCCCCCTACCCCAGTATGTCCAGGAGGCAGAACACAGAGTGAAGGATTATTCTGGAGTCTTAAGGTATAATCTCTAGGCCAGGCGTGGTGGCTCACTCCTGTAATCCTAGCACTTTGGGAGGCCGAGGGTGGCGGATCACGAGGTCAAGAGATCGAGACCATCCTGGCCAACATGGTGAAACCCCGTCTCTACTAAAATACAAAAATTAGCTGGGCATGGTGGCATGCACCTGTAGTCCCAGCTACTCAGGAGCCTGAGGCAGGAGAATCACTTGAACCCAGGAGGCGGAGGTTGCAGTGAACGGAGATCATGTCACTGCACTCTAGCCTGGTGATAGACCAAAAAAAAAAAAAAAAAAAAAAAAGGCCGGGCGCGGTGGCTCAAGCCTGTAATCCCAGCACTTTGGGAGGCTGAGACGGGTGGATCACGAGGTCAGGAGATCGAGACCATCCTGGCTAACACGGTGAAACCCCGTCTCTACTAAAAATACAAAAAAAAAAAACTAGCCGGGCGAGGTGGCGGGCGCCTGTAGTCCTAGCTACTCGGGAGGCTGAGGCAGGAGAATGGCGTGAACCCAGGAGGCGGAGCTTGCAGTGAGCTGAGATCCGGCCACTGCACTTCAGCCTGGGCGACAGAGCGAGACTCCGTCTCAAAAAAAAAAAAAAAAAAAAAAAAAAAAAAAAAAAAAAGATACAATGTCTACCCTGTTGTGTTTGGGCTTCTTTGGGACCATCTACCCCTTTCGTCTTGCCTACTTCCGCCTTTTGGAATGGGAATGTCTATCCAACGCCTGTGCCCCCATTGTATTTTGGAAGGAGATAACTTGCTTGATCTCACAGGGTCACAGCTGGAAGGAATTCATCGCAGGATGAATCGTGTCTTGAGTCGCACCCATATCTCATTCAGATGAGACTCCGGACTTTGGACTTTTGAGTTGATGCTGTAACAAGTTAAGACTCTGGGACTTTGGGGATGGAATGAATACATTCTGCATGTGAGGACAGGAATGTTGGGGCCCAGGACAGACTACTGTGTTTTGAATGTGTCTCCTAAATTTCATGTTTTGGAGATTTAATCCCCAAATTCATATGTTGATTGGAGGTGTTGCCTTTGGGGGGTAGAGATGAGGTCATCGGGGCAGGGCGCCCAGGATGGGACTGATGACTTTATAAGAAGAGGAAGAGGCTGGATGAGGTGGCTCATGCCTGTAATCCCAGCACTTTGGGAGACTGAGTGGGTGGATCGCTGAAGCCCAGGTATTTAAGACCAGCCTGGGCAGCATAATGAAACCTCATCTCTACAAAAAATACAAAAATTAGCTGGGTGTGGTAATTTCGTCCACACCTACTGTAGTCCAAGCTACTTGGGAAGCATGAGATGAGAAGATTGCCTGGGCCTGGGGAGGTGGAGGCTGCAGTAAGCCATGATCACATTGATGCCCTCCAGTCTGAGCAGTGGAGTGAGTCCTCTCTCCAACAAATTGTCCTTAAAAAAGGAGAGAACAGCCGGGCGCGGTGGCTCAAGCCTGTAATCCCAGCACTTTGGGAGGCCGAGACGGGCGGATCACGAGGTCAGGAGATCGAGACCATCCTGGTTAACACGGTGAAACCCCGTCTCTACTAAAAAATACAAAAAACTAGCCGGCCGAGGTGGCGGACGCCTGTAGTCCCAGCTACTCGGGAGGCGGAGGCAGGAGAATGGCGTGAACCCGGGAGGCGGAGCTTGCAGTGAGCTGAGATCCGGCCACTGCACTCCAGCCTGGGTGACAGCGCGAGACTCCGTCTCAAAAAAAAAAAAAAAAAAAAAAAGGAGAGAACAAAAGGCCTGAGCTGACAAGCTTCTGCTGTCTCCCATGTGAAGCCCTGTGCCATGGAATGATGCCATAAGAAGGCCCTCACCAGATGCCAGTGCCGTGCGCTTGGACTCCCTAGCCTCCAGAACCATGAGCATATAAACCTCTATTGTTTATAAATGACCCAGTCTGTGGTCAGTTATAGAAACAAAAAACTGAGACAGTTTTCTTACGTGGCAAAAAGTGGAGTGGGTCTATCAGGTGTGACTGAGGATTCCGAGATGAGGAGATTGTCCTGGGGTATCGAGGTGGGCCCCGAATGCCATCACTAGTGTCTTTATAAGAATGGGGAGGCAGGCCGGGTGCAGTGGCTCACGCCTGTAATCGGAGCACTTTGGGAAGCTGAGGTGGGAGGATTACCTGAGGTCAGGAGTTCGAGACTAGCCTGGTCAACATGATGAAGCCCTGTCTCTACTAAAAATGCAAAAAATTGGCTGGGGACAGTGGCTCACGCCTGTAATCCCAGCACTTTGGGAGGCCAGGGTAGGTGGATCACAAGGTCAGGAGTTGGAGACCAGTCTGGCCAATATGGTGAAACCCCATCTCTACTAAAAATATAAAACTTAGCCGGGCGTGGTGGCACATGCCTATGGTCCCAGCCACTGGGGAGGCTGAGGCAGGAGAATTGCTTGAACCCAGGAGGGAGACGTTGCAGTGAGCTGAGATTGTGCCACTGCACTCCAGCCTGGGTGACAAGAGTGGAACTCCATCTCATAATAATAATAATAATAATAATAATAATAATAATAAGGAGGAGGCAGATGACCACCCACAGAAGAGAAGACAGGGTGCAGATGGAGTGAAGAGAGCTCCAAAGATGCTGGCCTGGAAGACAGCAGTCATGTGGCCACAAGCCAAGGGAAGCCGACAGCTGCCAGAAACTGGAGGAGGCAAGGAACAAGTCTGCCCTAGAGCCCAGCGGAGGGAGCACGGCCCTGCAGACACCTTGATTTCTGCACAGTGACACTGATTTCAGGCTTCTGTCCTCCAGAACTGTGAGAGAACAAATTTCTGTCACCTGTGGCAATTCATTACAGCAGGAAACAAACATACTTGCTAACCCTTTACTCCAATTTACCAGTGCCCTCCTCTGCTCCTGCTTATGGTGTCTGTGTCATTCCCACCTGGAATGCCAGTTAAGGGCAGGATTTTAAGAGCCTTGTTTTTCACTGTACCCTAGGGTTCACAGTGCCAAACACAGACTCAATGCACACGAATGGATGAATGGAGGAACCAGTATTTTTTCATTTTTCAGAAATAATGATAACTTTTACGTGAATGTGGGCTTAGGCATATGCTTAGAAGAAGTCCCAAGGGAAACTACACAAATTTCGACCAGCACTCAGCACCAGGAACGAAACTACAGATAGCTTCACATTCCACAGTCAACACTTTTGAGGGAGTCAAGAACCTCTATTAATTTTTTATCAAGAAACCAAATAAGAAAAGCAAACCATAAGGCTGGTTGAGGTGGCTCATCCCTGTAATCCCAGCACTTTGGAAGGCTGAGGCAGACAGATCACTTGAGCTCAGCAGTTCGAGACCAGCCTGGCCAACACGGCGAAACCTCAAAACCCCATCTCTACTAAAAATACAAATAATTAGCCAGGTGTGGGTACAAGGCTGAGGCCTGAGGATCACTTGAACCCAGGAGGCAGAGTGAGCTGAGTGAGCTCAGGGAGCTGAGATCACACCACTGCACTCCATCCTGGGTGACAGAGCGGGACCCCGTCTCAAAAAAAAAAAAAAGAAAAGAAAAGAAAGAAAGGCAAACCATGAAGAGGAGAAGAGCACCATTTTTTCCAAAAGACCGATTCTCTACAGAGTTGGGGTCTGGAGAGCATCTGCTTGAATGGAAGTCGCCAACAGGAAGAAAGTCATGCTTTGCCATGCTTTGTCACCAGCCTGGGGAGCCACCAGGGCCCTCAAGGGCAATCGAAGTTCCCACCGTTGGACTAAGAGGGGCAGGAACGTCCACCTGTCTTTCCTCAGATAAGAGAAGGGGCTCTGGGAGACTTTGGGGAGCCATTTAGACATTGAGATTTTAGTTCCTACACCACTGATGACTGCTGCCATGTTTTACTGGCGACCTGCTCTGGGCCAGGCACATGGACTGTTTTTAATCATCTGGGCAAAATCTCAAGATGGGGCCAGTCTTTGATTTATGGAGGAGAAGACCGAGACTTTGAGAGGTGTTTTGCTCAACGTCACACAGCTGGAAGGTGGCAGAGCGGAGAGGGGCCTCTGGTCTGCGCTGACTCTTCAAAGTCATGAGGCCACATATACCCACTTCCATCTTAGTATATGTCTGGGGGTCTGTAAGGGTTTTCTACACTCAGTCAATGCACTTTCTGGCCATTCCTGGGTGTCATTGCAACGCTGGTATCTCCCCCAGTTCACCAGTCTTTTGAAAATGCTTGAGGGAGTGCAATTCTGCCCCAACACCAGGCAAACAGTGCCACCTGGCGGATGACAAGGACAGTACAGGAATTACCATGTGCCCTTGGGAAACTGTCCCCAGGCGGTTGTGACTCTAGGCCAAGGTCAGAGTTGTTTCTTTGACTTCATAAGAGGGGCAGGAGCGGGGGCCCACTGTGTTACCACAGCTGAAAATCAGAGGGCTGGCCCTGTCTGGGTGCTTCTGACAGCGAACCCAGACTTTCTGGGTCCCCTCCATGGTATCCTGCCAAGAGATCATCCAGCTTGGGCTTAAATACCTCCAGGGATGGGTAGCTCACTCTCCATGCATCTTCATCACAAATTTCTTGCTCTCTCCGTGTAACATCCACTCTTGCCTCTGCCTCTACTTCCTCAACCCCTCTGCCCTCTGACGGCCCTTTGGAGGATCCAGGGAGCTCCACTTTCTCCTCCAGACTAAGCAGCTTCCATCACTGCTCTCAGGACAGGAATCTGGCTCTTCTCCCTGAAGTCGTGCTCCTCAGGTCTTCCTGGCCTGGCGCGAGATCTTGTGGTTGGGAAGGAGGATGGGAGGGGTAGAGACACCTCCATATTGATGTATCAGATAGGGGAAGTGCTCTTCTCCTAGCACCTGCCATGGCTGGAATCTTCTCACCATTCAGATCTCAGCTCAGATATTAACTCCTCAGTGATGCCTTCTCTGACCACCCTGGCTCAAGTAGCCTCCCCAGGCCCACCCTCAGCCAAACCAATGGCGTGTTTGCCGCCTGCCCCACCCCCACCCCCAGCCTGGCCATGAACTCCACAGGGCAGGGATTTGTCTGCTGTGTTGGGTGTCGAGTCCATGGCCATGGAGCAGTGGCCGGCATCTGCTGGCTTGATCCTCACCGGGATGAAGAGCAAGGTAGGGCAGTGGCTCCACTGGGCTCCTCCAGAACAGAGCCTGGGACAAGGGCAAACAGTTAATTTGGGAGATATCCCCCTAAAATTAAAGTTATTCTTTCTTTTACTTTTTTTTTTCTTTAAGAAATAGAGTCTTTGTCATCCAGGCTAGAGTGTAATAAATGATCATAGCTCACTGCAGCCTTGAACTCCTGGGCTCAAGTAACATTCCTCAGCCTCCCAAGTAGCTGGGTCTACAGATGTGCACCACCACATCCACCTAATTTTTAAAATTATTTTTGGTAAAGACAAGATCTTGCTTTATTGCCCAGGCTGGTCTCAAATTCCTGGGATCAAGAGATGCTGTTGCCTCAGCCACCCAAAACACTGAGAATTCAGGTATGAGCTACAATGCCTGGGTATCCCCCAAAATT
This sequence comes from Macaca nemestrina, assembly GCF_043159975.1. Taxonomy (NCBI): domain Eukaryota; kingdom Metazoa; phylum Chordata; class Mammalia; order Primates; family Cercopithecidae; genus Macaca; species Macaca nemestrina. The sequence goes on from NC_092141.1 coordinate 17,928,486, forward strand.
CTAATGTTGAAGTCCTAACCCCCAGGACCTCAAGAGTGTAGTTGTCCCTTGATATCCATGAGGGATTTGTTCCAGGACCCTCACAGATACCAAAATCTAAGGATGCTCAAGTCCCATGAATAAAATGGCATAGTAGCCAGGTGCAGTGGCTCATGCCTGTAATCCCAGCACTTTGGGAGGCCGAGGCGGGCGGATCACCTGAGATCAGGACTTCGAGACCAGCCTAGCCAACATGGTGAAACCCCGTCTCTACTAAAAATACAAAAAGTAGCCAGGCATGGTGGCACACACCTGTAATCCCAGTTACTTGGGAGGCTGAGGCAGGACAATTGCTTGAACCTGGGAGGCAGAGGTTGCAGTGAGTCGAGATTGCACCATTGCACTCCAGCCTTTGCAACAAGAGTGAAACTCCATCTCAAAGAAAATAAATAAATAAATAAATAAATAAATAAATAAATAAAATGACATAGTATTTGCATATAACCTAAGTACATCCTCCCGTGTACTTTAAATCATCTCTAGATTACTTATAATGTCTAATATGATGTAAATACTACATACATAGTTGTTATACTATATTTTTTTTTATTGTTGTGTTGTTATTTTAAGTTAATTTATTTTTTCTTGAACATCTTCAATCCACAGTTGGTTTGATCCCTGGATACCAGACAGCCAACTGTAACCTTATTTAGAGATAGGGTCTTTACAAAAGTCGTTAAGTTAAAATGATGTCAGTAGGGTGGGTCCTAATCCAGTATGACCCATGTCCTTATCAAAAGGGGAGATTTGGACACAGACACACATAGAGGGAATTCTGATGAGGTGAAGAGACAAGAAGATGGCAGTGACATGCCAAGGAGAGAGGCCTAGAATAAAGCCTTTCTGCACATTCCTAGGAAGGGCCCTTCTTTGCCAACACCTTGATCTTGACCTCACGGCCTCCAGATCATGAGACAGTGAGGTTCTGTTGAGGCCCCCAGTCTGTAGTGCTTTGTTACGGCAGCCCTGGCAGACTAACACAGGCACCCACTGCACCTGCACAGACGGCTGTGGATCCCTTTACACGTGAGCAGGCTGAGCCAGGGGAGGGAGGTGACTTGTCCCTAGTCACTCAGAACCAGGCAGGCCACAGACCCAGGTCTCTGAACTCAAGACAGGAGGATCAAGCCCACCCCACTCCCTAAGGTAACTGCAATGGCCTGAACGATGGGCCCCTGACCAAGGGCAAGCATTAGAAAGCCCAGCCTTGCTCAGGTTGGCCTGGGCACAAAGATGCACATGCTCACACCCCCCTCAGGCCTCACTGGCAAGTGAACGTGGGTCAGGGAGGAAGTGGGGGCCTTTGGGACACATGGGAGCAAGGTGGGCTTCCAAGACAGCACCCACCACCAAAAATCACCAACCCAGATGTGCCCAGGCACCAAACCCCAAATGAAGGTCTGGCCAGGACGGCAGCTGATGAACGCAGCCCAGGGATGCAATCGCTGATTCAACTCGTGCTGAGCTCAGCCCCAGGGCCCCCTTGCCCTCACCAAGCTCAGCATCTTATGGAGGACGTGTGTATGCAGACAGCAGCAGAAGAGTGCTTATTCCCAGGACAGATCAACGCCTCAGAGCCTGTGGGAACCTGGGGGTGCCCTAACCAGGCCAGAGTGTGAGGGAAATCTCCCTGGAGGAGGTGGCCCTGGCATGAAATTTTGAGGGACAAGGAAGCATTAACTGCCACAGTAAGACACCACTTCCCACCCACTGGATGGTCACTACCAACAGATGGAAAATATGTGTTGAAGAGATGTGGGGACCTAGAACCCCTGTGCACTGCTGGTGGATGTGTAAAATATTAGCCACTATGGAAGATAGTGTGTTGATCCCTCAAAAAGCTAAACATAGGCTGACCATGTGACCCAGCAATCCCACTCCAAGGTGTATACTCAGGAGAATGGACACATCCACATGAAAACTTGTACATGAGTGTTCATAGCAGTATTATTCCTAACAGCGAAAGGTGGAAACGACCCAGGTGTCTATCAATGGATGAACAGGCAGACAGAATGTGGTACGTCCATACACTGGAATATTATTCAGCCTTAAAAAGGAAGAAAGTTAATTTTTTTTTTTTTTGATGGAGTTTTGCTCTTGTTGCCCAGGCTGGAGTGCAATGGTGCCATCTCGGCTCACTACAACCTCCACCTCCCAGATTCAAGCAATTCTCCTGCCTCAGCCTCCCAAGTAGCTGGAACTACAGGCATGCACCACCCAGCCCAGCTAATTTTTTTGTATTTTTAGTAGAGAGGGGGTTTCACCATGTTGGTCAGGCTGGTCTCGAATTCCTGACCTCAGGTGATCCATCCACCTCGGCCTCCCAAAGGACTGGGATTACAGGCATGAGCCACCACGCCAGGCCAATTTTTTAAAAAAGGAACGAAGTTGGCCAGGTCTGGTGGCTCACGCCTATAATCCCAGCACTTTGGGAGGCCGAGGCTGGTGGATCACCTGAGCTGTCAGGAGTATGACAGCTCCTGACATTTTTATGTATACTAAAAATACAAAAAATTAGCCAGGCATGGTGGTGGCACTGTAATCCCAGCTACTTGGGAGGCTCAGGCAGAAGAATTGCTTGAACCCAGGAGGCAGAGGTTGCAGTGAACCAAGATCGCATCACTGCACTCTAGCCTGGGCAACAAGAGCAACACTCCATCTCAAAAACAAAAAAAAAAGGAATGAAGTCCTGATCCATGGTACAACATGGATGAATCTCAAAAACATTTTCCTGAGCAAAAGCAGCAGACACAAAGGTCACATATGAGTCCATTCATGTGGAATTTATAGGATGGGCAAACCCACAGAGAAAGAGCATATGCATGGTTGCCAGGGGCTGGGCGGGGGGAATGGGGAGGTTCAGGTTTCCTTCTGGGGTGATGAAGATTCTGGAACTAGATAGTGGCAGTTGCACAACATCGTGAATATCCCCCAAACTACTGAATTGTACTCTAAAATGGCTACAATGGTGAATTTTATGTGAATTTTACCTCAATTAAAAATTTCAGAAAGAGGCCGGGTGCAGTGGTTCATGCCTGTAATCCCAGCACTTTAGGAGGTTGAGGCAGGCAGGTCACCTGAGGTCAGGAGTTCGAGACCAGCATGGCCAACATGGTGAAACCTTGCTTATACTTAAAGTGTGTGTATATATATATATATACTTAAAGTGTGTATGTGTATATATATATATATACACACACACACACACACACACACAAATTAGCCGGGCGTGGTGGCACGTGCCTGTAATCCTAGCTACTCAGGAGGCTGAGGCAGGAGAATCCCTGAACCAGACAGAGGTTGCAGGGAGCTGAGATCACGCTTCAGCCTGGGTGACAGAGCAAGATTCCATCTCTTAAAAAAAAATTTAAGAAAGAAAGAAAAACAATGTATCAGTAAAGAAAGGGAGAAAAGACTCCGAGGCAGGGAAAAGGGCCAGCACAGAAGCCAACAGCGCAGGAAGGCTTCTGGGAGCCACAGACTGCCCAGAGCACTGGCAAGAGAGCAGGCTGGACGCGGCTCTGAGTACCAGGAAAGGGATTTAGAATTTCCTCTGCGCCAATGGGCAGCCCATGGTGGCTCTTCAGCAGGGAAATGGTGTGGTCAGATTTGCACATTGGGAAGGGTTCTAGGGCGTCCAAGGAGAAGGGGGATGTGCTGCGGGGGGATTGGAGGTGGATTCAGGGGCTGCGGGGAAGGGTGATGTGGGGGTGGGAACTGGAGGTGGGTTCAGGGACTGAGAGGGGGAAGGGGATGTGGGGGTGGGAACTGGAGGTGGGTTCAGGGACTGAGAGGGGGAAGGGGATGTGCGGGAGGGAATTGGAGGTGAGTTCAGGGGCTGCGGGGAAGGGTGATGTGGGGGTAGGGATAATTGGAGGTGGGTTCAGGGACTGAGAGGGGGAAGGGGATGTGGGGGTGGGAACTGGAGGTGGGTTCAGGGACTGAGAGGGGGAAGGGGATGTGCGGGAGGGAATTGGAGGTGAGTTCAGGGGCTGCGGGGAAGGGTGATGTGGGGGTAGGGATAATTGGAGGTGGGTTCAGGGACTGAGAGGGGGAAGGGGATGTGGGGGTGGGAACTGGAGGTGGGTTCAGGGACTGAGAGGGGGAAGGGGATGTGCGGGAGGGAATTGGAGGTGGGTTCTGGGACTGAGAGGGGGAAGGGGATGTGGGGGTGGGAACTGGAGGTGGGTTCAGGGACTGAGAGGGGGAAGGGGTATGCGGGGAGGGAATTGGAGGTGAGTTCAGGGGCTGAGGGGGGGAAGGGGATGTGGGGGTGGGGATAATTGGAGGTGGGTTCAGGGGCTGAGGGGGGAAGGGGATGTGGGGTGGGGATAATTGGAGGTGGGTTCGGGGGCCGTGAGGGGGAAGGGGATGTGGGGGTGGGGATAATTGGAGGTGGGTTCGGGGGCCGTGAGGGGGAAGGGGATGTGGGGGTGGGAACTGGAGGTGGGTTCAGGGACTGAGAGGGGGAAGGGTGATGTGGGGGTGGGAACTGGAGGTGGGTTCAGGGACTGAGAGGGGGAAGGGGATGTGCGGGAGGGAATTGGAGGTGGGTTCAGGGACTGAGAGGGGGAAGGGGATGTGGGGGTGGGAACTGGAGGTGGGTTCAGGGACTGAGAGGGGGAAGGGGTATGCGGGGAGGGAATTGGAGGTGAGTTCAGGGGCTGCGGGGAAGGGGATGTGGGGGTAGGGATAATTGGAGGTGGGTTCAGGGGCTGAGGGGGGGAAGAGGATGTGAGGGTGGGGATTGGAGGTGGATTCAGGGGCTGCGAAGGGGAAGGGGATGTGAGAGTGGGGGTTGGAGGTGGGTTCGGGGGCCGTGAGGGGGAAGGGGATGTGGGGGTGGGGATAATTGGAGGTGGGTTCGGGGGCCGTGAGGGGGAAGGGGATGTGGGGGTGGGGATAATTGGAGGTGGGTTCAGGGGCTGAGGGGGGAAGGGGATGTGGGGTGGGGATAATTGGAGGTGGGTTCGGGGGCCGTGAGGGGGAAGGGGATGTGGGGGTGGGGATAATTGGAGGTGGGTTCGGGGGCCGTGAGGGGGAAGGGGATGTGGGGTGGGGATAATTGGAGGTGGGTTCGGGGGCCCTGAGGGGGAAGGGGATGTGGGGGTGGGGATAATTGGAGGGGGGTTCGGGAACTGTGAGGGGGAAGGGGATGTGGGGGTGGGGATTGAAGGTGGGTTCGGGGACTGTGAGAGTGAAGGGGATGTGCAGGGGAGGGAATTGGAGGTGGGTTTAGGGGTGCAGGGGGAAGGGACAGGGCCAAGGGGATAGGAAGGGACGGTAAGGAGAGGTAAGGCACTAGGAAACCCAAGGTCGAAGAGAGGGGATGTGGGAGGTGAGGGAGAGAAGGGAGGGAGACAGGTTGGTGGCTCAGTACTGGGGCTCACCAGGGCGGGAAGCCCCGGGGCAGGAGTGCTTTGGGAGGAAGATGAAGAATAGGTCCAGAATATGGGTCAGAGGTGCCTGCGAGACATCCAGGTAGGGACAGGAGGGTTAGCCTGAGGGGAGGGTCTGGGCTGGTGACAGGACCCTGGGCTCAAATCTGAGGGCTTGGAGAGTACAGGTGCCAGATGATTGAGATCTCCAAGAACAACGGATCTGAAACCTTGTGACACCAACAGCGGTGGTTTCATGGGCTCTGAAACCAGTGGCCTGGGCTCAAATCCGAGCACTGCCGTTTACAAGCTGCGTGATGTTGGGCGAATTACTGAATCTCCGAGCCTCCTTCCCCTGTTCCTAAAGTGGAAGGAATCCATTCCTATCTCACAGAGTTGCTGGAAGATTCAGTTAGTTAATATTTGCCCAAGGCTTAGGTCGGTGCCTGGTGACTGCTTAGCAAATGTTAGCTACTATTTAGTGTACATAAGAATCATTTAGGGATCTTATTAAAGAGAAAGAGTCCTGGGATGCTGGCTGAGACAGCGTCAGATGCAGCCTGGGAATCTGACTTTGGTTTTTTTTGGAGACAGGGTTTCACTCTGTCACCTAGGTTGGAGTGCAGTGGCGTGATCTCAGCTCATTGCAGCATCACCTTCCTGGGCTCAGGTGACTTTCCTGCCTCAGCCTCTGAAGTAGCTGGGATTACAGGCATGCGCCACCGCTCCTGGCTAATTTTTGTATTTTTTCGTAGAGATGGGGTTTCACCATGTTGCCTAGGCTGTTCTCAAACTCCCGGGCTCAAGCGATCCATTCACCTTTGCCTCCCAAAGTACTGGAATTATAGGCAGGAGCCACCATGCTCATTTGGAATCTGGCTTTTAACAGACATCCCCCAACCTACCCTATGTCATGTGAGGCAGGTGGTCACTGGACCTCACAGCCTTAGTGGAGCAGAAGGAGTAGACCACAGGGTTCCGGGGCTGCCCAAATTTTGAGGGACAGGCTGAGAAGCCCAGGACACAGGACAACACAGATAAGTAAGAGGAAAACTGGCGAGAAAGGAGACCCAACAAATGACAGAGGGTGGGCTCTCAGGAGAAGTGGGGGAGCCACGGGGTCGCATGCTGCTGAAAGACCCAGTTAGAGAGGACAGAGGAGCTTCTCTCTAGAGAAATTGACAGTAAGAAGGTGACTGGTGACTCTGGGAGGAGCTGTTTCCAAGAAGTGGTGGAACCTGGGCCAGAGAGCCAGGGCTTCAGGACTATGGGGGGGTGCTACGGACTGCACTATGTCTCCCCAAATCCCCACGTTGAAGTCCTAACCCCCGGTACCTCCGAATGTGGCTGTATGTGGAGATAGGACCACTGAAGAGGGGATTAAGGTAAAATGAGGTCACACAGATGGCCTTAATCCAATATGGCTGGCGCCCTAATAAGAAGCAGGAATTTGGACAGACACATAGAAAGGGAAGACTATGTAAAGACACACGGAGAAGACACCGTCTGCAAGCCAAGGAGAGAGGCCTCAGAAGGCATCAACCTTGCTGACACTGCAGTCTTGCATTTCCAGTCTCCAGAACTGTGAGAAAATAAGCTTCCGTTGTTGGAGCACCCGGTCTCTGGTGCTCTGCTGCAACAGCCCAACAGACTCATGAGTGAGGCAGTGAGTCAGCAACGCTCTGGCAGAGTCCAGATGCCACCCAAAATCTGGGCGAAGCCCCTGACAAGAAAGACTAAAGTCAACAAACAGAAAAAAGCAACTTGGTGAACTTTGATTATCTTTATTTTTTTTCAGACAGAGTTTAGCTCTTGTTGCCCAGGCTGGAGTGTAGTAGCATGATCTCGGCTCACTGCACCCTCTGCCTCCAGGGTTCAAGCGATTCTCTAGCCTCAGCCTCACCAGTAGCTTGAATTACAGGTGCCTGCCGGACGCGGTGGCTCACGCCTGTAATCCCAGCACTTTGGGAGGCCAAGGCGGGCGGATCACGAGGTCAGGAGATCAAGACCATCCTGGCTAACACGGCGAAACCCCGTCTCTACTAAAAATGCAAAAAATTAGCCAGGCGTGGTGGTGCGCGCCTGTAGTCCCAGCTACTCGGAGGCTGAGGCAGGAGAATGGTGTGAACCCAGGAGGCGGAGCTTGCAGTGAGCCGAGATCATGCCAGTGCACTCCAGAATGGGCGACAGAGCGAGACTCCGTCTCAAAAAAAAAAAACAAAAAAACAAAAAAACAGGTGCCTGCCACCACACCAGGCTAATTTTTATATTTTTAGTAGAGACAGGATTTCACCATGTTGACCAGGCTGGTCTTGAACTTTTGACCTCAGGTGATCCACCCTCCTTGGCCTCCCAAAGTGCTGGGATTATAGGAGTGAGCTACCACACCCAACCAATTATCTTTTTTTAATCTGTAAGATGGAGATAATATATCTTACAGCATAATTGTAAATGTTCAGCAGAGCATATGGAGTGTATAATCGATGCTCAAGAATCCTAACGAGGGTCAGGTGTGGTAACTCATGCCTGTAATCCCAGCAGTTTAGGGAGCTGTGGTGAGAGGATCACTTGAGGCCAGGAGTTCAAGACTAACCTGGGCAATATAGCAAGGCCTCATCTCTACAAAAAACAAATTAAAACTAGCTGGGCTTGGTGGTGTGTACCTGTAGTCCTGGGAGGTACTGGGGAAGTTGAGCAGGGAGGATGGCTTGAGCCCAAGTGTTTGAGGTTACAGTGAGCTATGATCATGCCACTGTACTCCATCGTGGGTGACAGAGCGAGACCCTACAGAAAGAAGAAAACTTCAAAAATGAGTAACAATCTCATCAATATCCTCAGAGAGATAAGAGAATTGCAACCACAAAACAAGAACAAGATGTAAGAAAAAAGGAATATTCAGAGAACAGAAAAGAGCCCATGAAAATTATCTATCTACCAATATATTATATATTATATTGATATATTTATAATATATACTATGTATTATTTGTATATCATATTTATGGACAATATATGGGTGGATATGTAATATATATTTATGCTTACACACATACATATAGAAATTAAAACCTCAACATAAGAATTAGAAGATAAAATTGAAGGCTGGGTGAGGTGGCTCACACCTGTAATCCCAGCACTTTGGGAGGCCAAGGCAGGTGGATCACAAGGTCAGGAGTTCAAGCCCAGCCTGGCCAACATGGTGAAACCCCATCTCTACTAAAGATACAAAAAATTATCAGGTGTGGTGGCACATACCTGTAATCCTAGCTACTCAGGAGACTGAAGCAGGAGAATTGCTTGAACCTGGGAGGCAGAGGTTGCAGTGAGCTGAGATTTTGCCATTGCACTTCAGCCTGGGTGACAGGGTACACTCCATCTCAAAAAAAAAAAAAAAAAAAAAAAATTGAAGAAATGACATGGATAATAAAAAAGATAAGAAAATGTCACAGATACAGACAGAAGGGCCATATCTGACTTATAGGAGTTCCAGAAACTAAGAACAGAGAAAATGGAGCGGAAGAAATCATCAATCATGTAATGTAATTCAAGAAAATGTCTCAGAACTGAAGGGCAAGACTTTACAGGTTGAAAGGGCTTACCAGGAAGCCAGAATAATGGATGAAAACAGATTCTTATCAAAGCATATCATTGTGAAGATTAGGGAAAAAAAGAAGGTTCTACAAGTTCCCAAAAATGGAAAACATAAAAGGGCAGGTATGTGGGAAAGATCTTATACAAAGAAGTAGGAATCAGACTGACTTCGTACTTCTTAGCAGCAACACTGGAAGCTAGAGGATGATGGAACAGTGCCCTTGAAATAAACTACAGGCATGCAATGCATAGCAACATTGCAGTCAACCATTGACTGCATGTACAGTGATGGTCCCATAAGATACCATATTTTTACTGTACCTTTCCTATGTTTAGATATATGTAGGTGCACAAATACTTACCATTGTGTTATCATTGCCTACAGTATTCACTACAGTAACATGCTGTACAGGTTTGTGGCCTAGGAGCACTAGGCTAGACCATACAGCCTAGGGATGTAGTAGGCTGTACCATATAGGTTTGTGTAAATCACTCTATAATGTTTGCACAATGACAAGGCTAACTAATGATGCATTTCTCCTAATGTATCCCTATTATTAAGCAATGTGTGACTCTTCATTTTATGCCCAGCCAAACTACAAATCAAGTAGGAAGGTAGATAGACTAAAGGCATTTTCAGACATGAAAAGTTTCAATAAATCTACTTCCCTTCCTTTCTTCCCTATTCTCTTTCTCATTTAGGTAGAGCACATCTTCCACCCTTCTCAAGAAAAGGAAATCCCAGGACAAAAAAAGCAGGAAATCCACCTCTGGAGAGAGATGAGGAGGATCTGAAGGTGTTGCTGGAAGGAGTAGCCGAATGATCTAATCTGTGCCCTGGGCAGAAAGGGCAGTCAGGCCAGACTGGAGCTGGGCAGAAGGCCCCTCAAGTGATTTCATCAAGAAGGTGAAATTTACAGAACAGGCAATGTGTACAAAAGATGTGAGAGTAGATTCAAACTACTGGCAGAAGGCTTGGGTTTGAATTTGGAATAAGTACACCCAAACCAAACCAAACCAAAATGAATTGCTTCTAGCTCCAGGGAGGACACAGAGCGGTGCAGGAAAGGACATTTCCTCTCTGTACCCTGTGTGGCTGAGCTGCCAGGGGCATTTACCTGGGCGTGATAAAATGCACGCTGGATATTGGTTGTGTTGCTTCAGATCACCCAGGACTCAGTTCCTGAGACGTATTCAAAAGTCTAAGAAGCATATTGGTGAGGAACACCTGTGAACAACAAAAGGGGAGAGGCCGGGTGCTGTGGCCCACTGTAACCCCAGCACTTTGGGAGGCTGAGGTGGGTGGATTGCCTGAGGCCAGGGGTTCAAAACCAGCCTGACCAACATGGTGAAACTCTGTCTCTACTAAAAATACAAAAAATTAGCCAGGCATGGTGGCACATGCCTGTAATCCCAGCTACTCGGGAGGCTGAGGCAGAATTGCTTGAACCTGGGAGGCAGAGGTTGCAGTGAGTTGAGATCGCGCCATTGCACTCCAGCCTGGACAACGAGAGCAAAACTCTATCTCAAAAAATAAAAATAAAAATAAATAAAAGGGGAGAAAGCAGGTCTTGGCAGGGAGGAGCATCTGACCATGATTCTAATCTCCCCAATCAGGAGCTCCAAAGCCAAGACTGCCCATTCTAGGAGTCCCATGCTAGACAAAGACAGCTCCAGGACCCCACTGTGCTTGGTCCCTGGCTGGGGGCTTCCCTGGGTAAGGAAGCAGTTATTTGGTGTATTTCTCCACTTGTGTTGCTAGAAAGGAATATCTGAGGCTGGGTAATTCATAAAGAAAAGAGGTTTATTTGGCTTCCGGTCCTGCAGACTGTACAAAAGCATAATACTGGCATCTTCTTCCAGTGAGGGCCTCAAGAAGCTTCCAATCATGGTGGAAGGCGAAATGGGAGAAGGCATGTCGCATGGCAAGAGAGGGAGCAGGAGAGAGAGGTGGAGATGCCAGCCTCTTTAAAACAACTGGGTTGGCTGAGCCCAGTGGCTCATGCCTGTAATCTCAACACTTTGGGAGGCTAAGTTATTTACTTCCAAGATACAATGGTGGTACAGGGATTGGGTAAACATTCCCATTCCAAAAGGGAGAAATTGGTCAAAAGAAAGGGGCAACAGGTCCATTGAAAGTCTGAAACCCAGCAGGGCAAACGGTAAACTTTAAAGCTCCAACATAATGCTTGAGTCTATGTCCTGCATGCAGAGCACACTGGTACAAGGGGTGGGGCTTCCAAGGCCCTGGGCAGCTCCACCCCCGTGTCTTTGCAAGGTGCAGCCCCCATGGCTGCTCTCATGGGCTGGAGTTGAGTGCCTGTGGATTTTCCAGGCTCAGGGTGCAAGCTGCCTGTGGTCCTACCATTTTCAGGTCTGGAGGGCAATGACCCTTCCCCACAGCTCCACTAGACAATGCCCTGGTGAGGACTGTGTGGGGCCTCCATCCCCACATTTCCTCTCCACACTGCCCTATAGAGGTTCTCTGCGAGGGCTCCACCTCTGTGGCAGGCTTCTTTCTGGGCACCCAGGCTTTCTGATACATCTGAAATCCAGGCGAGCTGCCACGCCTCCTTCGCTCTTGCACTCTGGGCACCTGAAGGCTTAACACCACGTGGAAGCTGCCAAGGCTTATGGCTTACACCCTCTGGGGCAACAGTCAGAGCTATACCCAGAGCCCCATGAACTGATGCTGGAGCTGGAGCAGTTGGGGTGTGGGGAGCATGTCCCAAGGCTGCACAGAGAAACAGGGCCCTGGGCCTGGCTCCCAAAACCAGTCTTGCCTCCTAGGCCTCTGATCCTGTGATGGGAAGGACTGTCCTGAAGACTTCTTTTTATTTTTTATTTTTATTATTTTTTTTTTGAGACAAGAGTCTCACTCTGTTGCCCAGGCTGGAGTGCAGTGGTGTGATCTCAGCCCACTGCAACCTCCTCCTCCTGGGTTCAAGTGATTCTCCTGCCTCAGCCTCCCGAGTAGCTGGGGTTATGGGTGGCTGCCACCATGTCCAGCTAATTTTTGTCTTGTTATTAGAGATGGGGTTTCACCATGTTGGCCGGGCTGGTCTCAAGCTCCTGACCTCAAGCAATATGCCTGCCTTGGCCTCCCAAAGTGCTGGGATTACAGGTGCACCTGGCCCTGAAGACTTCTGAAATGCCTTCGAGGCCATTTTCCCATAGTCTTGCCTATTAGCACCTGGCTCTCTTTTAGTCAAGCTAATTTCCCTAGAAAGTGCTTGTTCCACAGTCAATTAGTATTCCTCTCCTGTAAATGTTCTTTCCCTCTCTACCGTATAGGCAGGCTGCAAATTTTCCAAGTTTTATGCTCTGCTTCCCTTTTAAATATAAATTCAAACTTTAAGTCATTTCTTTTCTCCCAAATCTGATCACAGGTTTTTAGAAGCAGCCAGGCCCCATCTTGAATGTTTCGCTGCTTAGAAATTTCTTCCACCAGGCTGGGCACAGTGGCTCATGCCTATAATCCCAACAGTTTAGGAGTTCGGGACCAGCCTGGGCAACATGGCAAACCCCGTCTCTACCAAAAGTACAAATAATTAGCCTACCTGGTGCCATATGTCTGTGGTCCCAGCTACTCCGGAGGCTGAGGTAGGAGGACTGCTTGAGCCTGGGAGGTGGAGCTTGCTGTGAGCTGAGATCGTGCCACTGCACTCCAGCCTGGGTGACAGAGAGAGATTCCCTCTCAAAAATAAATCAATAAATAAATAAGAAAAAGAATTTTTTTCCACCAGATATCCTAGGTCACCACTCTGAAGTACAACCTTCCACCAATCCCTTGGCGGTGGACCCAATGCAACCAAGTTCTTTGCTACAGCATAGCAAGAGTGACCTTTGTTCCAGTTTCTAATGAAGTCCTCATGTCCATCTGAGACCTCATCAGCCTGGCCCTCACTGTCCATATTTCTGTCAGCATTTTGGTCACAACTAGTTAACAAGTCTCTAAAAAGTTCCAGACTTCCCCTCATCTTCCTGTCTTCTTCTGAGCCCTCCAAACTCTTCCAACCTCTAGCCATTACCCAGTTCCAAAGCCGCTTCCACATCTTCAGGTATGTTTATAGCAACACTTCACTCCTTGGTACCAATTCTGTCTTAGTCCATTTCTGTTGCTATAAAGGAATATCTGAAGCTGGGTAATTTATAAAGAAACAAGGTTTCGCCAGGCATGGTGGCTCATGCCTGTAATCCCAGCACTTTGGGAGGCTGAGGCAGGCGGATCACCTGAGGTCGGGAGTTCGAGACCAACCTGACCAATACGGAGAAACCCCATCTCGACAAAGAATACAAAATTAGCTGGACGTGGTGGCACATGCCTGTAATCCCAGCTACTCGGGAGGCTGAGGCAGGAGAATTGCTTGAACCCGGGAGGCGGAGGTTGCCGTGAGTCAAGATAATGCCATTGCACTCCAGCCTGGGCAACGAGAGCGAAATGCCATCAAGAGAAAGAGAGAAAGAGAGAAAGAGAGAAAGGAGAAAGAAAGAAAGAAAGAAAGAAAGAAAGAAAGAAAGAAAGAAAGAAAGAAAGAAAGAAAGAAAGAAAGAGAGAGAAAGAGAGAGAAAGAGAAAAAAAGAAAGAAGGAAAGAAAAAAGGAAAGGAAGAGGGAAGGAAGGAAGGAAGGAAGGAAGAGAGGGAGGGAGGGAGGGAGGGAGGGAGGGCGGAAAAGGAGATCGGGGTCCCACTATGTTGTCCGGGCTGGTCTCGAACTCCTGAACTCAAGCAATCCACCTGTCTTGGCCTCCCAAAGTGTTGGGATTACAGGTATGAGCCACCATGCCCAGCCCTCTTCTCTAATATTGGGGATCACATTTCAACATGAGATGTGGAGGGGACAAACATCGAAACTCTCTCACTTGGCCAGTGTATTCGTTTTCCGTGGCTGCTGCAACAAAGCAATACAAACAAAGTGGCTTACAACAAATTTATTCTCTTGGAGTTCTGGAGGCTGGAGATCCAAAATCAGGGTATCTGCAGGGCTGCATTCCCTCCAGAGGCTCTAGAAAAGGATCTTTTCCTGCCTCCTAGCATTCCTTGGCTTATAGCCGCATCGCTTCAATCTCTGCCTTAGTCTTCACGTGGGAAGCTGTGTGTCTCTGTGTCCTCCCCTGTTCTTTTTTTTTTTTTTTTTTTTGAGACAGGGCCTTGCTCTGTCATCCAGGCTGGAGTACAGTGGTGCAATCATAGATCAGCCTTGAACTCCTGGCCTCAAGTGATCCTCCTGCCTCAGTGGTCTCCCAAAGCATTAAGATTACAAGCTAAATCCAGAATGATTTCACCTTGAGATCTGTAACTAATTACATCTACAAAGACCCTGTTTCTAAATGAGGTCAAATCCTAAGAGTCAGGTCGCACATGAATTTTGACACTGTTCAACCTACTACATCCAGGGTCACACTGTAATCCACCTCCCTCTCTCATCCCATCCCGTCTTTTCCCCCTGGCCAGTGCCAATCTCTGGCCTCCGCTCTTTCCTCGGGGCACTCTCTTCCTTTCAACCCTCTACCCAGTCTGAGCCTGCTCACCCCTCCTGGTATCCTTCCCATGTCTCATGCTCTGCCTCTTCTCATTTGCAGTGGTGACCCCCCGATTCCCACTGCCCCCCTGCATTGACCATAGTCAAATGGCCTACAGCCCCTGTCCCTACCTCCTTTTTTTTTTTGAGACGGAGTCTCGCTCTGTCGCTCAGGCTGGAGTGCAGTGGCCGGATCTCAGCTCACTGCAACCTCCGCCTCCTGGGTTTACACCATTCTCCTGCCTCAGCCTCCCGAGTAGCTGGGACTACAGGCGCCCGCCACCACGCCCGGCTAGTTTTTTGTATTTTTTTAGTAGAGACGGGGTTTCACCGTGTTAGCCAGGATGGTCTCGATCTCCTGACCTTGTGATCCACCTGTCTCAGCCTCCCAAAGTCCTAGGATTATAGGCTTGAGCCACCGTGCCCAGCCCCTACCTCCTTTTCATATGCTTTCCTGAACACTGAGTCTGGAAATCTGAAATCATAGCCCCAGACTCTCTTGCAGCTCGGTTCTAGATGTGAACTTGGCTCTGACCATTAGATTCACTGACATGTGTGACCAGAATGCTTTCTGGTGGCAAAGTGTGGGAGAGGCTCCTCCCTGCTGCAAAGGCACGTGTCCCTACAGCAGTGTCACTGGCTCCAGCTGCAGCTTTGTGAGTGGTGAGAGACAGGGTCTCACTCTGTTGCCTAGGCTGGCATGATCTCAGCTCACTGCAACCTCTGCCTCCCAGGTTCAAGCAATTCTCCTTCCTCAGTCTCCTGAGTAGCTGGGACTACAGATACCTGCCACCATACTCCGCTAATTTTTGTATTTTTTGGTAGAGATGGGGTTTCACCGTGTCGGCCAGGCTGGTCTTGAACTCCTGACCTCAAGTGATCTGCCCATCTCGGCCTCCCAAAGTGCTGGCATTACAGGCGTTGAGCCACTGTGCCTGGCCAGCTTTTAAGAATAATGGTTGCACCTGGGCAGTGTGTGGCTCATGCCTGTAATCCCAGCACTTTGGGCAGCAGAGGCGGGAGGATCAGTTGAGGCCAAGAGTTCAAGATCAGCCTGGACAATATAGTGAAGCCCCACGTCTCTACAAAAAAATTAAAAATTAGCCAGGCATGGTGGCACACACCGGCAGTCCCAGCTACTGGGGAGGCTGAGGCAGGGTGATCACTTAAGCCCAGAAGTTTAAGACTGCAGTGAGCTGTGATTGATTGCCCACACTGCACTCCAGCCTGGGTGACAGAGCAAGACCCTGTCTCCATAAATAAATAAATATATAAATAAATAAATGAATGTAGCACAATGACTTTTTAGATAAAACACCAAAGGCACAATCTGTGAAAGAATTAATAAGTTGGACCTCATTAAAATTAAAAACTTCTGCTCTGCTCTACAAAAGACTGTCAAGAGAATGAAAAGCCAAGCCAGAAACTGAGTGAAAATATTTGCAACAGACATATCTGATAAAGGTCTTTTATCCAAAATTTACGAAGAACTCTTAAAACTCAACAGTAAGAAAATGAACAATCCAGCTAAAAAAATGGAGATGGATGTGGTGGCGTACTTCTGTAGTCCCAGATACTAAGGAGGGTGGGGCAGGAGGATTGCTTGATCCCAGGAGTTCAAGTTCAGCCTGGGCAACATAGCAAGACCTCATCTCTAAAAAACAAAACAAAATACAAGATCTAAACAGACACCTCACCAAAGATACACAGATGGCAAAAAAGCATATGAAAAGAGGTTCAACATTATATATCATAAGCTTAATGCAATTTTTTTTTTTTTTTGAGACGGAGTCTCACTCTGTTGCCCAGGCTGGAGTGCAGTGGCCAGATCTCAGCTCACTGCAAGCTCCGCCTCCCGGGTTTACGCCATTCTCCTGCCTCAGCCTCCCGAGTAGCTGGGACTACAGGCGCCCGCCACCTCGCCCGGCTAGTTTTTTGTATTTTTTTAGTAGAGACGGGGTTTCACCAGGTTAGCCAGGATGGTCTCAATCTCCTGACCTCGTGATCCGCCCGTCTCGGCCTCCCAAAGTGCTGGGATTACAGGCTTGAGCCACTGCGCCCCGCCTGCTTAATGAAAATTAACACAACAGTGAGAGCATCTACACACCTATGAGAATGGCCAAAATCCAGAATGCTGACAACATCAAATGCTGATGAGGTTGTGGAGCCACAGGAATTCTCACTTATGCTGGTGGGAATGCAAAATGATACAGCCACTTTGGAACACAGTCTGGCAGTGTTATGGACTGGATGCTTTTGTTCTCTCAAAGATCGTATGCTGAAGCCCCAGCCCACTTTGTGACTATTTATTTGAAGACAGGGCCTTTATGGAGGTGATTAAGGCTAAATGAGATCATAGGGATGGGGCCCCAATCCAATAGGATGAGTGTCTTTATAAGAAGAGACATGAGAGCAAGCTCTGGGCTATCTGCCTGTCTATCTTCCCCACCCCACCTTGTGAGGACACAGCAAGAAGGCAGCCATCTCTAAGCCCAGAGAAGAGCTGCGGGATTAAACTTACCTTGCCCACACCTTGATCTTGGACTTCCAGCCTCTGGAACTGTGAGAAATTAATTTCCACTGTTTAAGCCACAAAGCTTGTGGTATTTTGTTATGGCGGCCCGAGCTAAGACACGCAATTTTCTTACAAACAAAACAGATTCTTACCATGTGATCCAGTAATCATGCCCCTCCGTATTTACCCAAATGAGTTGAAAACATATATCTACAAAAAATCCAGCACACAGATGTTTATAGCAGCTTTTTTCATAGTTGCCAAAATTTAGAAGCAACCAAGATGTCCTTCAGTAGGTGAATGGATAAATAAACTGTAGCACACCCAGACAATGAAATATTATTCAGTGCTAAAAAGAAATGAGCTACTAAGCCACGAAAAGACATGGAGGAACCTTAAATGAATATTACTAAGTGAAAGAAGTCAATCTGAAAATGCCACATACTGTATGATTCTAAATATGTGACATTCTGGAAAAAGCAAAACTATGGAAACAGTAAAAAGGTCAGGGTGTGTGGCTGGGGCGCGGTGGCTCATGCCCATAATCCCAGAACTTTGGGAGGCCAAGGTGGGCGGATCACGAGGTCAGAAGTTCAAGATCAGCCTGACCAATATGGTGAAACTCCATCTCTACTAAAAATACAAAAATTAGCCAGGCGTGGTGGTGCGTGCCTGGCTACTCGGGAGACTGGGGCAGGAGAATCACTTGAACCTGGGAGGCAGAGGCTTCAGTGAGCCAAGATCGTGCCACTGCACTCCAGCCTGGGCGACAGAGCAAGACTCTGTCTCCAAAAAAAAAAAAAAAAAAAAGGTCACGGTTTGTGGGGAGGATGAATAGGCAGAGCACAGGCAACTTGCAGGGCCGTGAAACAAGTCAGTATGACCCATGGCATTATAACTACAGATAACAACAGCAAGAGGGACCCTAACCTAAGCCACAGATTTCCAGTGATAATGACGTGTCGATGTAGGTTCATGGATTGAAACAAATGTACCATCTGGTGGGGGAGTGCTGACAATGGGGGTGGGGAGCTGTGCACATGTAGGGGCAGCAGGGACATGGGAAATCTCTGCAACTTCCATTCAGTTTGGCTGTGAATCTAAAACTGCTCCAACAAGAAAGAAAGTCTATTAAAAAATACATACATACATAAAGAGCGAAAGTTGATTTCTTGCTCATGCTGCGTCTGACCAGGGGAGCAGGAAGACACTACGTGGTAGAGCCGTGATGGAGCCAGTCTGGGTCCAGGCTCACCGAGATTCTGTTCTGATGGGGTCTCACTAGCTCAGGGAAAAGGGAAAGTGAAGAATTGCACACCGACTCCCGAAGCTGCTTCCGGAAGTGACATCCTCACTTCTGCTCACCTTTCATTGGCCAAAGCAAGTTACAGATAGCCTTGACCTTGAAGCACATGAGGAAGTGCCCTTCACCTTGGCTGGTGCCAGGAATGAGAACTGGGGCTCTCATGCCCTCCACAGACAACCACATTCTGCTAAAAACACTCAGCATGGTGTGCACCAAGCCCTGCCTCACACACATGTGCATGTGCACACACACACACACACGAACTCAGGCACACACCCCTCCTGGTCAAGCCCCTCATGCTTTTGCCTGGTCCTTTCTCAGCAGCTGAGAACAGGGCCCTTCATTTTGGATGGGAAGCATTTCCAGATCAGTTGATCAAATACTTACTGAGAAACTACCGGCTGGGCACGGTGGCTCACGCCTGTAATCCCAGCACTTTGGGAGGCTGAGGCGGGTGGATCACCTGAGGTCAGGAGTTTAAGACCAGCCTGGCCAACATGGTGAAACCCCATCTCTACTAAAAATACAATCATTTACTGGGCATGATGGCACGCACCTATAATCCCAGCTACTCGGGAGGCTGAGGCAGGAGAATCACTTGAACCCAGGAGGTGGAGGTTGCAGCGAACTGAGATTGTGCCATTGCACTCCAGCCTGGGCTACAAGAGTGAAACTCCATCCCATAAACGAAACAAAAACAAAAAAAAAGAAAAGAAACTACTACATTCACGGCAAAGACAGATTAAGGACAAGGCAGTTGAAAATGAAATGACAGGACCTAGAGAAGAGTGTGTTTCTCAGAACTGCTCTCACGAACTCTCCAGGAGGTGGGAGGGTCACTCAGCCCCAAAATTGTGGGGTGTTATGTGTTGGTGTGTGGCCAGGTATATTGATGTATAATTTACATACAATTAAACTCACCAATTTTTAGCGTTCAATTCTATGGATTTTGGCAAATGTGTCGAATCACATAACCGTCTCAAGCCCCCTTGTGGTCAGGTCAGCCTTTTCCCCATCCCCAGTTCCTGGCAACCACTGATTAGTTTTCTGTTCCTATCATTTTGTCACTCCCAGAATGTCACATAATAGAATCCTACAGCCTACAGCCTTTTGAGGCTGGCTACTTTTGCTCAGCATAATGCACTTAAGATTCACTGATATTTTTGCACGTACCAGTAGCTTGTTCCTTTCTTTTTTTCTTTTTTCTTTTTTTTTTTTTTTGAGGTGGAGTTTCACTGTTGTTGCCTAGGCTGGAGTGCAATGGCGTGATGCCGGCTCACTGCAACCTCCGCCTCCCAGATTCAAGCGATTCTCCTGCCTCAGCCTCCCAAGCACCTGGGATTACAGGCATGCACCGCCACGCCTGGCTAATTTTGTATTATTTAGTAGAGACAGGGTTTCTCCATGTTGCTCAGGCTGATCTCAAACTCCTGATCTCAGTGATCTACCCGCCTCAGCCTCCCAAAGTGCTGAGATTACAGGAGTGAGTCACCGTGCCTGGTCACTTGTTCCTTTTTATTGCCAAATACTATTTCCGTGTCTAGACATACCACATGTTGCCTCTCCATTCATCAGTGGATGAACAATGGGCTGTTTTCACCAGTGCACTTGCCTTGGAATCCACAAACTGCAAACGGCGGTAGCCTCGCCC
This sequence comes from Macaca nemestrina, assembly GCF_043159975.1. NCBI lineage: Eukaryota > Metazoa > Chordata > Mammalia > Primates > Cercopithecidae > Macaca > Macaca nemestrina. The sequence goes on from NC_092141.1 coordinate 17,948,488, forward strand.
GTCCCACCTGCACGGCTGCAGTGCACAGCCTGCTCACTGGGCCACACACGCATGAACCTCCACCTGCCTCAGGGCCTCTGCACTTGCTGTTGTGATGCTTGCCATGCTCTTCCCATGACTCTGGCCTCCCTCCTCCAAGCCTCTGCTCATCGTTCACCTCTCTGACCACCCTGTCCTCAGTTTCCACCCCATCACTCTCTATGCCTTCCTCCTGCTCTTCCTCCTCCCAGTACCCACTGGAGTCTCTGGTTTTGTTTGCTTGTTTGTGTATTGACCGTCTCCCACCAGACTGGAGACCCTCAGTGGAGGAAGTCTCTGTTCGTGGCTGTATCCCTAGGGTCTGACACAGAGTGGAGTCTAAATATGAGTTGAGTGAGCAGCTGTTGATACAGGATCACAGGAGGAGTAAATGAAATAGCGAGTGTGACTGCCCTTTGCAAACTGCTGTGCTTATTGAGGAGGAAACAGGCTGAGAAAGGTGCAGTGACCAACCCAGGGCCACCGGGTCAGAATGATAGATACCCAGGCCCACACCCCTCCCTGGGTCACCCTCCTGTCCACCCTGCCTCAGGCCAGCGTTACCGAGGCACATTACACACACACACAGCCCACAGACACCCAGACCACACACACAGCTCAACACCACACACAGACAAACGCCCTCAACGCAGATACGCCCAGCCTTGCACACGCAGGAAGTCCACAGACAAACACCAGCACACCGCCTTGAACATGCAGGAATAGTGTTCGCACACCCATCCCCCTACACAAACACACAGGCCACACCCACACACCAAAACACTCCCCTAGCGTCAGACCCTGGTGACTGACGGCCCAGGATTCCAGTGGGCTTGCGTCGCCATAACAACAGATGGCTCCGAGTCTTGGGCTGTGAGTGTGGTGAGGCTGTGAGTCACAGCTGCAGCAGACGCTCCACAGAGCAGGAGCAGCCTGGCCCAGTGGGGAGGACCCCCAAGTGCCAACCTCTCATGGACGCAGAGCGGACCTGCTCAGATGGGTGTGCAGTGTCCACTAGCGTTACCCACGGGAGGGATGTGGCCCTCGGTGTCTCCTGTGTGCCACACACTGGCGTGCGCCCAGAGCTTCATACACATTTTCTTGCTTAATCCTAATGGCGTCCTCACCAGATCAATGTTGCCAGGGAGACCATTTTACAGATGGTGAAATTGAGGCTCAGTTAGGGAAAGCCCCTTGCCTCACTTGGGTCACACAGTGAGTCACCAGGCCTGAAATTTGAATTCAGGTCTACTGAACCATGAAGGGTCCTCTTTCCACTGCCCTGCATCCAATTCAGAGGAGCTCCCAGCTGTGCACACCATTTCCAGACAAGAGCAATTGAGTATCAGCTCTCACTTGCACCAGAGTTGGTTCTGCCCTTGTGGAGCTCCCTTGGTAGGTAGTGAGATCCCCATCATGAGCAGCATTCAAGCAGAGACTGTCATAGCTGCTATGGAGAAGCAGCTATGCTTCAGGGGACAAGGGGTTGGACCAGATGGCCCGGCTTTGAGTTGTAAATAACAAAAAATTATTGGCAAACAAAACAGGAATATAACAGCTTCAGGAACATCTGGATCCAACTCGCAGATGTCATCAGGAATCTTCTTCTGGATTTCCCCTTCCTTGGGGTTCACTTTCTTCTCAGAATAACCCTCCCTAGCCTAGGGTACACCTCACAGCTGCAGGCTTATATCAGTCATGGCCCCCAAAAGCAAGCTTAATAGATGTTTGTCAGATGAATGCTAGACGCATGATAAGGTTGCGGGTCTAAGTCTAAGTAAATCTCAACTTGACCTCTGGGAGTCACTCTGAGGAGGCGCAGTGCTCATTCCTGTGTGCCAAATCCCATCATCTCTCAAAGGTCGTATGATTGAATTAGGCTGTACTGTGCACTTTACAAACACGGACTCATGGAAATCCCAGGCAGCCCTATGCGGTGGTCACAATCTCCATCTCATGGACGGGGACACGGGGTCCCAAAGAGGCAAAGTGTGGTGCCCGAGGTAGGGCTGGAGCCACACAGTGCCTTACCAGGCTGAGCTCAGGAGGCTGCACCTCCTCTGAACGAGGGCAGGACTGTTCTTCACAAGCAGCTTTCCTCCAAGGAGGCAGAGGACCGCACCGGTGCGTTCACTCGGCAGCCACATTGGCAAGCACCCACTCTACCCGGCGGCCCTGGGTGCCACTGCCCATGGAGCTCGGAGGTGCCAACTGCTGCGAGTGACCTTGGATAAGTCATTTTGTGCTTGATCCTTTCACCCCCATCTGTAAATGGGCAGGTCACCCCATTCAGAGGGGCAGCACTTGTGTCAGTGGTTGAATGCTTCTGGCAGTACAGCCCAACAGAACTTCCTATACCAGGTCCCACAGGGTGGTCACACACCGCTCCTGAACACCAGAAAGTGGCTAGTGTCATAATAACAATTTTAAAGGCCGGGCACAGTGGCTCACGCCTGTAATCCCAGCACTTTGGGAGGCCGAGGCGGGCGGATCACGAGTTCAGGAGTTCGAGACCAGTCTGGCCAACATAGTGAAACCCCGTCTCTACTAAAAATACAAAAATTACCCGGGTGTGGTGGCATGTGCCTGTAGTCCCTAGGGAGGCTGAAGCGGGAGAGTCGCTTGAACCCAGGAGGTGGAGGTTGCAGTGAGCTGAGACCACGCCATTTGCACTCCAGCCTGGGTGACAGAGTGAGACTGTCTAAAAAAAAAAAAAAGAGGCCGGGCGCGGTGGCTCAAGCCTGTAATCCCAGCACTTTGGGAGGCCGAGACGGGCGGATCACGAGGTCAGGAGATCGAGACCATCCTGGCCGACACGGTGAAACCCCGTCTCTACTAAAAAATACAGAAAACTAGCCGGGCGAGGTGGCGGGCGCCTGTAGTCCCAGCTACTTGGGAGGCTGAGGCAGGAGAATGGCGTGAACCCGGGAGGCGGAGCTTGCAGTGAGCTGAGATCCGGCCACTGCATTCCAGCCTGGGCGGCAGAGCGAGACTCTGTCTCAAAAAAAAAAAAAAAAAAAAGAAATACACACACACACGCAATTTTAAGTTTTATTTCTTTTAAATTGATTGAAATGTACCTAGCCACACGTAGCTAATGACAACCATATTGAGCAGTAAAGCTCCAGGGTTCTAGACAAACAGCAGATATTAATTTTGGTTTTGTCTGTGTTTTACTAACCCCACCCCCATGCTCCAATTCCATGCAGGCAGCCTGGCCCCTAGCGTGTCTCAGAGAACTTTCCTGGCCTCCTTTGCCAGAGCTGGTAGCCAGACTCAGCATGGCCTTGGGACCTTTGTGTGGCTTTGGAGAAGAAAGAAGGTCCCGATAATGGCTGAGATCCAATTGCCCACCAGCCAGCAGGATAGGGGCTTAGAATAGGATGTAAGTTGATTTAAAGGAAAAAAAGGGGCCGGGCATGGTGGCTCATGCCTGTAATCCCAGAACTTTGGGAGGCCGAGGCGGGCAGATCACTTGAGGTCAGGAGTTCGAGGCCAGCTTGGCCAACATGCTAAAACCCCATCTCTACCAAAAATACAAAATAATTAGCCGGGAGTGGTGGCAGGTGCCTGTAATCCCAGCTACTTGGGAGGCTGAGGCAGGGGAATCGTTTGAACCCGGGAGGCAGAGGTTGTAGTGAGCCGAGATCACACCACTGAACTCCAGCCTGGATGACAGAGTAAGATCCATCTCAAAAAAAAAAAAAAAAAGAAAGAAAGAAAAAAGGAAGCTGGCTGTTTCTGGCACACCTGGGTTTTCCACGGGGTCTATACCAGGTGCACAAGTGCCTACTCCTCACCTCTATGCCCACACAGCCCACCACATGGACATGCACCAAGCGTGCCCCCCAGCTGTGTGTGGACACAGGCAGCCACCGCATGCCCTGTGGCTTACTCCTCCCAAGCTCCTGGGCCTGGGCTGAGGGTCCAGCAGGTTCACAGAACACCCACGTGGTCTGGGCTTCCAGAGCCTCGCCATCCTCCTTCCCCTCTACCTGCCCAGCATCCCCAGGCCCCTGCTGGCTTGCAGGAGTAAATAGCCACCTGCACACTCTACCCACTCACACGCAGCTCTGGATGGACATGGGGGAGGGCAGGGTCTGGGCGGTAGCCAGGAAATCCTAAGCTGTGAGTATTAGCTCCTTGTGGCTGCTGTAACGAGTTGCTACACATGTGGGGGCTTAGAACAGCAGAAACGATTCTCTCGCAGCTCTGGAGACTGGGTGTCCAAAATCAGTATCACCTGTCTCAAATCATGGCATCGGCAGGGCTGTGCCCCCTTGGAGGCGCCAGGGGAGAACCCGTGCAGGGCCCCTTGCGGCTTCTGCCAGCTTCCCTGGTGCTCCCTGGCTGTGTTTGCGTCACCCCGGTCTCTGCCTTGGTGGCCGCACAGTCTCCTACTCCGTGCGTGTGTCGAGTCTCCCTCGGCCTCTCTCTGGTGTGGACACTTGGGACAGCATTTAGGGAACCCCTGGACAGCCCAGGTCCTTATCTCAAGACCTTTAACTTTGCACATCTGCAGGAGCCCATTTTTTGGCTGTAAAGGGGACACCCACACGTTCCAGGGATGAGGACCCGGATATCTTTAGGGGCCATTTTTCAGCCTACCATGGTGAGCCACAGACACTCCGTGCCCAGCTCCCAAAGTTAGCTCTGGCTTTGGTGGCCGTGTAGGGTGACAGACCTCAGAGACCCCATCAGCGCTGACACCATGGGCCCCAAGAGCCTGTGGCCATGGCTGGTGGGAACTCCCCGGAACCGTGGGGCTCTCAGAGAAGTAGAGTGAGGAGCACGGAGAGACAGACGGGCGGGTCCTGGGAGCAGGAAGGCATGAACTCAGGGGAGGCACACCGTGGCCTCCAACCTGGGCCTCCACAGCATCTCACTTCGTCTTCCCACAGCCCTTGACAGATTGGGAAACCAAGACTCACAGAAGCAACAGCTAAGTCCTCTGTGCAGCAACAGCCCCACAGAGAAGCTGTCAGCAGCTCCAAGTTACAGGGGGAGGAAGTGCCTGCTCAGAGGTGAAGTGACTTGCCCAAGGTCACACAGCAACAGGCGGCAGGGCAGAAGCGTGAGCCCTCTGGCTGACTCCAGCACCCACCTTCTTGGTGCCTCACCAGGTTCCCAGGAGCTGGAGGGTGAGCTTGTCTTGGAGAATGACCAGGATTTGGGGAAGTGGAGAAGGAGGGTCAATGGGATCAATGGTCAAAATGGATGAATGGGAATTTTTTCTGGCTTTGGAGGCAGGTGACCTCAGGGTGGGGGTCAGTGTCTCTGCTATTGGGCAGGTTCCTCCTCTCAGGGGCCCCGAACATCCATCCCAGCAAAAGGTGGGAGTCTGAGGAAGGTTATGTCTAAAGGGTTGTGTTCACCCCACAGATATCTCTCAGGGGCCTGCCATGGCCCCTCCCTCCCTCCCGTGGTTTTTTTCTCCCTTTTGTCTGCTGCCCTATCCCACAGGCCCTGGAGGGCGGCAGGAAGGAGAAGGGCAGGGGATGTGGCATGGCTGAGCATGCCGTCATTTCTAGGGACTCGGGAGAGCAGGAAGAGCTGAGTGCCCCCCAGGAGCAAGCCAGACAGGGGACATTCTCGCCTCCAGCGGTGGCTGAGAGCTGGCCCCATCAGGAACGGGGTAAGGCTCCGACCAGCAGCCCTGAGACCCCAGCCTCGCCCTCTAGGGGTGCACACAGAGCTGCACACACCCCACCCATGTGTGCGGACACATGCACACCCTCTCCCTCCCTCCATACACCCGGGCCTCTAACAACAGTTAGATGCCACAGAGAGCCTGGGCACGCCGACTGCTGCTCAGACAACACGCTGCTGTTGCTCAGGTGGAAAACTCTGGAGTGTCCTTGGCTCCTCTCCTCACCCCATGCCAGAAATTCTTGGCTATTTTACCTTCAAGATATATTTGTAATTGGAATCTTTTCACAGCCCCACCCTGGCCAGGGCCCCCTGGATTCCCAGGCCTCCTGCTCCTGCCCTGGCCCCTCTCAGCAGCCAGGGTACACTGTGGGGACCTAGGGGAGATCCCAGCTCTCCCTGAAGGCCCCTGTCACTCAGGGTCTGAGTCAGAGGCCCCACCGTGCACTGTGGCCACCCAAGCTGGTCCTGACCCTCTCTGTCCTTGCCTCCTGCCCTCTGCCCCCATGCATTGCTCTCCAGCCCCACAGGCCTCCCCACTGCTCCTGGCACACTCCTGCCTCAGTACTTTTACACCTGTACTGTCTCCTCTTCCCGGCTCCCCACACATCTGTCCCCTGCCTCCCTCAGGTCTCTGCTCTAAGACCACCTTGTCTCACCTAACTAACAAGCTGCTTCCCCCTCCCACCCCCTCCCGCACCCCCCGGGACACTCATCATCCATAGCCCCCATATTTACTTTTCTATTTTGTCTGTCTCTCTCCTGCCCCAAATACCCACTAGAACGTTGGCTCCACGAGGACATGGATTTGTGTCTGCTTCGGTCACCATTGCACCCCTATCCAGCCCAGCATCCGGGGCATCACAGACTCTAACACCTGTGGTGGGAAGGAGTGCAGACACAGAGACAGGCAGGGGCAGGTGACCTGTACACGCTCAAGGCCTGGTGGGGCACTGGCACAGCTGCACATGCCCACACCTGCACACACACACACACACACACACACACACACACACACGGGCCCTGAGCTGAAGCTGCCCTTGGCTCAGTGGGGCCTTGGACGACAGCCTGGCCCTGGCTCTTAGGCAGCTGGAGTCTTTGTCCTCACCCGAGACTGCCAGCCCACCCCAGCTGTGACTGCTGATGCCCCAGATGGGCCTGCACTTCTCCTGAAAAGAAAGGACCAGCTTCCTGCAGCCAGAACTCCAGTGCAGACCAGAGACTAGCCACAGCATCTGAGCTCCTCTCTCCCTCCCGCCTCTGCATCCCTGACTCATCCCCTGCCCCAGAGAGGCAGCCTGGGCCCAACTTCCCCACTGAGCAGAAGGGAAGACTGAGGCAGGAGGCTGAGCCAGCCAGCTGCCCCCTTAAAGCAGAAGCAGACAGACGTGGCTCCCAGCCCAGCCCCTCCCTGGCTCAGGCGGTCACCTCCCAAACAGTCTGACCCCAGTCTGTGGGAGCTCCCTGGGCACCCTTGAGCCATGCGTGTGCAGCCACTATGCACACTCCTGCCAGCCGGCCCCTCCAGCCCAGCTTATCACCAATGACTTTCCCGACAGAGATCGATAGAAAACCTTTTATCTCCTTCCCCGTGGCGGCTCAGACTCAGGCCTCAGAGCAGAGCTGGCTCCTGTTACTATGGTGACCCTCATGGACCTCACTGACTCCCTCCCATTCACCCCCACCCCCACGCCCTCCACCCTCCCTCACCCTCCCCCACTCCCTCCTCCCTCCATCCTCCCTCCCCCTCCTCCACTCCCACTCCCTCCCCATCCCATCCTCCCTTCCCCACTCCCTACCCCAACCTGTTTCCTACTCCCTCCCCACCCCCATCCCACAGCCTGAGACCAACACTGGCTCCCCACCCCTGCTGCCTGGAGAAGGGACAGGGCCTGCACACTTCCCAGCTGCTCATGGCTGACAGGGAGGGGCCTGGGGGGGTCCTTGCCCCCACCCAAGCCCCATCTGCTCCTGGTCTTGACCTTGCCAGTCCCCCACTTTCATGCCAAACTACAGCTCCAGTGCCCTATTGAGGCCTCCCCCCTGCCCACACCATCCTCAGCATTCTGTAACTGGTCACTTGTATTAGCGAGCTGTTTCCCTCTCTGTACAGACAGATGGCATCCCTCCATACAGGGCTGCTGGGAGCTGTGAGCATTACATAAGCACAAACCTATGTTGAGTTTGGCCTATGGCTGATGCTCAAGATATACTAACCATTGTTAATAAGCCTCAATTTGTTCATCCATTAAATGGGTATACAAGGGATTATCGTTGTAAAGATTAAATGAGAGACAGACACAAATAGCTTGGCTTACTGCCTGGCACATTCTAAACACTACATTCATGAAGGGACCATCATCCAGCCCCTAATAAGCCACAGCCTCCCTTCCTCCTTCGTTCTTTCAGGGTGTTTAGGTGTGGGGAGGAGGTGGGAGGAACAGGTGAATCCCCGCCCTCCATGGAGGCTCCATAGGCTTGGCCTCCAGCATGCAGACCAAGGAGAACGATGCCTCATCAGGGTCCAAGTAACCTGTGCCCTCTCTCTGCCCACAAGGCTGTATTGGTTGTGCCTCCCTTTGGCAGAGGCCAGATTTTCCTCCCATGCGACCCTTGCCTTCCTGCCTGGAGGCTGGGGCTGCTCTCTTCCTTCTGCCTGGAATGCCTTGCCCCACAGCCAGCCCCACAGTCAGGGAACCGCCTTCAAGGGAAGTGCTATGGCACCGAGATCTGGATCCAGACCCCCTGGGTCCACATCACAGCTGTGCCACTGCCACCCTCTGAGGCAGCTGCACAGAGACCTCCCGGGACCCCACACCCTCATCCCCAGAACCTACCAGTGCTCCCTCGGGTGGCAAAAGGATCTTTGCAGACATAATTAGATTACAGATCTTGAGATTGTTGCAGGCTATCTGGATGAGCCCCATGTGTAGTCACAAGTGTTCTTGTATATAAGAAAGAGGCAGAGGGAGCTTCGACTGAGAGGAGGAGCTGTGCCGATAGAAGCAGAGGTTGCCGTGATATGAGGACGGGAGCAAGGATTCTCCCCCAGAGCCTCAAGGAAGAGCCAGCCCTGCCCACACCTTGACTTTGGACTTCCGGCCTGCAGAACTGTAAGAGAATAGATGTGCATCGTTTTAAGCCACTGGGTTTGTGGTGATTTATTCCAGCAGCCGCAGGAAGCACACACACACACACACACACACACACACACACACACACATACACACACGCTGCCTCACCTCCTCATCTGTAAAATGGGGCTGGTTCAGGACCTCCCCCCTGGGTTCTTGGGAAGCGTAAGAGAGTTGGAAGGAGCAAAAAGCTTAGAAAAGTCAGGGATATTACTTTTCGAATTGTTATGCAACAGCGATTTGTCAAGCCTTGAGGAAGATAGCATTCCTCCCACCTTCAAGAAACTCGCCACCTGGAGCAAGGGAGACTCGCGAAGAATCATGGTCCCAGAGGCTGTTAGAGACTTGTAGAGTAGGCCTGGGCACACTGCCCAGGGAGCAGGGGCCTGATTTCACCTGCGGGGGCCTGGGAGGGCATCCTGGAGGAGCCCACTCTTGAGCTAAGCCTGGAAGGATGTGGAGGGAGGAGCCAGACAGAGCAAGAGGGCAAGGGCATCTTGGGCAGAGGGAACAGCACGTGTGGCTGCTCAGAGGAGTAAGGGAAGAGGAAGTTGAGGAACCTGCAGGTCAGTCTGCAGGGATGGGGCCTTGGGGGCATCACGGTGGTGGGCGCAAGCCAGGGAGTCACATACTGGAAAGGAACAATTGCTTGGGCCACCGTGAGGAGGGTGAATGGGGGGTTGAGACCGAAGGCAAGGAAACCAGTTGCAGAGATTGTGGTCTGGGAGGTAGTGAAGGGTAAAATCAGTGGAATTTCAGGACAACCTGGAGAAGGTGGGTGAGCAGAGGCAGTGGAGGGTTGGCAACTTCCTGCCAAGGGGAGGGGACGGGGGTGGAGCAATTCCCGAGATGGCAATGACAGCGATAATGACAACTAGTGCTAAAATTAGTGCTTACTATATGCCAGGGAATGTGCAAAGTGCTTGATATGCCTTATCTCAGTCTCAATCCTGGAATTGTGATTATCAGCAGGGAATAGAGCCCAGAGATGGAATCCAGAGCTGGGAACAGGGAGGTGCGGGAGGCTGGGTGGCGGAGGTGGGGAGGGGAGGTGAGGAAATGGCTTTTATATAAACAAGATGAAAAACTGTTCAGGGACCGCTCTTGTCATACTTTTCTATTATTAAAAAAGAAAGAAAACACATGTTTTATTAGTAGCTAAGCACTTTTATTTCCACCATTGGTAATAACAAAAAATCTGTAGGGCCTGAAAGCATGGCAATTCTAACCCCTCTATTTAAAAAAGGCCTCTGAAGTACATATCCCTTAGGACTATGCATGGGTAGTCAAAGCTTAATGACCAGCGGGGGGACAGGAGGGTGGAGGTGTCTGTGATCAGAAGCTCGGCTGTCCTGGTGGTTTTATTTCTTGAGCTGACAGTGGTGAAATCAGTGGTGATCAGTGAATTAGTTTCTATACCTTCTTGAATATCTTAAATATTTTATAATTAAAGATTGGGTGTGACGGATATTCTCCGGCTCTACATGAAAGCTGGTTGGAGGTACTAAGTCACACTCACAAATTACAGGATCTCTGTCCCCCTAGTTAGCCTGAGTTCCTTTCACCACATCCTGGCTCTGTTTGCATACCCCCAGAGACGGGAAGCTTCCTCCCTCTCTTGAAGTTGCCTGGGGCCCTCTTTGAATAGCTCTAATTGTGGGAAAGTTCCTTATAAAGAGCCAGAAGCCTGCTCCAGTCCCTCTGCCCACTGGAACCACACAGTCTGTGTGTGATCACACAAGGCCCAGGCTGCCCTTTAGATCTTTGAAGGCAGTGCTCATTCTCTTCTCTCCATTCCAAATTTTTCATCTCTGGGTAAAGTCTCAGTTCTCTTTTCAGGCAAGTGACAGAAAACCAGCTCAAACTGGTTTATGATAAAAGGTGAATGCATGGCTCAAGTGACTTAAAGTCCTGGGGTTTCTGAGCTTCAGGCACAGCTGAATCCAGGTGCCCAGAGGGTGTCTCCATGTCTCTCAACTCCTCATTCTTCCCCACTGGCTCTGTTTTCAGACCCACAGTCGACCAGCTCAACTACCCCTGGAGGCTCCAGCAAAGCTCAGTTCTTCCAGCAAAATTCCTGGAGGGCTTAGGTCATTCGAACCATCCCTGAACCAATCCCTGTGGCCAGGCAAATGGGGCAGTGTGGTCAAACCTGAGTCATGTGACAATCTCTGCATCCTAGAGGTAGGGACAGCCCAGCCTGAACCACATGGGCCAAAAGTGGGAAAGAATGGTCCCCACAGGAAAATCAATTGTAATTACCACCAAAAGACTAGATGTATTAGGTAGGACGTAGGTTTTATAACAGAGATCCACAATAACACCGGCTTAAACAAGATGGAATTTTATCCCTCCCTAACTCCAGATGCCAGAGATCTTGGGCTGATACGGTTAACTGTATGGTTGGGGTGCCCCATAGCTGAGCATTCATTATCCGAGTTGGAAGTAAGAGTTGTTAAAACATGAATATATTTACTACTGTCCTGGCCACTTACTTCATTCCCACTCAAGCATCTCACCCTACCTAGCACCAGCATCTGTCTGCCCCTCCCATCTGCATCTCTTCTGTCTGTCAGGTCTACTTATGCAAGCTGGCAGCAAAGGAAATCTTCCAAGTTGTAGAATTTCATGAAGTTGATGAGAGTTATGTTGGAGAGCTCCTGGGTCCTGCACACAGTGCCTGACAAACCAAGGATCTGTCTCTCTGGCTGGGTCAGCCCTGTCTAAATAATGAAAACCCCCGGCCGGGCGCGGTGGCTCAAGCCTGTAATCCCAGCACTTTGGGAGGCCGAGACGGGCGGATCACGAGGTCAGAAGATCGAGACCATCCTGGTTAACACGGTGAAACCTCGTCTCTACTAAAAAAAATACAAAAAAAACTAGCCGGGCGAGGTGGCGGGCGCCTGTAGTCCCAGCTACTCGGGAGGCTGAGGCAGGAGAATGGCGTAAACCCGGGAGGCGGAGCTTGCAGTGAGCTGAGATCCGGCCACTGCACTCCAGCCTGGGCGACAGAGCGAGACTCCGTCTCAAAAAAAAAAAAAAATAATAATAATAATGAAAACCCCCAATGTGAAGAAAGATGAACCTGTGCTTTGGAAGAAAATGATCTGAATGTCATAGAACTGAGAGTGGCCCAAAGAACTCAGGGGGATGTGATGAAACATTTTGGTTGTTAGGACCCAGAAGGTTCTAGTAAGGACCATCAGGCAATTTTGTGGGAAAAACTATGCCTACTCAAATGAACTTTTTGTACTCTAATTGTCTTACTTCATTTTCTGCTGCTATAGCAGAATACCACTCTGGGTAATTTGTAAACAATAGAAATTTATTTGACTCATAATTCTGAAGACTGGGAAGTCCAAGAGTATGGCACCAGCATCTGGTGGGGGCCTTCATGCTGTATCATCCCATGGTGGAAGGCAGAAGGGCAAGACAGCACTAGAAAGTGAGCAAGAGAGAGCTGAACTCACTTTTACAATAAATCCAGCATCTTGATAATGAGCTCACTCCTTCAATAAAGAGATTAATCCATTCACGAGGGTTTTGCCCTTATGACCTAATCACTTCTTTTTTTTTTTTTTTTTTTTTTTTTTGAGACGGAGTCTTGCTCTGTTGCTCAGGCTGGAGTGCAGTGGCCGGATCTCGGCTCACTGCAAGCTCCGCCTCCCGGGTTTACGCCATTCTCCTGCCTCAACCTCCCGAGTATCTGGGACTACAGGAGCCCGCCACCTCGCCTGGCTAGTTTTTTGTGTTTTTTTGTATATTTAGTCGAGACGGTGCTTCACCGTGTAGCCAGGATGGTCTCGATCTCCTGACCTCGTGATCTGCCTGTCTCGGCCTCCCAAAGTGCTGGGATTACAGGCTTGAGCCACCACACCCGGCCCTAATCACTTCTTAATAGTCCCACCTCTTAATACATTCACAATGGCAATTAAATTTCATCATAAGTCAGCTGGGCATGGTGGCTCATCACTGTAATCCCAGCACTTTGGGAGGCCGAGGCAGGTGGATCACTTGAGGTCAGGAGTTCAAGACCATCGTGGCCAAGATGGTGAAACCTTGTCTCTACTAAAAATACAAAAATTAGCCGGGTGTAGTGGTGGGCACCTGTAATCCCAGCTACTCAAGAGGCTGAGGCAGGAGAATTGCTTTAACCTGGGAAGCAGGAGTTGCAATGAGCTGAGATCGTGCCATTGTACTCCAGCCTGGGTGACAAGAACAAAACTATCTAAAAAAAAAAAAAAAAAAAACAATTAAATAAATAGGCCGGGCGCGGTGGCTCAAGCCTGTAATCCCAGCACTTTGGGAGGCCGAGACAGGCGGATCACGAGGTCAGGAGATCGAGACCATCCTGGCTAACACGGTGAAACCCCGTCTCTACTAAAAAATACAAAAAACTAGCCGGGCGAGGTGGCGGGCGCCTGTAGTCCCAGCTACTCGGGAGGCTGAGGCAGGAGAATGGCGTGAATCCGGCGGTGGAGCTTGCAGCGAGCTGAGATCTGGCCACTGCACTCCAGCCTGGGCAACAGAGCGAGACTCTGTCTCAAAAAAAAAAAAAAAATTAAATAAATAAATAAATTTCATCATAAGTTTTAGAGGGGACAGTCAAACCATAACACTAAGTATTAGCACATTAACCTAAGAATTAGCATATTAACCTAAATGTTGTTTGTGGAAGATAAAATGTGTATATTTTCAGAGTTTTAATTTCATTTTTCAAAACAAAGCTCCAATTAAACATTTTTTTCCAATTACTAAGAAATGTTGGTTCCCAGAGCTTTGACTTGTGGTCAAAGTGGTCTTTTTCTCAAGATAATGAGACCCTTCTTTAGAGTGGGTTCAATGTCTGTCTCACTTGCCAGACTATGGTATGGGTGCTGTGTGGTGGGGCCCACATCATTATTCCTGGAGATGGAATCTAGAATGAGGTTTGGCTTGACCAGGTGCAGTGTCTCACGCCTGTAATCCCAGCACTCTGGGAGGCCAAGGCGGGTGGATGACAAGGTCAGGAGTTCAAGACCAGCCTGGCCAAGATGATGAAACTCCGTCTCTACTAAAAATACAAAAATTAGCCGGGTGTGGTGGCAGGCGCCTGTAATCCCAGCTACTCAGGAGGTTGAGGCAGAGAATTGCTTGAACCCGGGAGGCAGAGGTTGTAGTGAGCCGAGATCACACCACTGCACTCCAACCTGGACGACAAAGCGAGACTCTATCCCAAACAAACAAACAAACAAACAAACAAAGAATGAGGTTTGGCTCGATAAATATGTATTGAATGAATGAATGGAAGATCTTAGTAAGGCCTGTGTGGCTCTGGCCCAGCTGGTCTGGGGCCCCTTAAGGGGCATCCCTGGAACTGGACAGAATTCCCCTGTCTGTGGTGATCAAATTTGCCTGGAGTTGGCCATGTACAGTGGCTCACACCTGTAATCCCAGCACTTTGGGAGGCCAAGGTAGGCAAGGCAAATCACTTAACTCAGGAGTTCAAGACCAGCCTGAGCAACATGGCAAAAACCCATCTCTACAAAAAATGCAAAAATTAGCTGGGCATGATAGCGAGCACCTGTAGTCTGAGCAACTTGGGAGGCTGAGATGGGAGGGCTGCTTGAGCTTGGGAGGTTGAGGCTGCAGTGGGTCATGATTGTGCCACTGTACAGACAGCCTGGTGACAGAGCGGGATCCTGTCTGGAAAAAAAAAAAAACCACAATTGCCTGGAGCTAAGTGGGGCTCTCACCTGCTCCCTCTCTTCTCTCTGCTAGAGACCGGAGGCCTTGAAGGAAGGAGGCCCAACGGTCTCTTCTGGCTCTGCTTCCCTATCACCGCCCCCACTTCCCTGCATCCCTTTCCCTGGCAGAGGCTTCTTGCCATAGGGCTCTGGGCACTCACAAGACCTTCAAAAGAAAGGTTCACATTCATATTTGTCTTCTCTGTAGAAGTGCTAGAGGCTGATGGGGGGAGGGGGAGCAGCAACGCTTGGTGGTCCAGAGCTCTACGGTGTTGAACTGTTTTAAATCTTCACAAGCCCAGCAGGTAGGGATTGCTACACTCCTCCTGTTAGAAACCAGAGTCTGAGAGAGGGTGAGGAAGTACCCAAGGCGGTGCTATTGGTGGCAGGGTGGCAGAGTTGGGGCAGGAGTTCTGATTTTCCATCTCATTCCTCTGTTGCTGTCTAAGCAGAGAGCCTGGCTGACAGCTACCTACACAGAGGAAGGTATCCTCCCCTCTCTAGGCCTCTATGTTTTCTGCAAAATGGAGATAATAAGACTGAAATGCACATAGTAGGTGCCAAATAAGTACTAGCCACGTGCTTGCTAATGGGAGTCCTGCTGCACACTCACACTCTGCCTGGGCTCTGTAAGAACAGCCCGGAGCCTCCATCCAGGAGTTTTCATCGCAGAGGGGGCAGGACAGCAGCATGGGTAGGAGCTCGGGCCAGGAGAATCCCTACTCTAGGTATGACTGTGTGATCTTGGGCAAGTGACTTCATTCCCTGATTGTGTTTCGTCATCTGAACAAGGAGGCTATTGAAATGCGGGTGTCTACCTAGTGAGACAGCGGCTGCAGGAATCACCTGGCTACAGTAAGCGCCCTTGCATCCTATTGAGTGAGTCAGGGATAAGCCTGGTCCCTGGCAGGATGCAGGATTCTATCCTGAGATACACCCCCTCTGCTTTCCCCTATTCCAGCCCACCAGGGCCTCTCCTCCAGGCAGGAAACATGATCTCCTTTTGACCTATGAGAAAACAGACAGGAAGTTCAAGGCCACACAGATGTGAGTGTTAAGAACCCTGGGGGGAAAGCGTCTGAAACTCAAGGCTTTGTGTGTGTGTGTGTGTGTGTGTGTGTGTGTGTGTGTGTGTGTGTTTGTGTGTGTCTCTGTGTGTGTGTCGGGCTGTGTTGGGGGGTTGGTCAACCAGGTGATTTAAATGTGGGTATAGAACAATAGGTAGTGGTGGGGCCCCCAAGAACCTAGATTCCTTAAAGATATTTTTCTTCCTCTCTCTCTTCTCTCTCTCTCCCTTCCTCCCCCCTCCCCCTCCCCTCTCCTTCCCCTCCCCCTCCCCTCCCCTTCACCTCCCCTCCCCTTCCCTTCCTTTCTCTCTCTCTTTCTCTCTCTCTCTCTCTATTTTCTTTATTTTTTCTCTCTTTCTTTCTTATTTTTTTTTTGAGACGGGGTCTCACTCTGTCTCCCAGGCTGGAGTGCAGTAGCACTGTCGTGGCTTATTGCAGCCTCGACCTCCCTGGCTCAAGCGATTCTCCCACCTCAGCCTTCCAAGTAGCTGGGACTACAAACATGCACCACTATACCTGGCTAATTAAAATTTAAAAAAAAAAAAAAAAAAACTTTTTTTTTTTGGTAGAGATGAGGTCTCACTGTGTTGCCCAGGCTAGCCTCAAACTCTGGGCTCAAGTGATCCTCTGGCCTTGGCCTCCCAAAGTGCTGGAATTACAGGCATGAGCCACTGTACCTGGCAACATATGTCAACTTCAAATTTTTCACTTTTTGCTCTGCTTTCCAATCAAAACAAACCCAGGAGCCTGAGTTCAGCCTTTGAGCTGCAAGTCTGAGACCCTGCACCAACACTGACTTTATTGGGCCTTTGCATTGCACAGCGTGCACACCCCTGCTCACCCTCCTACCTGTGTGCAAATGAGGATGACAAGCAGGGTCAGCAGCAGAAGTCTCTTGGGGCTAGCTCTGCTGACAGTGATCACTGATCAGTTCCTAGTTCTCCTCTGAGAAGCCTGAGCCCTCTCAGCCAGCATCATGCAGAGCAGTCTCAGGATGGTTAGGCCTATGGCTGTCCTCCTCTGGAAGGGCCCTCATTTGTTCAGAAGCCTCCCCTGGTTAAAGCAGGCAGAGGAAAATCACTCTTGAAAGCTCAACTCACCAATCACCTCCTCCAGGAAGCCTTCCCCGAATTCCTTGACAGGACTAGGTCATTACTCTGCAGGCCTGAGCACCACAGTACTCTTCACAGGTAACATTCACATTGCAACCCAGGGTCTAACCCAGTGTCTGACCCACAGTGGGCTCTCCATGCATGAAATGGGTGACTAAACTCACCTGCTGTGTGACTTTGGATCAGTGACTTCACCTCTCTGAGCCTTGATTTTCCTATCTGTAAAATGAGTTGTGTCGAGGCAGCATTCAGAGGGTCCCTGCAGATGTGATTAAATCAATTAAGGTTCTTCTTGAGATGGAGGGATTAGCCTGGATTATCCAGGTGGCCCAGAATGGAATCACAAGGGTCCTCATGAGCAGAGGCAGGAAGGTCAAGGGGGGAAGTAGGAGCTGGGACAATGGAAGCAATTGTTTTCTTGCGTGTTCTAGCTTCTGGAGGTCACCAAGTGGTCACAAGCAGAGAAACACAGGCAACCTCCAGAAACTGGAAAAGGCAAGGAACAGATTCTCTCCGGGAGACGCCAGGAGAGCAGGTCCGGCCCACACCTTGGCTTTAGCCCAGTGAAACTGATTTTGGAGTTCTGACCTCCAGAACTGTAAAGAATAAGTCTGTCCAGCCTGGGCAACATGGCGAACGAAACCCACTCTCCACAAAAAATACAAAAATGAGCTAGGCATGGTGGTGTGTGCCTGTGATCCCAGCTACTCGGAAGGCTGAGGCACGAGAATCAGTTGAACCCGAGAGGCAGAGGTTGCAGTGAGCCGAGATTGTGCCACTGCACTCCAGCCTGGGCAACAGAGCGAGACTCTGTCTTAAAAAATAATAAATCAATAAATAAACAAATAAATTTGTGTTATTTTAAGCCACTTGTAGAATTTGTTACAACATCCCTAGGCACCTGGCACACAGTAGGTACTCAAAAGTGGCAGTTCTGGCCAGGTGTGGTGGCTCACACTTGTAATTCCAGCACTTTGGGAGGCCAAGGCAGGAGGATCACTGCCCAGAATTCAAGACCAGCCTGGGCAACATAGCAGGATGCCATCTCTATAAAAATTAAATTGGCCAGGCATAGTGGTGTATGCCTGTGGTCCCAGCTACTTAGGGGGCTGAGGTGGGAGAACAGCTTGAGTCCAGGAGTTCGAGGCTGCAGTCAGCTATGATCACATCCCTGCACTCCAGCCTGGGCAACAGAGTCAGACCCTGTCTCACACACACGTACACACACTCACACACACACACACACACACAGAGGCAGTTGTTAGTACCTTGACCCCACACCCTCTTCCATCTGCCTGCACATTCCTTCCTCCTCTCACTCTCTGGGACACCCATCCCCTTTGCCACCCAGGGCTCCCCTCCTGCCCATCCTCTGAGGTCTGGCTCAATCGCCACCTCCTCCAACGCTTCGCTGAACTGACATCCAGGAATGCTAATCCCTTGAACAAATGTGTTTCCTTGAGTGGTGCCTGAACTATGGCTCCCAAAGAGGCCAGGCTTGTGATCCTCTTTGTACCCCCAGCCCTGCGTATAGGGTCCAGTGGCCCCAGTCATGTAAACTTGATACCAAGGAATTTTCAAAACAAAAGTACCTAATTCCAAGGCCAGGAAATGGACTCTCCTGGACTTCGGGTTCCAGCTGCTTTCCCGCCCTCTCCAGGTAGAGAAGCTGGCCTTGGGGACCCCTGTGTGGGAACCAGAAATCCCCCAGCAAGGCCTCCTTGTCTTGCCTCCCACTGGGGTCCCTAGAACCAGCCTTCCCTTAGGCTCCACTTAGGAGCAGGTTAAGGTAAGGCAGGGAGGGCAGGAGACCAGCTCGGGGTGGGGACGGGGGGCCCTGGATGGATGACAGGGACTGTTCCCATTAATCTGGCGTCTTAAAGCAGTAACAGCACTTACTGCATGCCAGGCTGAGAGCTAAATGCTTTCCACACGTACCTCATTCAATCCTCTCAACAGACCCATGAGCTAGGTACTATTATCCCCATTCTACAGATGAGGAAACTGAGGCTCAGCAAGTTAAGTAGTTTGCTCAAAGCCACCCAGCTGGGCACAGAGGAGCCATGTTTAGAAACCAGATTTGCAGGTGCAGTGGCTCACGCCTGAAATCTCAGCACTTTGCGAGGCCGAGGCGGGCAGATCACCTGAGGTCAGGAGTTCAAGACCAGCCTGATCAACATGGAGAAATCCTGTCTCTACCAAAAATACAAAATTAGCCGGGTGTGGCAGTGCATGCCTATACTCCCAGCTACTCGAGAGACTGAGGTAGGAGAACTGCTTGAACCTGGGAGGCGGAGGTTGTGGTGAGCCAAGATCGCACCGTTGCACTCCAGCCTGGGCAACAGGGGCAAAACTCCGTGTCAAAAAAAAAAAAAAAAAAAGAAAAGAAAAGAAAGAAAGAAAGAAAAGAAAAAAGAAACCAGATGTGTCTTCCCCAGAAACTGTGCTTAAAACAAGCTTAAAACGACACAATTCGCACTGGGATCCAGCTCTGTCTCGCTCTTGATATTCACCCTGCGAGACGGGTAGCCACGCCCAGTGGGAAGGACCGTGGGGACCGGTGTCGATTCTGTGCTGCAGCCTGAGAACCTGGAGAGGGGACTTCACCACTCTGCACCTGTTTCCTCGTCCACAAAATGTGATGAGCTGACCTCACAGAGGGGGCACCGGGATCTAATGAGACCATGCACAGAAGGGGCACAGCAAGCCTGGGACAGAGTGAGGCCCTCTACCTATCACAATACCTTATTTTGCAGATGCGGGACTCACTTGTCCCACTGCATGACTCACTTGTCCCAGGTCACCCACAAGCTCTGATGCCTTGACCAGCTCCCCTCTGCCCAACCAAAGGACAAACAAGGGAGGCTTCGATGGGGCTGTTAATAGGGTCATGTCCCACAGACCCTAGAGGCTGGGTGGGGCTGGGGGCCTTCCCAAGCAGGTGGCAGTGAGCTCCCACCTGAGCTATGGCAAGTAGAGACCTAGGCATGAAACTGCTCAGAGGTCTATAACTTAAGTTTCACTCATTCATTCAACGTGCCTCTGTTTAAAGTCTGCCAGTGGCTACCTTCCTTGCACCTCACTGGGCCCTCAGCAGCCCTGCAGGCTCTGGCCCTCCTGTTATGGCTGTGACTTCAGTGTGCCCATTACTTGTTCCCTTGCTCACGGCCTCCTCACAATTCCACTTACTCACCAAGTTCTCTCCTGCCTCAGGACCTTTGCACTTGATGTTCTCTCTGCCAAGGATGCTCTTCCCAGCGGGACAGGCTCCTGTAGTCCCAGCTACTCAGAAGGCTGAGGTGGCAGGACTGTTTGAGGCCAGGAATTCAAGTTCGGTCTGAGCAAAACAGCAAGACCCTGCCTCTAAAAGAAAAAAAATGCTCTTCCCAGACTTTACCCATGGCGGTTCCTCCTGTTATTTAGATCTTTGCACAGACAGGCCTCCTTCTCTCACCACCAGTCAAGGAGCCCTAGCCGTCACTTCACCTGCTAATTTTCTTCCTAGCACTTACTGCTCTAAAATTATCTTCGTCATGTATCTAAGCATTTGTTTGCTGTCTGTCTCTTCCCACCAGGATGCCAGCTCCATGACAGCAGGGACCGCATTGTCTCTGCTCATTCCTCAAGACTCAGCAAGGTGCCAGGTGCCCAGTAAATGAAGTTTACATGAAACCAATAGAGTTTTGAAATCGAAAATGTTTCTCAAACTGTAAAGAAGTGGGCACAGGTGAGGGCTAAAGGAGTGAGGATGGGGGCCTGGCCTGACGCTGGAAGCTCCAGAACGCAGGGCGCTAGAGTCCTCCCGGGCCTCACCGGGATCCCACCGCAGAGGGCCCCTCCCGCAGGCCGGCGGGAGGGCGGGCGGGGGGCGCGCAGTGGGGCGCGCGGACCGCCAGGGGGTGCTGTCGGGGCGCGCACGGCCCACCTGGCGCCCGGGGCCGCGAGCGAGCGCAGCCAGGCCGCCCGGGAACTTTTTTCCTCGCGCTCTCGCTCTCCTTCTCCCCCCGCGCGTCGCCCGCCCGCCCGTCCGCCCGCCCGTCCGCTCTTCCTGTGCGGAGGGGATCGCATTTCCCCGCGGCACCCGCGGACACCAGGCAGGCCCGGCCGGGTGCGCGGCCAGGGCCCGGTCCCCGCGCCGCCCGCTCCCCGCGCCCCCGGGCGCCGCCCCCGCCCGCGGCTGGGCTCCGAGAGACTAGTGGGAGAGCGAGTGCGGCGAAGGCGAGAGGCGAGCCGAGCAGGCCGCCCAGCCCGCGGCCCGAGCGCCGGCGCGAGGAGGGGGCGCCGCGGCCCACCCTCCTTCCTGCCTGGCCGCGGGCCGGCGGGGCCGCCGCGCCCCGACCCCCATGGCCACCCAGGCCTCCGGGCCGCGAAGTCGCAGCGCCAGACCCAGGGCCCCCGAGTGAGCGCGGGCACCGAGGTGAGCAGCGAGCGACGGGGCGCGGGGGGCTCAGTGGACGCTGCCCCGGGGCGGGGGCGGCGCGAGGCGTCGGGATCCTGGGCCGGGTGAGGAGCCGAGGCGGGTTCGGGGACCGAGAGCGCGCGCTGGGTGGAGATGTGGGGTCCGCGGGGTCCTTGCTTTGTGTGGTGTGGGGGGTGCGCGAGGTCACCGGATGGACGTCTGGGGAGCTGCAGGGTGGGGGCGCCCTGCGCCGCGGCTGAGGGTCTTCTGGGGAATGTGCGGCCGGCTGAGGTCGGGTTGGGGCATGGCGCGAGGGGCGAGTGTGGCAAGGGCTCTGCGTGCGCCGAGGCGCGGAGTGTTTGCGGAGCGTGGGGTGGCGACGTGGGGAACATTCGCGCGGCGCCGGGGGCGGAGGGGAGCTTTGTGAGTGCGTCCGAGGTGGGGGGCGGGGAGCTGACTTCCCCATGCGTGACCCGGCCCCGGCGTGGCCGTCGCGTAGGAGTCAGGGCCCGCAGGGGCGGCGAAGGCCGTGCGTGGCGAGATGGGGTGCGCGGGCTCTCTGCGGTGTCCCCACCCGGGCAGCGGCGCCGGGGCCTGTGCGCAGGCCCCGAGGCCGGGCAGGAAGCGGCCCCCGCGACTTGGGGAGCTCTGTAGCGGCCCGGGACGCACGGGCCCTTCGGGGATGACGTCACGGGCGGGGGCCCCGGACACGCGAGCCTGGCACCCCACAGACAGCGGCGCAGCCCGCCGCCCCGCCGCTCTTTTCGAGGTCGGCCCCCCCTCTCCCGCGCCTTGAAGGCAGGGAACCCGGGAGGAGGACATGGGGGCCGAGTGCGGCGGGGACAGGGGGTGGCAGGACGCGAGGGTGACATTTGGAGCCTGGTCGCTCCAGGGGCCTCCGTGGTGGGGCAGAGGGGAAGCGAAACACCAGCCAGGCCCTAGGCCGTCGCGGCCACAGCTTCCTGGGGCGCCCGTTTTCCCGGCGAGCAGTTTTCCTTCTTGGGACTCTTGGTCGTTATCCAGTCCACGCAGGGGCCGGAGTGCGGGCTGCAGCGGTGCCCTCCTGCGCGGAGCCCGGGCTGGCGGGGGCGCGGCGGGCCTTGGGCTCTGAATGGATGGGAGCGAGTGTAACAATGCGCCGGTGGGGGCTGGGGGAGGGGAGGCCGCGCGCCTGAATGGCGGAGCCGGCCGGGCGCTGCTCCGCGCGCCGCACTCTCTCCCGGGCCGCCTGCCTCGCGGTTTCGGCGGGCCCGGATTCAGGGACCCACTCGGGACCTGCACGGTTCCTCCCACCAATATTGGCCCCCCGCCTCCCCTTTATGTCTTTTCCAACGCAGTAGTGTGTTGAGAATTCAAGGGCATTACATCTGGTTGCAATCCAGTTTCATGCCGCTGCCGGGCTGTTAAGACCTCGCGCTGACGTCAGAGCAGGGGAATTACTTCTTTTTATTTTATCTTTTTTTAGTTGTCTGCTGCCCTGGGAGGAGAGGCGGGGGTGGGTTAGGCGAGCTCTGATGTGGAGGCGCCAGCGTGATGGGAGCCCCGAGCTGGGGGCTCTGCTTCTCTTCCTGCCACTGCCCCCCTCCGTTCTCCATACAAACCTCGTTCTGCTCAGGGTCAGGCCCACCTCAGCTGGGGGGCAGCCCTCACTGCAGACTGAGTGGTGGCCCCTCCCTGCTGACCACACAGCTGGGTTTTCAGAGGCTTCCCTGGGACGTGGCCCTCGGGATCTGGAAGCTGGAAAGGAATCTTCTAGTTTCCCACCCCTCCCCCTCTGACAGGCAAGCCGATAGGAGCAAGAAGTGGCCTTTTGCGTGACACAGAAGTGGACACAGTCATTCTGATCTCAGGGCAGGCTCAGCCCTATAACTCTGGCAAAAGCTCTCACAAGCAAAAGACTTGGAGAGGAAGAGAATGTATCAAGGCGAGATCCAGGCCCTAGAAGCCAACTGTGGAGTGGGCAAAATAGGACCTTTCCACCAACCTAGCATCCCTCTGGCTTCTATGGAGATAAAGGGAACTCAGGGGTACTGGAGCTGCCTTTCTCTTCCACTAGACTGTGGGACTCTTGTAGGCAGGGACCCTGTCTTACTCTGTTTATTTTATTTTTGAGGCAGGGTCTTGCTGTGTGGCCCAGGCTGGAGTGCCTTGGCACAAACACAGCTCACTTCAGCCTCAACCTCCGGGGCTCAAGCGATCCTCCAGCCTCAGTCTCCTGAGTAGCTGGGATCATAGGCCCCCAATACCACACCTAGCTAATTTTTAATTTTTTTTTTTTTTTCCTAGAGACAGGGGTCTTGCCATGGCTGGTCTGAAGTCCTCAAGCTATCCTCCCTCTTTGGCCTCCCAAAGTGCTGGGATTACAGGAGTGAGTCACTGCACCCAACCTTACTCCTCTTTAGACTCCCAAGCTTAGACCAATGGCTTTCAAACTCTTGCCCGTGACATATAGTAAGAAATACATTGTAGGTAACTACACAGGTCACACTGTATATAGCTGAAACAAAAGTTTACTGAAATAACTCCCTTACTGTCTGCTGGTCTGTGATACTTTTTGTTCTAGTGTATTTGATTTTTTTTAAATTACTCATTGCTACCCACGAAATTAATTTTGCAATCCACTGATGGGTCATACCCAGAATTTGAAAGAAACAGGCCTAGGAAATGAATTTGCCATCTATTCATGCAACAAATGTTCATTGCAACCCTAATAATTCCTGCCATTTTAAACTACTCAAGTAACACTTGGATACTTGGGTGAAAAATGCAAATAAGCCAGAAATATATGTAGTAAAAGTAAAAGTTCCCTTGGCACCCTCCCTGCAGGTAACCCCAGTTAATAGTTTGAACGGGTCCTTCCAGACTTTTTGTTACATATATATGTGTATATATGTGTATCACATATATATGTGTGTATATGTGTATCACATATATATGTGTGTATATGTGTATCACATATATATGTGTGTATATGTGTATCACATATATATGTGTGTATATGTGTATCACATATATATGTGTGTATATGTGTGTATCATATATGTGTGTATAGGTGTGTATCACATATATGTGTGTATAGGTGTGTATCACATATACCAATCCATGCATAGTTTTCTTTTTCCCCAAGTGAGGACACACTGACTATGGGCTCTTACTCGGCAGCTTCCTTTTTCCTCTCTGTTTGTCTTGGAGAGGCTGGTTGTGTGGCAAAGTCCTTCAGGGCAAGTTCTGGGTTGACTCCTGGCTCCACCACATACTGAGCAGGCCGTTTACCTCTCTGTGCCTCAGTGTCCCCATATTTACAATCAGAGTAACAGTACAGACCTCACGGGACTGAAGTGAAGATGCAGTGAGTTAATCCATATGAAGTTTAGAGCAGTGCTTATGCCAGTAAATGCTGATTGCTGCTCTCATTATTGTATTATTATTGCTATTCTATCTCTATGGCAGCCCATGTTTGAAATGCATTGCTTTGAACAGCTGCCTGTGGCCATGGCATGGGTGTCTTTTTCCTCCCCTATCCAATGTGTGGCTCCACAGGGAGGGAGGAGGTGCAACAGCAATGGTGTGCACAGAGCAGCGTCTCTGTGGGAAAGGCACCTGGGTGCTGGGCCCAAGGGAACAGGGATTTTCCAAGGACCCACTATTTCCAAAGTTCTGTGCTTAATGTCGGGGTCCAAGCAGGAAGCATCCCTGCACTTGACCACAAGAAGGTCACAGCCCAGTGGGTAATTGGGACCCAGCTCATAGCCAAGGCCTTGACCAGAGCTGGGGGCTTCCTGGAGGAGGGGCCTTTGAGCAGGTGCTTCAGGCACGGCGAGGTAAGAATGAGAGGGGCATTCCTGGCAGAGGGAACGCAGTGAGCAGAGCAAGTCTTTGGAGGCTGGAAGGGATGTGGCCTGTGTGCTGTGGCCAAGAGGGGAGGACTTGGCTCAGAAAGAATGGTGGCGGAAGAGGGATGGGCTGTTGCTGGGACCTCCTCACTGGCCTCCCTGCCTCCATCCTGTCCCCTCCCAGGTGCTGGCCAGCAGCACTGTCAGTGATCATTCTAAACCCAGCAGATAACCTCCAGTGGCTCCTGCTGCCTTCTGAATAAAGGTCCCATCTGTAGTTCTTCCCACGCTGCCCAGGGCCATTTCTGGTGTCCTCTGCCTGCCCTGTCCTCATTCAGTCCTGTCCCCTCCAGCCATAGCCAGCACCTCCTTGTTAAGATGTAGCCATGTGCATCCCTGCCTCTGTGCATTGGGCTGGGCTGTTCCTTCCACCTGGGATGCCCTTCACCTTCCTCCCTGCTGCCCCAGACCAAAACAGACGTCCTGTCTCCTCCTCCTCTGACCTCTGAGGCAGTATGAGTCATCTCCCTTTGTCTATACTCGTGGCGTAGCGTTTATCACGGAATTATCGGCAGTTCTGCCAGTGTCTGTCCTCCCCATGAGGCTGGAGCATCGAGGCCTGAAAGCACGTCTCCTTGCTCTCTCCGGCCCAGCGCCAAGGGCGAGGCCTAGAACACAGGACGCTCAGAAATGCTTCCTGGCAGGAGGGCCAGGTGAGGTAGAGAGGGTGAGAGCCCCGACATTGTCTTCGGTGGGCCCCTTTGATCTTTAGCAAGGGCATGCTCAGGTCTGTGTGGATCTTGTGCTGTCAGACTTTAGATGAGTGGGGTGAGGGGCTTGGTGGGGTGAGGGGGGGCAGGGGGGGTGGCGGGCAGCTTCCCCAGGCTGCTTCCTGAGGGGGCTGGGAGAAACTGGCTCGTCCTGTTCCCCAGTGATTGAGGCAGAGCTGTGCCCTGTTCCTGGTGGGTCACTGGGGATCTGAGATTGGAATGTGACACCAGGGAGGGGGAGGCAGGGCTGGAGGCTGCCTGCAGGCTGGGGCTTGGCTGGCAAAGGACAGATTTTGCTCCACTGGTTCTTGAACCCATGTGAAGTGTGTGTGTGTGTGTGTGTGTGTGTGTGTGGTGTGGGGGGACAGAGCCGGGGAAGGGAGAGATGGGGAAGAGAAAAACATGAGGGCAGAGAGGTGGAGTGGGGGTGGGGGACCTGGGGAGTGGTGAGCAGGGACAGGGAGAGATGGAACTGGGGGGATGACAAGGAGTGAGGGGGAAGTTCCCGCTGCTGCTGTTGCTGGAGAGTATGAAGAGTGTGCTTAGGGCCAGGAAGGAAAGCAGCCAGGCGCATCGGCTCCCACCATCGTCAGCCATGCCTTCCTTGTCTGTCCAGCAGACAACCTGAAGTGTTCTCCTGCTCGGCTCCATGCTGGCACGGCCCCAGACAGGAGCAAGCTTGTGGTCCAGGCTTTGAGGCCCTTGAAGTCTAGGGGCCAGATGGACGATGAACATCTGGTTTTTTTTTGTTTTTGCTTTTGTTTTGAGATGGAGTCTCGCTGTGTTGTCCAGGCTGGAGTGCATTGGCACAATCTCAGCTTACTGCAGACTCCGCCTCCCAGGTTCAAGCAATTCTCCCGAGTAGCTGAGATTACAGGCACCCGCCACCAAGCCCAGCTAATTGAGCATCCACTTTCTGCACAAAGTGATCAGGCTTGGGGAGAGAAGGTGCCCAGGATGCTGTGCAGAGGCAGGAGGGAAGGGTGGAGCAGGCAAGCATGGGGTGGGGGGCAGGGAAGCCATTAGGCACTATGGTGGGGAGCCAGGACTGCTGGGGAATCTTCCTTTCCTCTCTGGCCTCAGTCTCATGTATAAATGGGGGGAGGGTGGACTGCTCTTGGACTGATGGTCTGTGGACCCAAGTCACCCACTCCTTGGGTGTGAGAAACCAGGGACCCCGTGGAGACAGCTTATAGAACAGGGGCAGCGGGCATGCTCAGAGCGTCTACAGGCCCATGGTCAGGGGGCTTAAGGGAGAACATGCAGAATCCAGTGGAGCTTGGGTTCGCCTCCTAGAGCTCCCTTCTTGGAGACTGTGCTCATCTGAAAGGAGAGATAGGGTCGGGGTAGGGGAAAGCACTGGATTCAGAATCAGGAAAAGCGTTTGAGTTTTAACTGAAGCATCCCTTGGGCAAGTCACTTTCTCTCTGTGAGGGTCAGTTTCCTCTTCTGTCAAAAATGTGAACGGGCTTTGTTGTAAGCATTAAAGGTGAGCTGCGGCACCGTGGCTCACACTTGTAATCCCAGCCCTTCGGGAGGCCAAGGCAGGCAGATCACTTGAGGTCAGGAGTTTGAGACTAGCCTGGCCAACATGGCAAAACCCCATCTCTACTAGAAACACAAAAATTAACCAGGTGTGGTGGCCCATGCCTGTAATTCCAGCTACTTGGGAGGCTGAGGCATGAGAATCACTTGAACCCAGGAGGCAGAGGTTGCAGTGAGCCAAGATAGCACCACTGCACTCCAGCCTGGGTGAAGGAGACTCTGTCTCAAAAAAAAAAAAAAAAAAAGTGTTGCTGTGTTTTGTGATCTGGAAAGCAAGGAGGTCCTATAGCTTGGGGCCATAAACACAGGCTTTGGGGTCACACCAGCCTGGGTTCAAATCCAGGTACCAGCTGCTCACTGTCAGGCTCCATTTCCCTCCCCTTTAAAATGGGGGTAATAGGCAGGGCGTGGTGGCTCATGTCTATAATCCCGGCAGTTTGGGAGGCGGAGGTGGGTGGATCATTTGAGGTCAGGAGTTCCAGACCAGCCTGGCCAACCTGGTAAAACCCATCTCTACTAAAAATACAAAAACTAGTTGGGCGTAGTGTCACCTGCCTGTAATCCCAGCTACTTGGGAGGCTGAGGCAGGATGATGACTTGAACACGGGGGGCGGAAATTGCAGTGAGCCAAGATCGTGCTACTGCGCTCCAGCCTGTGTGACAGAGCAAGATTCAGTCTCAAAAAAAAAAATAATAATAATAAATAAAATGGGGATAATAACAAGCCCCTCCTGGTTGCTGGTGCACAGTTCCTTAGCTGGGCCATCACTGCTGGGCTGTTAGGCAGTTGTTTTTTGTTTTGTTTGTTTGTTTTTTGAGATGGAATCTCGCTCTGTCGCCCAGGCTGGAGTTCAGTGGTGTGATCTCAGCTCACTGCAACCTCCGCCTCCCAGGTTCAAGTGATCGATTGTCCTGCCTCAGCCTCACAAGCAGCTGGGACTACAGGCATCTGCCACCATGCCCGGTTAATTTTTGTATTTTTAGTAGAGATGGGGTTTCACCATGTTGGCCAGGCTGGTCTCAAACTCCTGACCTCATGATCTGCCTGCCTCAGCCTCCCAAAGTGCTAGAATTACAGGAGTGAGCCACCACACCCTGCCTTGGGCAGTTATTTTTATTGCTAAAGTGCTTTGTATGTAGAAGAGATCGCTATTGTTGTTGTTGTTATTATTATTATTATTATTATTATTATTTTGAGCTGGAGTCTTGCTCTGTTGCCCAGACTGGAGTGCAGTGGCTCAACCTCGGCTCACTGCAACCTCTGCTTCCTGGGTTCAAGCAAGTCTCCTGCCTCAACCTCCCTAGTAGCTGGGATTACAGGCACGCACCACCATGCCTGGCTAATTTTTTTTTATTTTTAGTAGAGATGGGGTTTCACCATGTTGGCCAGGCTGGTCTCGAACTCCTGACCTCAGGTGATCCACCCGCCATGGCCTCCCAGAGTGCTGGGATTACAGGCGTGAGCCACCACGTCCGGCCAATTACTATTCTTTTTCCATTCATGCCAGGTCACATCTAAAGGTCACAATGTTATTACCTGTAATAACATTGGCCAAAATGAGGAGTTTGGTGCTTGTTTCTTTTCTAGCCAGGTCAAGGCAGATGGATTGAGTGGGTCTATTTACACATGGGGCAGGTGAGAATTACTAGTTTTCTGGCAAGAGTTTCTGTATGTAAGGGGACTTTGCTCCAATGGTGTAGGTGGACCCCAGGAAAGCATCCAGCAAGTTGTGACTTCAGTAGCAGTATAACCACAAACTCTCATTCATTCATTCAGTCATTCATTCATTTATAAATCATGTGTGGAGCACCAGGATACTGAGAAAACAGCCATGAATGAGATGCAGCTCTAATGCAGCATAGTGGATATGCATACGTATTTTGGACTTTGCCTGGGTTCAGATCCAGGGTCTACCACTTGTGAAGTTAGCCAAGTTATTTATCTCCTTTACTTGGCTCCATCATCTGTAAAATGTTGGAATTGATAGAATCTACCTCATAGGGTGGTTGTTTGTTCAAGTCCAGCGACAGGTACATAGAAAGTGCCAGAGCATGGCCCTTCCTCCATTGTTGCTTTTATTCCTGCCCTGAAGGATCTCATGGACCAGCTTGGTGCTGGAGGAGGTCACCCTGGCCAGGCTTCTCCGTGAGGGTTGGCATCCAGAAAGGGGTGCCAAAGCTCCCCAACTCCTTGAATCAGACCCCTCTATAGCAATCTAGAGCTGCTTCTCTGCTTGGCTGCTGGGGCCTGATGCTGGGGAGGTCCTGTGAGGCCTTATTCACCTGGGAAAGTCTGCCTCTTGTCTGGCACCAGGTGTGCTTGATTTTAGAAGGAATTTCAGTCCAGGCCAGGCGCCGTGGCTCACTCCTGTAATCCCAGCACTTTGGGAGGCCAAAGCGGGTGGATCACCTGAGCCCAGGAGTTCGAGACCAGCCTGGCCAAACATGGCGAAACCCTGTCTCTACTAAAAATACAAAAAGATAGCTGGGCGTGGTGGTGGGTGCCTGTAATCCCAGCTACTCAGGAGGCTGAGGCAGCAGAATTGCCTGAACCTGGGAGGCAGAGGTGGCAGTGAGCCAAGGTGATCGTACCACTGTACTCCAGCCTGGGCGACAGAGTGAGACCTTGTCTCCAAAAAAAAAAAAAAAAAAAAAAAAAGGAATTTCAGTTTCAAGTATGAAAGCAAAAGGTGTTTCCTAATTGAGTAGTCCTCACCAGCCGGAGGGAGCAGGACTGCCTGCCTCTGTGTGGACCTTAGGCAGGTCCCTCAAGCTCTCTGACCCCATTTCCTCCTTCATCAAAAGGCGAAAGTAACAGTACCTATTTCATAGTTTTGTTGTTAAGAGGATCAAATGAGATAGGGCCTCTAAAGCACTTAGCCAGTCCTGGGCACAGAATAGTGTGCTTAGTAAATATTGTGCCTATTAGTGATAATCAGAATTCTCAGACAATGTAAAGTAAAAACTTTGAAAGATTTCTTAGGAGCTACAACTTCATAGAGATGTGAAGTTGTAAACCTCCCACCAGCCCAAGTGGACAAAGAATTGTTACAGCAGCTGGAGAGACGGGAGGCCCAGAGAAGCTTAACTCCTGTAGCAAAGTCACCCAGCAGTCTGGCTTGGGGTGGGAGGGGCTGGGGAACCAGAGCTGGCTTTCAGTCTGCTGCTCTCTGGTGCTTTGATAGTGATTCTTTCAGCAAACAGCTATGGGCAAACAGCATTGATACACAGCGGAGGTCACATGGGCCTGTCTTCTGGAAGCTTCTGTTCTGATAGGGAAAATAAAATTTCTACATGATTATGATAAGAGGGAAAATAAAATCACATGTTCTATTAGAAGGGTAAAGTCGTGTATTCATTCATTCAAGGGGGCTCTGTGCCAGGCTGGGGAGCAGTGGGTCTCATTCGGGGGTGATCTTGTGTCTCGGGGGACACTGAGCCATGTCAGGAGACATTTTTGGTCGTTTCAGCTAGGGTGGTGCTGCTGGCATCTAGTGGGTAAAGGCCAGGGATGTTGCTAAACATCCTACTGCACATGGCAGCCCCTGGAACCACACCATCAGCTGGCCCCTGATGTCTGTGTGCTGAGGGGTTGAGATGAGATCCCTGCCTTGAGAAGCAGCAGTGGCCAAGCAGATGGAGCCCCTGTCCGTTTGAAGCATATAGTATGGTAGGTGAGCAGACATTACAGAAATGATTGCCTAGAGATGGATTTATTTGTAATGTGAGCTATGAAGGAAAAGGTAGCAGGAAGAAAGAGGGATGTGGGCCTTTCCACTCCTTCAAGGGAGGGCCTTTGGGGAGGTATTTCCAGCCGAGGGCACAGCCCAGGCAAAGGCTCAGAGGCAGAAAATGCAAGGGTGTGTTGTGGGTGGGGAGGCTACCAGGTACCTGATGTGTGCCTGGGGAGAAGTCAGAAAAAGAGCTGGCCTCGGGGGACCCAGGAAGTGGCTTCCAGAGGTGGGGAGAAGGTAAAGGAGAGGACTAAACCCTTTAGTCTGGTTTGAGGGAACTCCAACCCTCAGCATGTTGTTCTCTGGGGGATCGAGCAGGGCCAGGTGGGCGGTGGGAGCACCCTAGCCCCAGGTGCTACCCTCCAGCCTGGGGCCCAGCCTTTTCCTTTTCTCTTGTTTGCAGCCTTCTGATAGGTGGGAAAGAGAAGCAGGAAAAAAGAGAGAGAGCAGAGGAAAAACAATATTTTCATTTCAAACACAGATAGGGGTGGGGGAGGCGGGAAGGAATCTGGTTTACCTTTGAGACAAGCACAGAAAATCCCCACCGTGGCCCAAAATAGCACTAAAACAGACATTTTGCCAAATCAGACTTAATTGAGTGGCTCTCTTCTTGACTCCAGCGGGATGTGGACGGAGCTGGCTTTGTTCCCTTGGGGTGACACTGTCCTCTGGGGCCACTGCCCTGGCTAATTAAACTGAGAGGACCTGGTCTCCCAGGCAGGACAGGAGCCTGGGGAGCTGAACTTGACAGCCCTTGGCCTCTGCCTGAGAGGGCCAGAAATGGTTACAGGGGTTGGGAAGGTGGGGGGTTCCTGACAGGAGGGCCAACTGAGTGAAGGCATTGGTGGGAGAGGCCTGGTTCCTGTAATACGTGAATATCTGTCTCTTTGGATGCTGAAAGGGATCAGGAGAAAAGCCAGCATTGAGTGCCTACTGTTGTGCCAGGCATTGGGTGGTCCTCGCTAAGTCTTATCAACTGCCCTATATTCATTATCAAGGAAACTGAAGCCCAGAGAGGTTAAGTGATCTGCCTGAAGTCACAAAGCAACCAAGTGGCAGAGCTAGGATTAGAAATCATATCCGCAGGCTCCAAAGCCAGGCCCTGCCTGCTGCTTACCCCCTTCCCCATGTTAGTCACTCATCCATTCGGGAGCTAATTCCTGGCTATGAAATAATACTGTGACCTTGTGGGAAGTGAAGGCTTGTAGTCAGACAGCCATGAGCTTGGCTTCTGACCAGAGCAGTTTGTCTTTTCATGGCTTTCTTCCTCAGAGCCTTCTCTTTCCTCATCTATCAAGTGGGCATAATCATGCCTTTATCCTGGAGTTGCTGTAAGGGTTAAACTCAGCATAGAAGGGGATGAAAGGGGAAGGAGGAGGTCCCTGGGCCACCCAACTTGGCAGGGTGCAATAAAAGAGTCCTGGGTAGAGGGAGCCAGACAAGATTGCAATATCTCTCTGCCTATCAGTGTTGGGTTTCTTTATTTGAAAGGGGAGAGAGGGCAGACTCTGCTCTGCAGGTAGAAAAGGTAGTGTGGAATGCAGGTATTTATTTTTCTCTGCCTGTGAAAGCCCCATTTTTGCTCAGGCTGTGTAGGGCTTCCCGACGCTGCCATGGGTGCACACATCTGCACACTCTGGGGTGCCTGCCATGCAGAGGCGTCTGCCCAGGGTGGGCACTGAGGGCATCCACCATGTGATGCCCCCATGCAGCCGGTAAGCTATCATCACAGCACCTGGGGTACCTGGGAGTCCCCAGAAAGAGTGAGGATGGGTGAGGGCCATGAAACAAGGGCATCATTCCTCCACCTCCTCTGATCAGGCCCTCCTGGTCCCATTCATATCCTTATCTCCTGGCAGCCAGTGGTTGCTGGGAAGGCAGGGGCAGCCTTCCTGATTGACAAACAAAACAAGCTTGCTCACAAAAGGAGAGGGGAGGCTGGCTGGGCCTCTCCAGTTCCCCTCCCCCTGCCCCAGGCATCTTTCCTGCTCCACCCAACTGGCACCCTACATTCTAAGATGCTGCTAGGGGGCTCCAAAGCCATTGTCGATGGTCAGGCCACCCAGGCTAGGAGCCCCTTGCACTGGGGAGGTGGATTCAAGGAGTGATGGGGTTGCCATGAGGCGGGGCTTGCTGCAATGGCCGCCCCTCCTTCCCTTCAGCTGCCTGGGCAGGCAGCTTGGAGAGGAAGCCAGGCGGCAGGTAGCTGAGAAAGACATCGGATCCAGGGGGAGCAGCAGAGAAAGCAAACAAACAGGGCTTTGTGTGGCTGCAGATTGGCGGCTCAGAAGGGAAGCCAGGCCTGTGGTAGGGGGAAGGGAGAGGAAGGAACGGGAGACCAGGCCATTGCTTTGGGCCGGACGGAGATCGGCGGCTGGACCAGCCCGGGCTGGGCGGCCGGGAAGTAGGGAGTGCTACTCCGTGTGGACAGGCATCTGGAGTCACAGCCTGGCCGAGTCCCAGCTCTGCCACTTCGCTCCTTAACAGATCTGGGCATGTTTGCCCACCTAATCTGGCCAGTCATTCACACGTAGGACTCGCTCGCGTAGGAGGAGAGTCACCTGTCCTGGCCCAGTCAGTGTCTGCTCTCATCCTACCCTTGTCCTGTCACTGCTGGGAGGACACAGAATCAAAGGGATTCAGGGTCTCCTGGGAGCTGCTAGCCTTGCCGGGTCTCCTGCTAGTCTCTGCCCCCTGAGAGGGGAGAGACTTCTGCTTAGCTCTGTGGGCACTTTGGAGGCTTTGACCGGGGAGGCAGCCGTGCTGAGGGGAAACGGGTTCTCTGCCCAATAACGGATGCCTGAGGTGTAGGTGGGCAGAGGCTGGCATCAGGCCCCTAAGCCAGAGAAACCAAACTGCTCCCTCCTCGTCGCGGTGGGGACGCACGAGGTGCGGGGAGGTACATAGCCAGGAAGACGGGCCTTCCTGTGGGGAGGGAGGGGCATCTTTTCTGGGGTGTGTGTCACATTCTGGATCCCAGCGAAGGCAGCCCCCAACGTGGCCCACCTCTCAGGGAGCTGGGAGGGCCCGGGCCTCGAGGAAAGGCATAGGTAGGAACTGTCAGGCCAAATGCCCGGGCAGCTCCACGCTCGCCTCCGAGGCCATTTCCTTTCCTCTCCCCGACCTCGAGAAGGGGCGGCGAGAGGGCAAATGCCCGCGCTTCCTGCTGGTCCCGCCCCTCCCCGCCCGCGGCGCCCACCATCTTGGCCGCGCCGGAGCCTTCTCCGCGGCGGCGTCCCACAGGCCGCGGTAGGGGCCCGCGACGCCGACGCCGGGGGGGGGTCCCGGGAGCTTAGGGGCACAGAGGCCAGGCTGGGGGCGGGGCGGGGCGGGGCGGGCCGCTCGCGTCGCCATGGCAGCGCCTGGCCCGGCATGCTTCGCGGGGCGGGGCGGGGTGCCGAGGCCCCGCCCCCTGATGGAAGCTGGGTCTTTTTCCGGGAACGCCGGGGCTTCCAGTCCCAGTGCTGCGGCCGGCGTTTGCGGGTCACCGGGCTAGGCGGCGCACATCTCTGAGCCTCGCTCTCCCACTCCCTGGATGTTTGGGGAGAATGAAAGAGAACCTGTGCGTGTTAGCCTCGGGACGGGCTCTGCTCACCGAGCCCGGCAACCCCACGGCAGGGTCCTCGGGAAGCCGCTTCCGGGGGCCAGGATAATGGGGAGGCTGGACTCCTACCGCTCCTGCCGCTTGGGGGCTATTGAAAGTGTAGGCCAGGCGGCGCCTCACCTGCAGTGTCTGGGTCTCGAACTCTTCTCCAGGACTGCCCATGGTTCAGTCAGGACCTACCCTTTGCCCTAGGGTCGGAGAAAGGAGGGGCCCGGGAATGCACACCTCACACGGTCCAGGCCTGGACCCTGCAGCCCCGGCCGGCCTCCCTCCAGCCCAGGAGCACGGGCCTCCCCTAGTTGGCAGTTGTTGGACTGTCTGGCCGGGAGGCACATTCCTACCTTCTGAGCTCGGGCACCCCGCCTGCCCTGGGGCAGCCTCTTCCAGAACTTTACTGCCAACCCAGCCCTGCCCTTCTGCCAAAACTGCCCTGTCCCCACCCGGCCTTCTCGTGCCCTAAGTCCCTAGTTACTCACTGCACAGCCACAGCCGCCTTCTTTCCCCTAGTCTCTCTCTCTTTTTTTTGAGCCAGAGTCTCCCTCTGTTGCCCAGGCTGTAGTGCAGTGTCGTAATCTCCGCTCACTGCAACCTCCGCTTCCCAAGTTCAAGCGATTCTCCTGCCTCAGCCTCACGAGTAGCTGAGATTACAGGCACTCACCACGGCTAATTTTTTTGTATTTTTAGTAGAGACGAGGTTTCACCATGTTGGCCAGGCTGGTTCCAAACTCCTGATCTCAAGTGATCCTCCCACCTTCGCCTCCCTAAGTACTGGGATTACAGATGTGAGCCACCATGCCCGGCCTCCCCTGGTCTCTTAAGAAGCACCCTCTGTCACCTCCTACCTGTACTGAACAGGCAGCTAAATTGAATGTTGGCCTTTGGGTCTCCAAAGGGAGGCTGTGTGCTGGTTGAGAGGCAGTCCTTGTGCCTTTCTCCCTCCTCATCCAGGGCACGTGCACAGAGAGGCTGAGAATGGGCTACAGTTGCAGCAGAAGAGACTCAGGGCTGCCATTGAAAAGAACTTCCCAGTCCTGAGCATTTTGTTCTTAATGAAATTGTCAGATTATTGATATATTGGTTGTAGAAATATCCAAAAATACAGGAAAAAAGTAAAAAGTACCTTATAATCCCACCAGCAGAATGTAACTACTGTCAACATAACTTTCTGTAGATGTATGATAAACCACTTATGATACATCTATGGAGTCATGCTATATATTTGGTTTTGTAAGGCACTTGGTGGTTTTAATAGCTTTTTTCTCACTATAAAAGGAGGACAGGCTTATTATAGACTTTTGGAAAATATGACAAATTAAAAAAAATTCACCCATACTCTCAGTCTCCAAAGGCAGCCACAGTTGTCTTCCTTCAACCCCCCCACCACCCGTTCACAGGGTTTTTCGCTTTGTGTTTTTTTGTCTGTTTAGGTATGCCATCATTACTCCTGTATATACCAGTTGATATTTCGCTTTTCTCACTTAATGCTATTTAAGATGCTCCTGAACCACGTTCTTGGGAGAACTTCCGAGATGAGGCAGACATTTCTGGGGGTGATTTGTTGGACTGGCTGTTCACTTTCTGAGTTTGTCCTCTCCCTACCTGTAGCCCCCCAACAGAGTCCTTCCCCATTGCCACTAAACAATAATATGCAGCTTGGGTCAGGGGGTCCTGCTTGCTGGGGGCCCAGGAGGCTGCCTAGTGTGGACAGGGACATGCAAGACTTATGGCCCGATGCTGAGATCTGGGCTCCAATAGGAAGGGGCTTTACTCTGGCCCAGATATGCCAGGTTTCAGGGAGGTCTCAGAACTTGGCCTTATCCTCATTCGGGCCTCCTTTGCCTGGGCACACTCAGACCTGAGGCCCCTTGTCGATCATGTGACCCGCCTTCTGCTTTGACTTCCTAGGAGTTGGTTTCTGTTGCCCTTGGCTCCTCAGCCCCTCTTCTCCAGCCTCTCTCTGGAGGCATGCAGGCCTGGCACCAGCACAGCCTCCCTCTGCCCAGCTGCCCCTCGGCCCTAGCTACAAGCTGCCCTTGCTCCCACCCATCCTTACGGCCAGGCCTGTCTCTTCTCCCCCATTCCAGAACAGTTCAATTCTAACACATCCAAGCCCTGCGTGAAACAGGCCTTGGGAAATCACAGTTGCCAGGGACGGATTGGCATTTAAAAGGCATCCAAGGCTTCGGGAAACAAACTGAAGAGACAAGAGGATGCAGGGCCCTGTCTCAGAGCAGCAGCTGGATTTATTGGATGGAAAAATCACAGAATGCCCCTTTCCTCGGGAATAACAGCCCTGGCCGAGGGGCAGCGGGTGTGGCACGGGCACTCCATGCCCTGCCTGGCCACCACCTGCCGTCACCGCTGTGTCCTCTCAAAAATGAAAAGATGAGGGAGGGACATTGTCAGCCTGCAGCCAATGGCCCTGTAAATTCTATTCTCTTAACAGGTTTATTCAGTTATAAAATATTTAAGACCTGTTTCACTTTACCTGTATCCAGGAGGCAGCCTGTTTGGGACTGAGATTGATGTGCTGAACATGATTTATTTATCTGAATTTGCTCTTGTGGTCTGGGCGTTACCTGGGTGTGGAATTTAACCAAGTGACAAGATGGGTTTGCGTGTGTTCTTGAGCTTGGGGGGGTGTGTGTGTGTGTGAGAAAAAGTGAGTTTGTGTTTGTGTACACGGTGGGGGGTTGCTGTCAGGTGGCTTAGGTGTCTGTGTTTGTGACTGGGACCAATGTGTGGTTGTGTGTGTGTGTGAGTTGGGGAAATGAGCTGAGGGTATGGGTACTCACACACCAGGCAGAATTCACAGCAGGTCACACGTCCTTTGTGTGCTGGGAGCACCTCTGTGTGCGGCCGAGTAGCTCTCTGTGTGCATGTCCCGTGGTGTGAGGCCTGTTCTCTCTCACCCACTTGTCATCATTGGTGGGGCACTGCGCACTGACTGAGTTGCTGGGGCATCTGCTTTTCCATCCGGCCCTGAGTGAGCACTGACAACACCTGACTGTCTTCCAGCACAACTGGGCCTTCCTGCCCTGCAGCCCAGAGACTAGAGGGAATTTGGTGATCAAGGTGGTCCAGGCCCACGGCCATAGCCCTAATGCAAAGCATGGCTCCTACTCCAATGCTCTGCTCTGGGGTGACCCTGCCCCTCCCTGGGCTTGTTTCCTCTTCTGCTGCACAGAGGGCAGGCGCCCAGGTCCCTGTGGCTGCTCTCACACACAGGCTTCTGGGTGGCTCATGGCAGGCTTAGAGTATTGGGCTGGGGTTTGTCTCCTGCCACTCAAGAGTTGAGTCCCACCAGGACTCAAGAACACCAAGGAATGATGGGAAAATCCCCGCTGTGGGGCCCAACTCTGGATTCTGGGCATTGTCTCTGCCCCCTGTCTAGGCCCAGCCCTGGCCCAGTGGTCAGGAAAGTGGCAGGCAACCCTATTAACAGCCCTCGGTCCTCCCCTCCCCCCACGCCCCTTTGTATTGAATGTGTCTGTCACTACTTTCCTAATGAGGCTGCTGAGGGCCCCCGTGAGGCAGATACCTTTGCAGACCGGAGGTGAGGGGGTGGGCCAGCCTCAGGGTCAGGCCAGGAAGGGGAGCTGAGCCCTTCGCCTGCCTGCACCTCTGAGGCCAGCTCAGCTGTGAAGTCATTGAGGCCCCCGCTCAGCCCCTGAGCCAGCTGTGAGCAGGCACGAGAGCTTGAGGAGGTAGGAAAGCTCATCCCAGGCACGGAGTTTTCTTTGGCGCTGTGACTCTATAGTAATAATATTTCCACCTAGTCGACATCTATGTTTGGAGGCCTACTGTGTGCCAGGCACTGAGATCAGCCACGATCTGGATGGACACACAAAATCCCTGCCCTTGAGGGAGGTATAGCCAAAGGAAGAACGATATTAATCAAATAATCACGTGATTTGAGTCATGCATTCATGCATGGGAATGCAGGCGGATCACAAGCCAAGACAGAGTCCAGGCAGAGCTTCTCTGATGGAGACAGGGAGTCCTGTGCCTAGACTGGGGGCTGATCCAGGCACTGGGTAAAGGCTCAGCAGGGACTGAAGGAATCAGGAGACCCAGATTCTTGCTGTGTGGCCTCAGGCAACTGCCCACCTTCTCTGAGCTCCTAGGGGCTGGCATCTTCCTTCTGGCTTCCGTCACCTCTGAGTGGAACTCCGGCAGTATGTGTCTCCTCTTCCGTGCTTTTTGCGCTCCCTGCCAGGGCCCTCAAGACATCTGTCGGCAACATCCTTGACTTTGGAATGCTGGAGGCACTGCCCCAGGGAATGCCTGGAGCCAAGCACAGCACCGCTGCCTCAGGCCCCACCTGCCAGTTCCTCTGAGCCCTTTTGCTCTCACAGAGCCACCTCCTGGACTGAAGAAAGCCTGGAAGACATGAAATTGAAGAATTAGTCCCCTATTTTCCCCAAAAATTGTAGAGAAAAGCATTTATTCATGAATTCACTCGTTCATTTGCTTGACTAGTGTTTCCTGAACACCTAGTAATTGCTGGGCGCATTGCACTCCATGTTGGACTGAGATGGCAAAGTGGTGGTCCTCCTGCTACGTCCTGCCCACAGACCTGTTTTGAAAGCCCATCCATTGTCGGGGGCGGGGGGAGAGGGGGAATCAAATCAATTGCCAGTGAGTAATCGTTGAGTGACTTCATTTCCAATTTCCAGTTTACATTTCTTCTGAATTATTCTACCCTGCTTCCTCCGACCACAGTTGGTGGTGCTGGCTACTGTCTGCCGGGTAGGATGGCCCACCCAGCCCACCAGCTGGTCCCATCCCCCACCACCCCACCCCACCCCGTGCCTCTCCTGGCCATGTCACACATGTTAGTGTGGCTTCCTAGTTATGAGCCCAGCCTCAGGAGCCAGACTGCCCAGGTTCAAAGCTCACTGTGGCTTTGGGAACTCGGGTGTCCCCCTCCAAGCCTCAGATTCCTCTTGTGTCAAATGGGATCACAAGGGCAAGTACCTACTACTCCTGGGGCTGTTGGGGAGATTAAGTGAGAGAATTTATGCTAAATCCTTAAAACTCACATAAGCCTTGGCTGCTATCGTTGTTGAATAAATGAACCACTTGCAGGCTCAGGCCGGGGCTGTGTGTCACATGGCACCTCCAGGCCTCAGTTTCCTCAGCTGCTGCTTTGGGAAAGCACATCTCTAGGTTGGGCCTCCTCCCTCGCCCTCCAAAGACCTATTCTTGAGGCCTGGGCCCTGTGAAACCTCCGGCTCTCGGAGGCAGCCTGGAGTCCCAGAGACTAGGTAAGGCCCCGCGGCCCCGCCTCCTGTCGCCCGGCCCCAGGCGGGACTGCCCCGGCGGGCCACGGGCTGGAGGCGCGGCTCCCAGCTCCGGGCTCCAGCGGCCGCGCCCCGCCGCCCCTCGGCGCTCGCGCGCAGCCCCTGCGGGGGTGGCCGCCATCAAAGCGTCTTCTCGTTCTTATGCTAATGAGCCCCATTAAAGCTTAATGGCTGCGAACGCGCGGGTTTAATTGCACCTGCCCGGGCCGGAGGCGCGGCGGGCCGCGGAAGCAGCTGCGCGCCGGCTCGGACGGCCTTAATTACCTGGAAAACGACGCCCGGCGGGGAGGGAGGGGAAGGGAGGGAAGAAGAGAGCGGCGGGGCCTCCGCGAGGCTGGGCCTCCTTCGCCGAGGCCGCAGTCCGGCCCCGCTCGTCCTCGGCGCGGCGAGGCTGGGGTGGCGAGTTCGTTTCATTAATTTATCGCCCTGCCTCGGCGGAGACCCGCTTGCCCGCGCCCCGGAGTTCAACCGCGCCGGCCTCGTGCTCCCCCGCGCCGTCCCCCGGCCATCTTGGGCTTGGCATTCGAGGCCCTCCGGGACCCGCTGCTGCCACTGACCCAGTGCCACCCTCTTCTGCACGAACAATAATAATGGTGGTTGCACACTACATGCCAGGCGCTCTGGAGGGTTGAATGTGACCTCGCAGAGACCCCAGCTGCCTCATCTCGGCCTTACCCCGTTCGTCTTTAGAAGCTGGTACCGCTATCTGCAACAAAGGTCCCTCTCCTCCCTCTCTCATCCTCCCTGAAACCCCACCTCTGCCCCTCCAACAAGATGAGCCTCTGTCCTGGGATGGGGATGGGGATGGGTCTGGGCCCTTTGTTGAGGGGTAGGCTAGCCCGTGGTGAAGGTTGTCTGGATGTGTTCTCCCTCCGGACTGACATTTCACTGAGGCCAGTCTGTCTGACTGCCTTATCTCTGCATGCCATCTCCCTGGGGATGGCCCTGGGGTTGTGGGAGCTGCAGTGCTGCCCTGAGCCTTCTGCCTAGACAGGGGGCCGTGAGACTGATGGGAACTCAGGGAAACCTTGAGACCTAATGGTATTCTCTGTGGGACTTCCCTGTGCTCCTCCCCACCCCATCAAGTGATCCTGGGATAGGCGCCTGCCACTCCTCCTCTCTCCCTCATTCCCTCCTCTCACTCTTCTCTTTTTGCAGAGGGAAGGAAAACAGGGAAGAGGGAGTAGGCAGACTGCTCATGCGGTTTTTAAATGGTCCCCTTTCCTTCCCCTCTCTCTTCCATGTCCCTGTGTACCCAGCCCTTCTTTTTTCTTTCTTTGTAGACAGTGTCTTGCTCTGTTGCCCAGGCTGGAGTGCAGTGATGCGATCATGGCTCACTGTAGCCCTCAACCCCTGGGCTCAAACAACCCTCCCACCTCAGCCTCCCAAGTAGCTGAGACTACAGGTGTGCATCACCCTGCCTGGTAGCCCCTCCTTTCTGCCCTTTCCAGTCCCATCCCTCCTCCCTCTGTGTGTCTCAGAGACCAAAGCCTAAAGCATTGCACAGTGCCCACTGGGAGGCCACCCAGCCCTGGTCCTGCCTGTGTCAGGCAATGCTGAGAGCACAGAGGGGAGTCAGACTTGGGCTCTGCTCTCCAAGGACTCCAGTCTGGGGGAGGCAGCTCTCAAAAGGAATACTTGTCCTCTAATGGAAAAAGGACCAGTTTAAAGGAAGCAGAGAACAGTCTTTGAGCTCAAACCGGGAAGGCTGGGAGAGGCTTCTAAGCTCAGCCTAGAAGGAAGGATAAGTGTGAGCTGATTGGCAGGAATAACATTCCAGGTAGGGAAACAGTTGGAGTTCAGCCCTGGCTAGGGCAGAACACGGGCTAACATGAGGGGAGAGGGGGTAAGGGACGACCACAGAAAAACTGAGTTCACTCCAAAGTCTGGAGGCATGAGGCTGGAAAGGTGGGCAGAGGGTCCTCTGTTGCCCAGCAACCTTCAGTGCCTCCCTATTGCCAAGAGGACCAAATTCAGACCCTTCAGTTGGCACGAAAGCTTGTACCACCCATCCCAGGATGCAGCCTATTATCTTCAGCTGGGTTCCTCACTACCAGGCCAAGCCTCAGATGATTATTGTGAGCCTACTGTGTATGGGAAGTGGGGATGAGCAGTGATCCCATCAGGGCTAATAGCAGTGGAGCCTGCTGCCCAACTCCATGCCCCTTCCCCCATTCTTGTCCCCAGATGTCCTTGCAGACAAAATGGAGGTGAATGGGCAGGCTGCCAGGGGCATCAGGTGGCATCGCAGCTGGGTGGACAGTCGTCCCTGATTAATGAGGTGGTGGAAACCTAGAGGGAGGTCCCTACTGGCATGCCTCGGGGTTCTGCCCTTGTTCTGGTCCAGGCAAGGAATGAGGCTCACAGGGGTTTAGCACCTCCCTGCCAAGCTATGTGTGAAACTCTTGGGCCATGAGGTGGCTTCTCTTAATATCTCATTCTGCAGATGCAGACACTGAGGCCAGTTGGGGTGAGGAGTGAGCTCAAAGTCACTCATCTCTGAGGTGGCAAAATTAAGCCTCACACCCAGGGCTGTGTGACTTCAAAGCCTGTGTGTGTAACTGCAGAGCTGTGGGGCATCAGTAATGCATCTGCTGCTTCTGCAAGACTGTGAGGAGGTGGGGCCCTGCCTTTCAACTTCGTCTCTCTGAGGGTGGTTAGCACTGCACTTTGCATGTAGTAAGTGCTCAATAAATGCTTGTGAACTGGATGATTGGGCCAGTAAGCCATGGGCAGGGCTCAGAAGCAGTGGGGAGGCTCCATCACTCTCCCTCCCAACCTGCACCTCCACGCCCAGGAGTTGGACAGGGGCTGTAAGGGGACTTGGAGACTCAAAGCTTCCAGGCAGGGAGTGGGCTCACAGGAGGCTAGGAAGGATCCAACTTCCTGT
The DNA here is from genome assembly GCF_043159975.1 of Macaca nemestrina. Classification (NCBI taxonomy): domain Eukaryota; kingdom Metazoa; phylum Chordata; class Mammalia; order Primates; family Cercopithecidae; genus Macaca; species Macaca nemestrina. The sequence continues at coordinate 17,991,275 of NC_092141.1, forward strand.
CCAGGTCAGGGTCAGGAGGACAGCTGCGCCCCCTACCGCCCTGTTGGAGGCCAGGCTGACACAGGAAGGCTGCACTGCAAGTCAGAATCATCAGCAAAACCTGGGGAATATAATGGGTGAGGGTTTCCATGCTGGGTGAGGACTGCTTTCTGATCAAGCCCTTAGGCCCAAAACTTTTGGAAGGGACTCTCTCAGGGCAGTGTATTCGTGCAGCGTCGGGAGCAGGTGTTCTCCCATAATCTTTTTGGGGTGGGGACCCAGCTGTGGCACTGGAAAGATGTTAGATCATGGCTCTGGGGCTCAGGGGCCATTGGTGGGCAAAACAAGCATAGTGAAAACTGAGGCTCAGAGAGGTTAAGGTCACAGAGCAGAGCTGGGTCTGTTTTTGTTTCTGTTTTAGTTCACCAGGGGCTCACTCTGTTTGCCCAGGCTGGAGTGCAGATCACTAGCCTCGATCTCCTGAGCTCAAATGATCCTTCCGCCTTGGCCTCCCAAAGTGCTGAGATTACAGGCATGACCCTTCATGCCTAGCTGGGGCTGTTTTCAAACTCCACCAACCCCTTTTCTTTTGTTCCATTCCACTCTGCGCTGAACCTTCATCTGGCTTCTCAGAAGGCCCAAGTCCTTGTCTTAGAGGTCCTGGCTGTGGAGCCTTGGAGCATGGTCTCCCCTCACCTGGATCTCCCTATTGGGGACTGTCTGTGGGAGCAGTGAGTCACCGTGCACCAGGGCAGCCCGGCTCCTCGGGGAGTGGCCCAGGCAGTCAGAGCAGCAGGCTTGATGGGCCGGGACCTGGGGACTCTGCCATGGTGGACCATTGTGCCCTCGCCTGGCTTGCCAAGAAGGTGGAGTGCGTGTGCTCACCCTCACTTCTGAGGGGCTTTCCTGAGGCAGAGGCTATCCCTGGACACCCAGTTTTGTGGCAGCCAGGGACACTCAGACCATGGTGGACAAAGACTTGAAGTCTCGTTTCAGCCCTGCACAAGGTGTGACCTTGGCTCCAGCACTACTCCCTCTGGGCCTGTCTCTTAGCAGAATCTGGGACTAACCGCATCATCTCCAGGGGTTCCAGCACTGGACGCGTGGAAGTGGATATGGCAGTTTGACGGGGCTCTTTGTGGTAGGGTGGTCAGAATGGCCCTCCACATGAGGGGCTGTCTCCCTAGGGCAGTCTTTAACCACCAGCCAGCCTCCCCAAGCACCTGTGCCAGGCAGTGGGGTATGTAAAGGCCTGGCACACACAGACAGGAGTTCCGATCTCAACCCCATCCTCATGAGCTCTGTGACCTTGGCAAGTCCCTTTACTGTGTAGGCTTTAACTCTCATCTGAAACGCAGGATATGCATAGTCCTGACATCAGGACATTACCATGAATAGTAAGTGAAACTCCCACTTCAGGTCCTTAGCCTGGCATCCAGGGCACGGGAGGAGCTGATATGTGGCCTCTGCTGCTTGTGGTGTTATTGGTGGTGGTGTTTGAGATGTCCTTAGAGATGTTGGCCAAAGTTTCCAGTTCCCCATCCTCCCAAGCCCGTGGGGAAATTGTGCTTCCTGGTGGTCTTTTTGAGGGGGAGGGGGTGTCATGTGACCAGTTTATGGCCAGTGAGGTGTGAGCAGAAGTGACATGTCCCTTCTAGGCCAGAGCCTTTCATGGCCATGAGGATCCCCAGAACTCACTTTCCTCTGGTAGCCCAAGGTCAAGGTGGCAACTGCTCAGTGAGAGGGATCCTCCCTGCCACTGCGATGGATGGTAGTGCGAAGGATAAACCAACTTTTGTTGTTTTGAGTCCTTGAGATTTGAGGGTTTTGTTACAGCAACATGGCTAGCACATCCTGACTGATTCATCATCATCATCATCATCATCACTCAAGCCTGTCCCCCAGCCAGGGGTCCATCCAGGAGAACAACAGCCATGGAGGAGACCCGTCAAAAAATAGAACTTTATTACCAATCTGTTTCTATAATTGTTTGACTCATTTTCTCACTCATTTGTTCACTTTCTCACCAATTTCTTTACATCATTTATTCCTTAAAAAAAATTTCTTGACTGGGTGCAGTGGGTCACGCCTGTAATCCCAGCACTTTGGGAGGCCAAGGCAGGCAGATCACCTGAGGTCAGGAGTTCGAGACCAGCCTAGCCAACATATAGTGAAACCCCATGTCTACTAAAAAATACAAAAATTCAGTGAGCCGAGATCACGCCATTGCACTCCCACCTGGGCAACAAGAACGAAACTCCATCTCAAAAAAACAAAACAAAACAAAAATGAGCCAGGTATGGTAGCACACACTTGTAGTCCCAGCTACTTGTGAGGCTGAGGCGGGAGAATCGCTTGAACCCAGCGGGCAGAGGTTGCAAGGAGCTGAGATCGCACCATTCTACTCTGGCCTGGGCGACAGTGCAAGACTCCCTCTCTCAAAAAACAAACAAAAAGGCTGGGCTTGGTGGCTGACGCCTGTAATCCCAGCACTTTGGGAGGCTGAGACGGACAGATCATGAGGTCAAGAGATGGAGACCATCCTGGCCAACGTGGTGAAACCCCATCTCTACTAAAAATACAAAAATTAGCTGGGCATGGTGGTGCGTGCCTGTAATCCCAGCTACTCGGGAGGCTGAGACAGGAGAATCTCTTGAACCTGGGAGGCAGAAGTTGCAGTGAGTTGAGATCGGGCCATTGCGCTCCAGCCTGGCAACAGAGCGAGACTCTGTCTCAAAAAAAAAAAAAAAAAAAAAAAACCCAAAAAACAAAAACGCCACTTAAGCACCTGTTTCATAGGCCCGGAGCAAGTGCATAGGCCAGCAGGGAGCTGTGGATCATTCTGCAGAGCCACAGCGCTTGCCTAGAGGCCAGCAGCCCCTATGGGATGCTGGGAGTGGGGCATCAGATTTGCAGAGCTGGGGTGAGGGAAGGAATGGCACTTGGGGAAGTGGGTCTGCTTGAGAAAGGCCTACAGGTGACAGGAGGCAACAGGCAGTTGGGTCTGGCCAGCAGGGATGGGACTGCATAGTGGCCAGGCTGGAGGGGGACTTTGGTCCCTGGGTCATAGGGTGTGCAGTGCTCTACACTGAATGATGAGAGTGGTGTGCATCGGTGAAACGAGAGGCCAGCAGCTGAAGGGAGGAAGACCAGGTAGGTGGCTGGGCCAAGGATCCAGGTGGGCAAGGGCTGGCATGGGTCTGAAGAGGAAGAGCAGGGCCAGGGAAAGCCCAGGGCTGGATGGCCAGTGGTTGTGAGCCGCACCAGCAGCCCGAGGGAGCTGGGGGCTGGATGGGGGTGCCCTGTGCAGTGATGGGGAACGTTTGAGGGATCAGATTAGAGTTGGGGTACCCGAGCAGCATCCAGGGGAGATGTCCAGGATGTAGGTTGGTGAATAGACAGGACATTGAAGGAAAGTGAGAATCACTCCTCCTGCCCATAGACAAACCATTGGTTTGAGGGTGGGGCCTGCACTGGGGGGAGGCACACATTTCTTCTCTCTGTGGGCTCAGGGGAAAAAAAGGATTGAAACTCCCACAGGGAAAAAGTTTTTAAAGACTCCACCATTGGAATGATGATCTTGTATAATAGGAAAGTTTTAATCCATGCATTCGAAACACAGTTATTGAGACCCTGCTGTGAGCTGGACTCTGCTCTAGGTGCCCATGGGTAAGCAGACAGACAGTGATCTCTGCCCTGGTGAGCTCCTGTCTTAGTGGGAGACAGGCAAGCTAATGACGAGCAATCTGAGTGAAGTGTAGAGCCTCTCAGAAGGTGATAGGCCGGGCATGAGGCATGCTCCTTAGTCCAGAGCTACTCAGGAGTCCAAGTCAGGCAGATCGCTTGAGCTCAGGAGTTCGAGGCCAGTCTGGGCTACATAGCAGAACCCCGCCTCTACAAAAATACATAAATTAGCTGGGCATGGTGGCATGTACCTGTATTTCCAGCTACTCAGGAGGCTGAAGTGGGAAGATCGCTTGAGCCCGGGAGTTTGAATCCAGCCTGGGTAATATAGCAGGACCTCTTCTCTGAAAATAATTAATTTTAAAAAGAAGATAGATGTAGTGAGAAAAAAAGTAGAGGAGGGAAGGGACTCAGGGATGGGGGAGATGCGCGCAGTTTTAAATTGGAGTGTCAGGAAAGGCCTCACCGAGGTGACAGGTGAGCAAGGACTCGAGGGAGGTCAGTGAACCTTGCGATGTCTAAGGGAAGGGCATTGCAGGGAGAGGGAATAGCAGTGCAAAGGTCCTGAGGCAGGAACGTGTTTCCATGTTGCAAGAACAGCAGGGGAGCCACTGTGACTGGAGGGGACTGAGAGAGGGGAGAGGATTCCTAGAAGACTCTGTTTGAGACAGGGTCTCACTCTGTCACCCTGGTTGGAGTGCAGTGGCGTGATCTCAGCTCCCTGTAACTTCTGCCTCCCAGGCTCTAGTGGTCCTCCCACCTCAGCCTCCTGAATAGCTGGGACCACAGGTGCATGCCACCATGCCCTACTATTTTTTTGTATTTTTGTTAGGGATGTGGTTTTGCCATGTTGCCCAGTCTGATCTCAAACTCCTAAGCTCAGGCAATCCACCTGCCTCAGCCTCCCAAAGTGCTAGGATTACAGGTGTGAGCCACCATGCAGGCCAGACTCTAGCTTTCATTCTGAGTGAGCTGGAGACTGCAAGAGGCAGGCTTGAAGGGGAGTAGAAGGCTCCTGGAGGCTCTGGCAGGCCTCAGAAGCTGCAGCCACATGACCAAGCTGACCTCACCCTCCATCTCCAAGGAATGGGGGAATGGGCACCCCGGGCCTCTGGGGTCTCTGCCTCTGCCATGCTCCTCCTCCTCCCTCCTCCTGCTGCCACCCTTTGATGGTGCTTCAGCCTGTGCCATTTTTCTAGGTCCTCTCCAAGTGTATATTGACCCTGAGGTGGCAGCAGGAGGGGAGGCATGTCCCCTCCCCAGGAGGAGACCCCCTTGATGAACTCTGAGAAGCTGGTTGCTTAGCAAGCCCTGTTTTCTCTAACAATACTAGTGCTGATCAGCCTAGATTGAAAGAACAAGGAATTGGCTTTTGCACATTCCTGTCCTCTCGTCTCATATATATATACGCACACATAATATATATATGTACTTTTTTTTTTTTTCCTTAGAGACAGAGTCTCACTATGTTGCCCAGGCTGAATTCAAAGTCCTAGGCTCAAGCAATCCTCCCAGCTCAACCTCCTGAGTAGCTGGAACTACAGGTGTGTGCTAGGGTGCCTGGCGAGGGACTCCATTCCAGAATCATGGAATCTTAGGGGTCCCCTGGGCTGCATCTTGGGTGAGTGGGTTACTTTATCGCACCCCTCCTTGTATACCTCCTGTGATTCCAGGCAGCTCACTCTTTCTAGTGACTGAGGGACTCTGGTCAAGGTGAGAGGCACAGAGCAATGGCCCAGAAGTTAGAAGACCATGGTCCCTGTCACAGGCTGGGCACCATAAGTGGACATCATAACTGACCCATCCTCTCTCTCTGCTCAAATGCTGCAGCCCATCCGGAAACAATCAAAACATTACAGTTTTAACAACTGCCAGGGTTTGGAGTTGAACCCCGTGCCCCGGGCTCCTGCCACCCCTGCTCCAGGCACAAAGGGAGCAGTTTGTCAGTCCTCCACAGGCCTTTCCTACCCTCAGATGCAGAGTGGGCCAGGACATGCCACTTCACAGATGGGAAGACTGAGGCCGAGAGTGGAAGGGAAGGAAAGGAGCCCATTCCAGGCTTCCAGCTTGGGATTTTTCCCGTGTGCTCCAGCAGCCACCCGGGGACCATCATTATGACAACAGTGATGACTGATGGAGGGCCTAGTGTGCTGGACACTGTACTGAAAGACCCCAAGGAGGGCGTAGCATCTGTGTCCACAGGAGGAGGCCACGAGGCTGAGAGCGCCTAGGGAGAGCAGAGCTGGAGCTGGCCGGGTTCTGGCCACGCGGCTTTGCCGTTTGCTGTTTGCCGTATCATGGGGGATGCTCAGGCGGGCTCCCGTCAGTCTCTCTCTTCTTTGGTCTCACTTTTTTTTTTTTTTTTTTTTTTGAGACGGAGTCTCGCTCTGTCTCCCAGGCTGGAGTGCAGTGGCCGGATCTCAGCTCACTGCAAGCTCCATCTCCCGGGTTCACGCCATTCTCCTGCCTCAGCCTCCCTAGTAGCTGGGACTACAGGCGCCCGCCACCTCGCCCGGCTAGTTTTTTGTATTTTTTTAGTAGAGACGGGGTTTCACCGTGTTAGCCAGGATGGTCTCGATCTCCTGACCTTGTGATCCGCCCGTCTCGGCCTCCCAAAGTGCTGGGATTACAGGCTTGAGCCACTGCGCCCGGCCCCTTTGGTCTCACCTTTACTCAGAAAAGCCCCTTGCCGGCCCCCAGATACTCCTACCCCAACTCTCTTCTCCACCCTTCCAGCCTCCTGAGGCCCCTGCCTGCCTCAGCCTCCCTGCTGGGTTGACCACCGTCAGTCCCGGCTGGAAGCTGACCCTCTCCACAGCTGCCCTGACAGGTCACAGTGGGGCATTTGCAGTTCCATCCTGGGCAGCCGCCCCCTAAGTCTCTTTCCTCCCCTGCCCTTAGTGGGCCCCCATGCCCCTCCAGGCCCTGGCCTCACTCTGGTCCTGAGCTCCCTCCTCTGGGCCAAGGAGCTGCTGGGCCTCGGGGAGGGGAACCCCAGCACTAGGTCTAAAGTGATGTGGCCAGGCACTGTCTGTGCCAGGGCCTGGAGCTTTCCTCTGAACCTTAAGGGGCCCCCAGATCAGCTCCGTGCGGGCCGGGGATGCAGCTTCCAGAATCTTGGAAACCTGTTTTTCATGGAGCCAGATAGAATGAGCACCCAGGAGGAGGCAGTTCCAAGAGCTGGTGCTTCAGGAGGAAGCCTGCACAGCAGACAGGCGTGCGCACATTCCTAGATGCCAGCCCTGTGGTGGCGCACCCCACGCTCCCAGCACACGGACGTGCCCACATGCCCACCACGGGTGGTCAACCCTTGGACACCCACACCCCTCTCACACCCTCACACACAGACTCTGCACCACCTGCCCAGTCCCGGCCACACTCACGTCAGGGTCCTGAAGACCTCGAGCACACAGCCACGCACCTGGTCACGTGCGCCTTCACACACTTGGCACCAGGGTGGCAGCAGCAGAGGTGACTCAGAATCCTGCTTTTCACAGGGAATCAGAGCCCAGAGGGGGCTTTAGCCACAAAAAAAGAGCGTTTCAAGGAGAAGGACTGCCCGCGTGCCAAGCACACACCCCTCATCTAGCCAGGACCCCTTGTGGGAGCTGAGCCACATGGAGACCCTGGGGCACCCATCCCACTCTCCACCACCCATCCCCACGTGGACATATGGCCACAGTCGCAGCTGCGGCCGTGAGGAGGGGTTTTTGCTCCTTTTTAGCAGCGTTCCATCCCCCACCCCAGAGTACAGGGGGCTGTTCAGAGACCCTCCTGGCCCTGGGGGCCTGTGAGTCAGAGGCTGCCAGTGGTGGCCTTTCTGCTGTTGCTGGGGGAATGGCAGCACAGTGGCCACCGAGACTGGGACTCCCTGGGGAGGCCCTGCTGGCCCTGGCACTGGTGGCTTGGCCTCACCCAGCCCCACCTGGCAGATGTGCTCCTTGTAGCTACCAAGGACTTGCCCCTTCCTCATTTCAGAGGTGGAGAAAATGAGGTAAAAAGGTGGAGGCAGCCAGGGCACCCTTCCCACAAGGCCCTGCCTCATCTGAGACAGAGCCCTCTGGGAAGCCTGTGCATTCTGTAGGTGGGGACCTTTGGGGCCATTTTTTCCCGAGGCCCAGAGAGGGCCATCTTCTTGCCCAAGGTCACACAGCAAGTTCATGGCATAAGCTAGCCAGCCTCGTACTCCAGAGCTCTCCTGAGGGCCCCCATGTGCCTGTGCGGGGGTGTTGATGAGGGGCAGGTGGGAGGGAGGAGGTAGGGCTGATTTGTTTCCCAGCCTCCTCCTCCCCCTCCCCTGCTCCTTTCTCTCCCTCACACGGTTTGTTTGGAGAATGACTCACAGGAATGCAGCAAAATCCTGATGGATGGGAAGGCAGGGCCGCAGTACCCGGAAAACCTCTCCAGGGTGGGGAGGCGGGGCTGAGCCTTGGGGCCTGAGAGGCTGGTGATAGGGGAGCCCTGCGTGCAGGTGGGGAGACTGAGGCCCTGGAAGAACTCTGGTCACAGCCTGGCTGGGGGTTGTCCCTCCTCAGCAGAAACACACAGGCCCCGGCTGCCGCAGCACCCCTGGGCCACCTGTCCCACACGATTTTCATCTTTGTGTCCCCGAGGCATCTGGTGCACAGTAGGTGACAAACATGCATTTTGGCACTGATGTGACCCAAGTCAGACCCTCCTGTGTGTGCGCTGTCCCCCAGGTCCTCCCAGCTCCCCGGGGTTGGGGGGGTGGGTGCTTGCCATTCAGTCCTTTCAGAGGCGGCCCAGGGCCTACGGCATGCTGGACACTGCCAGGGGCTGGGGAGGCGGGGATGGAGCTGGAGGGAAGTGGGAGGTGTACGCGGGATGGACACCTCCTGTGTATGTTCCAAATGCGCTGGAGGCCTCGACAGGTCTTGGGACAAAGTGAGGCAAACCTTAGAGGACGTAGGATGAAGTTTCAGGCAAAGGAACAGTGGCTGTAAGGGCTCCCAGAAAGTGTAGGGACCCTGGGGAGGTCCCAGTCTTTGAATAAAGGTGCATGGGACCTTATTGGTGCTTTGGGGCATTAGGGCCCAGATATCAGGCAGGAGCATGAGGTGAGGCTTGGGCTCTCTCCCAGGGCAAGCCCTCCTCCTGGGCACCACATCTGGGGCCTCCGAGGAGGGACAAAGCATTCAGCTCTCGGGACCCGCGGGTGGGAATGTCCCCAGGCCCAGCCCCTTAGTGCCTGCTGATGGCTGTCACGCACTGTCCGGCCCTGATGACCAGATACGTGTTTTCAAGAGAAGCTGGAATTTGGATTTTTATGTGAACGCTCTTGATTCTCAAATGCTGGCTCAGTTAACAAAAGGCACAGTGTGGTTTCAACCGCACATGTCCGCAGGCAGAGGACCACCAGTTTATAACGTCTGCGCGGTGGGGCGCTTGGGATTTTTTCTTTTACATTCCTTATTTTATTGGAAACAGCCCAAATAGTCACTGAGCTGCAACTCAGTGCTAGGTGCCGGGGCTCTATCAGCGAATAAGACAACACGTGACAGAGCTGCCATTTTAGTGGGAGAAGACAGTGAATAAACATATATCAGGTGATACGTGTTAGGAAGCATATGGAAGCAGGGCTCCGGACCAGAGAGCAGCTGCAAGGCCGCGCCCACATCTGGGTGGAATGGGCAGCCAGTGCAAAGGCCCTGAGGTGGGGCTATGCTAGGTGTGTTAGAGGCCTGTGTGGCTGCAGTGGGAGTGGGCTGGGAAGTGGGAGGAGGTGAGGTCACAAGGTAGCAGAGGTCAGATGGCACAGGAGACTGTGGGCTGTGGTATAAGCTTGGTTTTAAGTCTTATGTGAGGTGGGAGCCATGGAGGATTCTGAGTGAGGGAGGGTCAGGATCTGACTTGGTTAAACAGGCTCTGTCTGGGTGTTGTAAGGGCTCAGGGGAGCAAGGGTGGGTCTAGGAGGCCCAGAAGGGGCTATTGCACTTATCTGACTGAGTGATGATGGGGCCTGAACAGGATGGGGGCAGTCACCAGAGGGTGACCTGAGGAAACTGTGGTCAAGCCTCTCCGTGGTGTGCAAACAGTAAACACAATACTGATTCTAAGGACTTGGTAGTAAATGGAAATGGTGACTGTGTATAATGCTATGTGAAAATAGGATTAGAAAATTGTACATTAAAAACACACCAGCCCTAGATGCAAAAGGCTGCAGATCATATGATTCCATTCATATGAAATGCGCAGGACAGGCAAATCCAGACAGACAGACAGGAGGTGAGCAATTGCCGGGGGGTGGGGGTGGGGAAATGGGGAGTGACTGCCTATGGGAACAGGTTTCTTTTTGGGAGGGGGATGAAAATGTTCTGCAATTAGGTAGCAGTGATAGTTGCACAACTTCATGAATATACCAGAACCCTGAGTTGTCCCCTTTAAAAGGGTGAATTTTGTAGTGAGTGAATTATACCTAAAAAAAAATTTTTTAAAGCACATCCGGATTTCTAACCAGAATTGGATGCACATAGAAAAGATTGCAAGGAGCTGGGCATGATGGTGCCTGTGGTCCCCACTACTTGGGAGGCCAAGGCAGGAGAATCACCTGAGCCCAGGAGTTCGAGACTAGAGCCTGGGTGATACAGTGAGATCCTGTCTCTAAATAATAGGTCAGCCACGGTGGCTCATGCCTGTAATCCCAGTACTTTGGGAGGCCGAGGCGGACGGATCACCTGAGGTCAGGGGTTTGAGACCAGCCTGGCCAACATGGTGAAACCCCGTCTCTACTAAAAATACAAAAATTAGCTGGGCATGATGATGCATGCCTGTAGTTGCAGCTACTCAAGAGGCTGAAGCAGGAGAATCGCTTGAACCTGGAAAGTAGAAGTTGCAGTGAGCCGAGATCTTATTACTGCACTCCAGTGTGAGCAACAAGAGCAAAACTCCGTCTCAAAAAATAAATAAATAAATAAATAAATATTTTTAGAAATAAAAGATTGTAAGGAAATATTCACAGTAATTGTCACAGGGTGAAGGGGATTCTGGATTTGTTTGTTTTTTTGGTCATTCTACTTGTGTGTACTTTTCAATTTTTAAAAATTAAAAGTATGCATTTGTCTCTAAAAACATAAAGACTTTGCGACTAGGGCCAGGGATGGGGGAGCCACTTGGAGGGGCTCAGGCTCTCTCTCTAGCCCTTGTGGATCCGTCCAGCTGCGCGGCTTTCACGTGGGAGGTTGGGAGCAGGAGCTTGTTCTGGTCCCCGGCTCTGACCTTCTGGAATTCCATTCCCGCTCACATGGCCTTGGTCAAGTCACAGGACCAGAGATCCCAGTGGCCCTCCTCTGGAGAGTGTCCCAGCTGCCCACGATGCCTCTACCCAGAGGCTGCCCCGTTCTGCTTGCATGCCTTCAGCCGCAGGTTGCTCACCACCTCCCGAGCAGCTCCCTCCTTCCCTTTCTGGGCAGCCCTGCCTGCTAGCAAGCTCTTCCTTATATGGAGGTGAAATCTGTCTTCCTGTTGCTTCCTCAGCTCCCTCTCTGAACCCCAGTTTCTGGGTCTGCAGAAGGGGGCTCCCAGCCTCTCCCTGCCTACCTTGGCCACTGGGAGGTTCTGAAGAGACTGGAGGACCAGCAGCCCAGAGCCTGTGTCGGTGGTCATTCAGCTCTCGGGACAAAGCGTGGGTGGGCCTGTACCCTGGTGGCACAACCAAGTAGGATTTCCACATTCAGTGTCTAGGCCATGGCTGTGAAATTGGAATTTGATACTAATCCTGGAGACTGAAAACTCAAACTTCTCCATAGTCCAGGAGGGAATGATAATCATCAGTGCTAACATTTATGGAGGGCTTGTGGCGTGGCCAACCCTGAGTGACATTCATGCACTCATTTCTGTTTATCACCAGCACATCCCGGGCGGGCCTTGCTATTCTTCCCCATTTTAAAGGTGAAAAACCTGAGGCTCAGAAACGTAATGGGAAGCAGTTGGATGCGAGCCTCCTGGCACACATTGTGGGAGTACTGTGGGTCGAATAAGGAAGCTGAGCAGCAGGCAGCCTCTCCCCTGCAGAAGGGCACAGAAGCAGGACTGGAAGGAAATCCTGGTTGTGGGCTGAGCTCAGGCCATCCACTTGTCGTGACGGGTGAAGGGTCTGGTCCGCAGGTCTGCTCTCCAAGCTGCCTTGTTGCAGGTGCTGGCTTTGGGAGGATTCTCCTTGTCTCAGCCCAGGAGCTTTCTTGCTGAGCTTGGGGAGATAAGTAGTAATGTCGCCTTCCACCTCATGGACTTCCCAGTTTAGAATGCTGCTTCCCATCCCACCCACATCACCCTCTGTTAGGTAAGCAGGAGCAGAAATGCAATCCGTCATCTCAGTTCTGGAAACTTGGGTTCCGAGAGGGTGTAGAACTGCCCAGGGGCACACAGCCAGGACAGGCCCAAGCCAGGAATTGCACTGGGGGTGAGCAGGGGATGCCTTTTCTGGCTTAAGGTATGTGGGAGGCCAAGAGCCATCATTTTACCTGGTCCTCTGCTGGAGAGCCAGGGGACATCTGAAGCCAGGGGCTCTGCCTGTTTCCTCTGTGCTTGTCCCTGGGCTGGGCTCCTCTGACCTGGGCCCTGGTGCGGAAGGTACAAAGCAGCCCCATGACAAGCTGTGAGACCGGACACTGGTTTGGGTTCCACCCAGGCCCATGCCTCTCTCTCTTCTGCTTGCAGAGCCTCAGTGTCTGCATCTCTCAAATGGGCTCAGGACACCCACCTCAGAGGATGGCTGAGAGGATTCCGTGTGGGCTGCTTGGCAGAGTTAGCTCCAGCTCTGCACGCCACCCCCTCCCATGGTGCAGCCACCTGGGTTCCACCAGGGCATTCTGGGATGACACCAGACCAGGAGGAGAAGCTCGAGGAGTGATGTGGTCATTGGCGTCTTTCCTCTGCCTCCCCGGCCCCTTCCATTCACGTGGTAGAAATTCAGATAGCACAGCAGCAAGTGTCCCTCCTGCTCCTGACCTTCCAGCAGTTTCTTCTCCATCCTTCCAGGAGTGATCTCCACAGATTCAGATGCTGCCCAGAAAGGGCTTTCCATTCCAAGTTTCCCCTGGACTCATCCTGGCCCTAGAGAGGCTGTGCCCGATCCGATCCTCGCCCCTTTGCAGATGTGAACTTGGAGACTGTGAGAGGGCCAAGTCGCCCCTGGGAATCCCACATATTCTGTTCCACATCCGCCTCCTGTTGTCCATTCTGTGCCCTCCTGTCAGGAGTGGAGGGGGCTAGAAGGCTGTGCAACACGCTGTTACCCATTTTGCAGATGACAAACTGTGGTGGGGAAATGGGTTTCCCTTAGCAGAGAAGGGAAGTCATGCCAAAGACGTAAGGGCATGTCATAGCCAGCTTGAGTCTAGGCAGGAGCTGCAGCCACCAGTCAGGACAAAGTCAGGGGACTTGAGAGGTCTTCACCCAACTGGGGCCAGGAGAAGGACTGGAGGCAGCATCCCTGCTGCCATCAAGTACAGGGAGGGCAGAAGCCCATGAAGCTCTGAGCTGAGTTGGGAAGGGGCTGGAGGGGTCGCTTGTGGAGTGGTTAAGCCACCCGGAGATACCCATGAGCCCTGGGGCCAGGGAACAAAAGGCGTGTGAAGGCAGGTGACTGACACTTGGGTGTGTGTGCACTTCTACATAGAGAAATCTGCATGTTCTTGCATGTGCACGTGTCATTTATATGTATACATGTGTATATGTGTATACGTCTCTGCATGTAGGTATGTGTGTGTCTGTATGATTGTGTGTGTATACACACAGATGTATGTACCCATGTTTCTGGATGTGTGTGCCCTGCTTGAGCGGGGGACAGGGTTCTGTGTGTGTGCACACACATGTCTGTGTGCATGTGTGTGTGGTTTCGTGTCTATTCATGTGTGTAGTGCCTGTGTGTCTGGGTGCACATTGTATGGAGGGTCTGGGGGCTGCGTATGAGGTAACTGTGTGATTCTGTCTGACTCTGGGTGTGTTTTGTGTTGGGTGTGTCTGCGTGTGTGTCTGGCCTGCACACGCTAGCCCAGGGCAGGATGGAGGGGCCTCCTGTGTGGTGCTGCTGGACTCTGCTGTGGTCACCACAGCCCCGTGGGTTTAGCGTGGGGCACTGGTGGGGTTGATGTTGCCACTCTCCTCAGGGTGGGATGGCATGGAGCGAGCCCACCCCGATGTCCCTGGGCGGCCTGGTGGAATGTGCCCACGGGATGCCCACCACCGGGGGACCCCACCCGCGTCAGGACTGAGGCTCAGGCTGTGGCAGGCTCAGAGGTCTGTCTATAGCAGCAGCTAGATGTCTGTGGCTGAGGCCTGTGCCTGAGGTCAGAAGTCCATTTGTGGAAGAGGCTGGGAGTCAGTCTGTTGCTGGGACTGGGGAGGGATCACAGCGACCAGGGTCAAGAGTCAGAATGTGGCTGCTGCCATGGCTAAGGGTCAGTCTGTGGCTGCAGTTGCAGATCAGTCTGTATGGCACAGACGACAGGTTAGGCCTCAGCCACACCACTGCCCCAAGCCCTTTGGTGGCTCCCTGGCCCAGGGGTAGGTTTGAGCCCTGGGAACAAGGGGCAGGGGCAAGAAGGCACCTGTGGGTCCTGCTACCAAGCAGGCCTGTGCCCAGCTGTTCCTATGGCCATGGCAGCGAACCCCAGCCAGCCCGATGTGTCCAGAGTGTGTGGCTTCATTGTAGCCAGGAACAAAGGTTGCCAAGGACTGTGCCAGGGTGAGCAGGGCAGTGCTTCCCAAGTGAGGCTGGGAGAAGACCCCTACCTGCCTCTCAGTGCCTCTCCTTAGGCACCCTCTGGTGCCTGGCCCTGTGGCTCTGTAACCCTCCCTCTCTCTCCTCCTGCCTTTCTTTCCCCTCTCCTTCATCTGTTGTCGTCCTCCCCAGCCCCCAATCTGTCTCCCTTTGCAGCTGCCTAGTCCTCTCTTTTCCCCAGCCAGCCTCCTGCCCCCCACCTGGGTTCTCTGAACCCCAGGGCCTTGCCTCTTTCAAGTTCAGCAGCTTTGACTTCACTCAGACGCTGGCGCTGAGGAAGGAAGATGAATACCCATAGTCTGGATGCCTCAGGAGGAGGCTGCATGGAGGTGCAGCCACAGGCCTGCAGGCGGGGCCATCTTCCTGGAGCCCATGTCCAGTGAAGGGTCCGCAGTGGGGGTCGAGGGGGCTTAGGCTCGGATTCTGCCCTGTTTGAGCCTGAAGCTGCACTGACCTCAGCTGGTGGCCTGTTGCAGTCAAGTAGGGAAGGATGGACAGACACACAGATGGCAGGGAAAACTACAGACAGAAGAGATCAAAGGTCCTTCAGATCAGAGGCAGGCAGAAGACGCCTCAGTCTTGGCCCAACACCAGCATTCCTGTGCAGACCTCAGACCAGGGCAGAGACTGAGATGTGCTCCCTCCCGCCCCCTTCCCTTGGTGGGGAGGTGGCCACCAAGGCAAGCCTTCTGCGGTCACTCCAGCCAGAACCTGCATGGGTCAGGGTGGGTGGGCCAGATCAGCCTCCATCCTGCAATCAGGGGAGTGGGGACACTGAGGGGAACAAAAACTATTTGAAAATGTTCCAAAAATGTAAGAGAACTTGGATCTCTATACTCCCGATGCTCCCCACCCCCATCAGCTAAAATATCAAGCTCTTTGCTTTCAAAGAAAAGCATTTTCTCGAGTGTTTAGCTCTCAGTTCCACATGGTAGCCCCAGCTTGCTCAGGAAGTGCTTGGCATTAGAGGGTTTTGATGGGGAGAAAAGGGAACAGGGCTGTAGTTGTTGAAGGACCATGCCAGCCCCACACGGGCAGGGATGTCTGTTCTGTTCCCTGCTGTCCCACAGTGCCCTGGACAACGCCTGGAACATGGTGGGTTCCATAAATGTATACCAAAAGAGGTATTTGTGGGCAGTTGGTCTGGGAGACAAAACTGGACCCATGGGGGCAAGAGGGCTGGCAGCTGCAGACCTGGATCAACATGCTCATGAAAAGGGGATATTAAGGCTGGGAAACTGGGAAGGTGACTGGGGTACATGACCCCCTGCTGACTCGGAGAGGGCACAGCTCCTGGTACAGTCATTAAAAATGGGGCCTCTTCAGCAGTTTTCTAAGCTACCACATTGGCACGAAGTGCATGAATGTGTTCGGGCAGGCACAGTGGAGGCTGAGGAGGGGCAGGGTTCCTTCCTGAGGCATTTGCTCTCCCACCAGCCCCACTAGCATGAATGGCAGATCCCAGCAGCCGTAACCATCCTTCTTACAAGTTGCTCAGGCAAAATACGTCAGTGAATCCTGCTAACCCTGCCTTCAAAATAAATCCAAAATCTGACCCCTTCTCTTCGGCCCCACCCTGGCCAGGCTTCATCATTACCCACCTGGACTAGTGCAGGATGCAGGCTTCTCTGCTCCTGCCCTCACATCTGCTCTCTTCACAGGGAGAAACTGACCACCCAAGGGAGAGCGTGTCCCACCCCTGCTCAAAACACTGCAGAAGCGCCTCATCTCATTCAGTCTAAGAGCCAAAGTCCCTGCAGTGGTGTGTGTGCAAGCCCCTGTAGGTGTGGCCCCCTGTCCCCTCTCTGCCCCCATCTCTTTCCGCTCATTCCCCTCAAGCCACACTAGCCTCTTGGCCATTCCTTCAAAATCCCAGCCTGGCTGCTGTCTCAGGGCCTTTGCACTTGTTCTTCCTTCTGCCTGCACAGCTTTGCCCCCAGACAGCTGCATGCCTCACTACCTTCGTCTGTCAAGTGTGTTCTCAAATGCTCTTAAGTATGAGCTCTGACCACTCAGTGTAGAAAAACAGCTCCTGCAGATGCTCCCAGTCCCCTTCCTTGGCTTTATTTATTTTTCCATAGCATGCTTCACCTAAGGTAACATACTACACTATTTACGTATTCATTCTGTTTCTTGTCTGTCAAGACTAGAACGAAAGCTTTGTCTCATTCCTAGAATGGAACCTGGCGTCTAGTAGGTGCTTAGTTAATATGTACCAAGCCAATGTATGCATAGTTCTGCCACCTTCAAGTTACGTGACTGGGGGCAAGTGCATTTCCTGGACCTCAGTGATCCAGTCTCTGAAATGAGGCTGACTGACGGGGTGGGGGGGAGATACATAGAGATTTGAAGTTGCTGCCCCACTACTCAATAAACATATGTGGAATAGATGTTAAAACCTGGCCCACATCTGACCTCAGGCCTGCAGGCTTCCAGCGTGGAGCTTACCAGACCAGGGCTAAGCTTGAATGCGACTTCTGGGTTGTAGTGTACCAGCCTGGCCTGGTGGGCCTCCCTCTCCCTTGTTTCCACCTGGGTGTCCCTGGTGGCATGTCAGCGAGCCTTGTCCTTGGCTGGCTCCATTGCCTGCATTCCCTAGGACCCTGCTTAGAGTCCCCAGCCCTCTACCCACCTTGCCTCTCTGGTCAACAGCTCCTGTTTATTATTTAGCTCTGGAATGGCGTCTGGACACACACTTGCATGAAAGCAGCTATTGAGATAGTGCTTGGCAAACAAAAGGGCTGACCTGTCCAGACCTAGGTTCTCCAGAACACAGTCACACCTCACCAGGAAGGACTGGGCCCTTTAAACCTGTGAGCATGACTACCAACCCAGCGAGGGAGGATCCCAATTCCCTTGGGGCAGACTCTTGGTGAAAGGTGAAGTCAGAACCTAGGGAGCAGGAAGCCTGCCAGCCAGGCAGCCGCCTCTGCTGGTGTTCCAGCAACATTTGAGTGCTGGGTGCTGGCACCATGATCCCATGGAATCCTGCCAGTAGGGTCTGATGGAGTAAGCAAGACTTTGGGGTTCATGCACACTTAGGTTTGAATTGTGAGGTTGCCACTCCATTCATTTGATCCATATTAAGCTGCTGCACTGCCACACGCCATGCACTATGCTTGGTGGAGGTGAGCAAGGAATCTTGAAATTGAGAGTCGGATGGGATCCAATTGTGTGGCTGTGGTCTTGACAAGTTCTTTGCAAGCTCTCAGCCTGGGTTTCTCCTCTAGGGGATGGTCAGATCCTGACCTTGGGGTACCGTCTTGTGACTCTCCATGATACCACTTGTGGAAGGGCCCTGGCCAGGTTGTGGTTTCCATCACCCTTTGGCAGATGTGAATGGCAGCCCTGCTGAATCACTACCCTTCTGTACCACTGCCCCAGGAGCTCCAGGGAGTCCCCAGGGAGCCAGGGAACAAGAGAAGCCCCTGGAACAAATGACAGGCTCTGCCCTTTTTTGAGACAAGCCACCCACCACCATCCCATCCCTCTACACCCATCCCCAGAATCTGGAATCCGTGAAGGCTACTCACTGAGCGACCTGGAATCTGTGAAGGGTACTCACTGAGCGATGTCAGGTGTGAGTCTTAGGACGTGTCCTGGCCCTGATGTTCTTCATCTTCCACCTCCAGCCCCATTTTCTCCAGTGGAACTATTGGCTCAAAGAAGAGAAACCCTGGGCTTGGTCAGGCTTATGGGAGGAGGGCTTGGTTTAACCTCATTCTTTCATGCATTCACTAACTCATTCATTGAACAAGTGCTTATGGAATGTGTACCAGGAACCATTCCAAAGGAACAAACAGACAAAAATACCCACCAGATACATAAATATGTAAATTACATGGTATATTAGAAGGTGGGGAACAGCATTCCAGGCAGACGGATCAACAAGTGCAAAGGCCCTAAGGTGAGAGTGTACCTGGTGAATTCAGGAATGGCAAGGGGCAACGTGGTGAGTGGGGCAACAGGCGGGACTGAGGGCAGGAGGTGGTGGGGGCCTGATTGTGTGGGCTGTCATCAGCCACCTGGGGAACTCTCTCTTCCTCATCACTCAGAAACTGGGGAGGGGAGGGAAGACATTCCAGCCAGGTTGGTGATCCCCAGCGGGCATTTGGGCTTTTCCATTGCCACCTTAATGGTATACACAATGCACATCTCCTTGTTCATCCAGCAGCCTCAGGACTGAGTGACCCTGGTCCCCAAGACAGATACTGAAGACAGAGACTAAGCAGCCTGACATTTTAAATATGGGGAGCCCAGAGCAGGGCGGGGCTGCCCAGGACCTTAGGGATTCATTTCTGGTAGGGAGGCCTGCTACCAGGCTTCAGGGAATGCCAGAAAAAAGGTGCCCGAGGCCCATCTGGCAGGTAATGATGGGCAGGGTTGGGTGTAGGATGTATGGAGACTTTAGTATGGGCAAGGTGGGGGTTTAGTAGGTGGAGGGGGGAGATTGGGACATCACTGAGCAGCAAAACCCAAGTGTGACAGGTGGTCGGTATGCTCCTGCCAGAGCAGAGAGACCTGAGTAGGAGGAAGTGGAGGTGGAGGCCCAGGAGAATGAGACAGACAGACTCACTGGCCAGCGGGAGAAAGTGGTAGGACTAGCCAGGGCTGACACATCTGTGTGATCCCTGGTGCAGTAAATCCTGTAGATGGATGGACACGTGGATGGATAGAAAGGTGGGTGGATGCAGCGACGGATAGATGGATGAATGAATGAATGACTGCGTGGGCGGTGAGCGGCCGGGAGAGGGGCGGGCCAGCTGAGCGCTCAATCACAGCCCCAGGGCTCGGTGCCCGCCAGCTGCACTCAGAACCCCCCTCACCGCGGCCCTGCCCGGGGGTGCGTAATTACGTGCCCCCAGGGCTCTGGATCTGCTGCTGGGACTACAGAGAAGAGGGGCCTGAGCCACCGCCGCCAGGCTCCACGCGCCGGCCTCGAGCGCACTCCCTTCGGCCGCCGGGGAACCTAGAGGCGCGGTTTGGCCCTAAGGTCCCCGGTCCCGCTCTTCTTTGTCTCGGCCTAGTTCTCGGCTGTCTCTGGGCCGCGACCCACCTCTCCGGGCGGTCCTTGCCGCGTGCTTCTGTGCTGCCCCGGGATCATCGAGTCAGTTCTCACTGCGTTCCCGGCCCGTAGGCATCTCCCCCAGCTGGGGAGGGTCCCCCAAACCCTGTGCCTCTAGGACCGCGGGGCCGGCAAGTGGCAGGATCTCCAAGCTGCGTCTCTGATGCGGCGAGGGGAGGTGCGCGATGAAGGCCCCCCTCTTCTCCGCCTTCTCTCTACACCCCACCACTACTACACGTCGCGCTGCGCCGCGACCCCGGCGCTGCCTGTTCGCGCCTTAAGCGGCTCTTCTGCCGCGGTGCGATCCCCGACGCCAGCAGGACTAACCCCCACCCGCCAGGCTTCAGACCCCACGCAGATCCAACCACACACACGACCGCCTGCAGATACCACAGCCCTTTTCGTTAACCCAAAGCCCCGCACAGGCGCACTGCCCCTACATGTGCAGCCCCACACACCCACAAGCCCACACGCAAACAGACCCACACGGCCACACAACTGTCCTCCGGACACTCAGCCCCACGCAGGCACAATCCCATACACACACAACCGCACACAGGCGCAATCCCACCCACGCAGTACCTCACGGAGTCGCACAACCCCCCTATAAACAACAATCGCACAGACACACAACCCCACGCAGCGCCGCATCATTCAGTCCCGCCGAGACCCAGAAACACATTCACAAGCTTGTATCCAGACCCCCCCTCCCTCCAAGCCCCGTGACATTCACTCGTAGGACAGACCAGAAATATACAGCCACACTGATACACGGACCTAAACGCACAGCCAAGACCTCACCCGCAGGCTCGTAAGTCACTAGAAAAATATTAAAGCGTTCCCTCCCTCCCCTCCTCTCTTTGACACACACACGCCCGCGCGCGCGCGCACTCTCACACTCACACACCCCCCCCCGTCCCTAAGCGCCTCGGAGCCTCGCAGCCGGTGACCCCGAGGCCCCGTGATGAGAGCCAAGGGAGCGTCTCCCCGGCGCCCCCTCCTCCTGCTCCCTTCCAGAGCTCATCACTCGTCCCCCCGCCCACCTCCTCCTTCCCTGCCCCCTCCTCCTCCTCCCTTCCCCCGCGTCTGGGGCGCGGGCTGCGCGCAGCCAAGCCCCCTCGTCGCGCGCCCCTCCCCGCGCGCGCCCCGCGCCAGCACCGCGCTTACCGAGTGGATGCGGCCACGGGGCCGTCTCTAATTACCTCCTGTCCCCCGGCGGCCTGTGAATAATGGCTACTGAGGGCGCTCGCAGGGGCTGCTAAGAAGGAAACGCGGGGTGCGAGAGGCGCGGCGCGCGCGGGAGCGCGAGGGAGAGGAGCGAGCCTGGGGCCGCTGCGAGCGGCTGGCGAGAGAAAGGAATCGTGCGAGCGCTCACATTTGTTTCTCCCAAGGATCTCATCTGGTCACCGCGTTCTGGAAGAGGCGAGAGGGAGAGCGTGAGCGAGAGGAGGAGAGAGACGGCGGGGGAAAGGGAGACGGCGAGACGCGCAGCGCCGGCGCCCGGGAGACCCAGGAGGAGCCCGCAGGTATTGTTGGCGGCGGAGCTTTGTGTCTTCGGCGGGCCGCTGTGGGCGCCAGGACTCCCCGAGCCCCCGGCCCACCGCCGCGCGCAGACCTGCCCCGAGCCCGGGGCTGCAGGCTGGGGTCGCTGCCCGCCGCGGACACCCCTCCCGCTGCGCCGGGATCTTGGCTGGAGTTGCGGATTTGCCTGTCTGGGGGTTTTCCACGCTGGTTGAGGGAATCGGTCTCAGGAGAAGGAATTTTTCTTCCTTTTTTTTTTTCTTTTTTTTTTTTTTTTTGGCCGCTTTTGGCCGCAGTTTGGTTGTGCTGGGGATTCCCCCCTCCCCTTTCCTCCACAAAGCATTGGTGAGCGGTCTTGGCGACTGTGGTATTGGCGGAAGGCATGGGGCTGAGATGGCGGGGCTGGTGGCCGCGGATGGGGAGGCGAGAGATGCCAGAGAAGGAAGGAGTTCTGTTCAAGTTCTCAATCTGCGCCCCGAAGCTGGTCGGACCGGGGAGGGCGATCCGCGCGCCCGATCCTGCTCCGGGCAACCGGTGGGAAACTTCCCGGGAGCGCGGCCTCCCTGGGGACTCAGCGCCCCTGACGCCTCCAGGCGCTTCCTCGGCCGCTGCGGCCCCTCCTCGCCGCCCGCCAGAGCTTAAGGTCGCGCTCTCCCCACCCCCGCCTTCCTCCCTTCCCCGGCGGCTTCCGGATATGGACAGCGCTGCAGGAGCGGCTTCAAACACTTCCCCTGGAGACCCCTCCCCACTCCCCGCACGAGAGCCTGCCCAGTGGTCCCCCCCGCCCTGCGCCCCAGTCTCACGCGCGGTCGAGTGGCCAGGCTGACAATGAAATCTCGCACCTCTGCCGTGGGGGAGTGGGGTGGGGAGGAGGTCCCTCCTGGGGCTGCTGACCCTGGGCCTTGGGCGGGGGGAGGGGGCTCCCGGGGGAGGGGCTTGTTTGGGTTAGAGATGTCGACTTGGGATGGCGCCGGGGCAGGGAGGGGGGTTGGGGGGTGTGCGCGGCGAAGGCGAGAGGCTTGGGTTCGCGGCCCGGGGTCGTGGATGGCAGCCCCTCTTGGGCTTGGCGATTGGCTGGTGACTTTAGGCACGTCGAGGGCCCCTCCAACCTCAGCCTCCTCCCCTCCGGTACAATGCGGTCTGAAAGAGGTGATCCCGAGGGTGCTGTGCTTGTGTGACGAAGTGTTTGTCTCCTGCGATCCTCAGCAGACGCTGCTCCGATGACCCGGAGATCCGGACGCCTCGCCCCCTCCCTCAGGGCCGGGAGGAGGGGAGGATGAAGGGGGAGGAGAGTGGTGGGAACTTCTCCTTTCCCACTGCGGCCATGGGAAGGAAATGCTAGCCCAGAAAATTTCTGGGGACCGCAGTCCTGAGGCAGGGACTCAGTCCAAGGGGGGACCACCGGGTCAGAGGCTTCCTGGCACTCAAAAGCCCCCAGATTCTTTTGCTCTATCGGGGGATGCAGAGGAAGGGGAGACGTGGAAGAGCAAAGGGCTAGCTGGACTGGCATTGAGGAGTGGAGAGCCCGTGGAAATCAGCCTTAATTGGATTCCCAGGCAAGCAGCCAGGCGATCAAGGTGCCCCCTCCCCTTTTTCTTCCTGGGTTGGAGAGCCAGGTCCAGAGACACCCAGGCAGGTGAAGGCAATTCCTCTCCCTACTTAAAATGAGGATTCCTGGGGGAGAGGGGAGGCACCTTTTGAGAGGGAGGGGGGCGGCTAGACTGTTTTCAGGCTGTTCTGTCTCTTGGTCCAGGAATAGAGAGAGTTAACCCTCCCCCAGAAATCTGTCAGCCCCCACACAGCAGGAAAACATTGTTGGACCCTCTGACTTGCTAACAGCATGACACCGGCTGACTGGAGCTAGCAGATTCTAGACTCTGGACTCCCCCTTCAAAGCCCGACAGGACCCAGCTGGGTGGTGCCTTGTTCAGGGACCTTGTGGGAGGCGGAAATCAGAGCCCAGAGAGGGTCAGGCAGCAAGGCAGTGGCCTTTTGGCCCGGAGGGAAGAGGGGTTACAAGCCAGGGCCATCGGGGAACTGGAAGGGAAGTCACCATGGGTCTGGGGTAGAGGGAAGGGAGAGGCCCTTCTACCCTTGGCCCAGGCTCCTGAGCAAGCCTTTGCCCTGCTCCCCACCCCCACCCTTCCCGCCCACCCACTCAGCTGCAGGCCTGGCCATTAAGGGTGGGTGTCTGACCCATAGGTTGGACCTGGAGACCCTAGCAGCTGAGGGAGGCCTGGGTGAGGCTCTGGGAGACAGGACTGAAACCAGCAGGGATTCAATGCTGCTCATGCCCCGTGGCACAACCCCCTTATTTGTAGGGCTGCCTTCCCTTCCCCAGACCTCGAGTTTCCATTTTCAAGAACCTTTTTCTTCCTCTCTTCCTTGGAGCCCCCAGGGCCTGGCACACAGCAGACACTCACAGTGTCCTGTGTTTGTCCAGCCAAACACAGGAGTGAATGAATCAGTGATGAATGAATGAAAAGGGAAAGTTTCTCAATTGGAAGCATCTAGCCTTTGTGTATTTTTTTAAATCTTTTTGAAATATATATTGTAAAATAGCATTCAGAGAAATGCTGGAAAAAAAAAAGAGAAAAATAAGGTTATTGACAGTCTTAGCGGGCTCTGACAATGTTAGTATTTTGATGTAGTTCTTCCCAGTCCTTTTCGACTGGGTGGTTGGTTTGTTTTTTAAAGACTTTGTCGTCATTCTCTATATTCAGATGTATATCCTGCTTTCTTTGCCGGCATAATGTGAGCCTTTTCCTGTTTTGTAACCAGTGCTTCATAAACACCATGGTTAATGTCTTCAGGCTTTTCCAATCAAGTGGATGTACCATAATTTGCTTAATATTCCCCTTTTGTCCAGCATTCTGGATGTTCCTGATGAATGATGTAGTGGATATATTTTGTATAGAGAGCTTTTCTTGATATTTCAAATGATTTGCTCAAAATGCCGCTGCTGATGCTGAAGGCTCCGACTGCCTACAGTGGGAGAAACGGCTTCTCTAGTTTTCTCTGGATATAAGTGGGACACGATTTTTCCTTCCCCACAATCTAGAATCTTCCACCAGAGCCGAAAAGAGCCTTGGCAATCAATCACCTATCTGACCTCCCTCCTTTGACAGAAGAGGAAGCCAGAGCCCAGAGAGGGGAAGCAAGTCCCAAGGTCACACAGCAGTTGCTGGCCTCTGCAGCAGTGAAGACCCAGCTACTGATTTGCCATGTTGGTTTTCGCATCTGAAAAGATTCCTGAGGTCTTTAAGGCTGCCCATTTCACAGATGGGGGGACTGAGACCCCAAGCTTACCCCTGGTGCCGCCAGCTGGAGCCCCAGACAGGCTTCTCGGCCCTCCTAGGCCACCCCCAACTGGGTATGTTCACAGGATTTGGTGGCCACAGGCTCCTTGTTGCTCGCCCCACCTACCCACCACAGTGCCCCTTCCTCTTTGCCATCCCATTCTCCAGACAAAAAACTGAGGATCCAAAGCAGATGCAGTGAAGGGGTGGGACTGTAGGTGTCTGGGGACCCTAGTGGTTGCGTCCCTGCCCCATTCCTCAGTTTACTTGTCATAGACCTAACCTTGGATCTGTTCAGGAGCAGAGGCAGGTGTTGGCACAGATATGTGGTATGAAGGAGTGATGTGGGGGATGGGGTATACCTTAAAATCTCTGGCCTGAGATTCACCCCAGGAGACCCCCTGGGGAGAAGAGAAGGAGAGAGAAAGAGAGAGAGAAGAAAGAGTGTAAGCAGAGGCAGTAGGAGAGAAAGCAAGGGATTAGAAAAGCGGGAAGGGAGTTGGAAGGAAGAAAATGGGGGGAGGATAAAGAAGGAAAAGAAAAAAAGATGTAAGTGAAATGAAGAAAAAAGAGAGAAAGCCCCCTCACCTTGAAGGCCTCATGGGGCACCCAGGGAAGGGGCTGGGTGGCATCACTCCCAGTGCGGGTGTCAGGCTGGCCATCCGGGTGGGCTGTGCAGGGCCCAGTGGAACAGCTATTTGGGGGCCAGAGGTGGGAAGGTCTGGCCGGTGGGTGTCAAGAAGGCAAGGCCTGGAGGTGGTGGCTTCCCTATTTCACTAGGTCCCTCGTGGGGCAGGTGGTAGGACACCCCAGGGGAGAGGCTTTAGGGGTGCTTGTGGGGGACAGGGTAATTGTGGCTCTGACTCCCCATCAGAGGACAGGGACTTTCTTCCCCCTCCCCTGCAGTACACCAACCATCCAGGTTGAGAGAAACCTGCCATGAGTGTGAGCATTTGGACATTTCTGTGGTGTATCTCTGTGCTTGGATGCGCCCCCAGGGACATGTGCGTCTGTGTGTGCACGTCTGTGTGTGTGGTGTGCCTGTGGGTGCCTCTGTTTTTGTGGTGTGTTTGTGTATGTGTGCACATCTGTGATCCTGTTTGTGCATTTCTTAAGGGGTTTGTGTGCCTTCCAGCTTGGGCATGTGTTGTGCATGCGTGCCTCTGTGTGTGTGTCCCCTCTGTGGTGTCAGTCTCTGATCCCATTTGTGCATTTCTGGGGGGAGGGGAGGGTGCCCCCGAGCTCGGTCGTGTGTGTGTGCGTGCGCGTGCATGTGTGTGCATGTCTGTGTGTGAGCACACTGTTTTCCTCCTAATGGCCCCAGGAGGGATCCAGGCATCAGGCTTTTGTGCTGCTTCAAGGTTGTGGCTGGGTGGGTGAAGCGGGGCGGGGAAGGCCTTCGACAGGGAGGGGTGGGGTTGAGGGAGGCAAAAGAAAATCTTAAAAGACCGTCTTCCCTCTGGTCTCCAAGGAGATCAGCCTGTGAAATGATCCGCACGTTAATTAAAAACGATTATATCCTGATTGAGCCATTCCTGCTCACATCCCCCAGCCAGGGAAAGGAAGAGGCTGAGAGCAGAGGATGCAAAATGGGGTAGGGTCCAATGGCAGGGCACAGCCAGGTGGAGCCGCAGCCCACGGCAGGGAGCACAGGCTGGGGGAGTCAAGTGAGAAGGTGTTTAGGGGCACGTGCCCAAGTCTGATTGGAGCTTCTCCTTTTAATTTTAGGGACTCTCTTCTGGTGGTGGTCTCTGAGATCCCAGGAGTGGGTGGCAGCCACCCAGCCCCATGGATCTCCACTCATATGCCAGGCACTGAGCTTGTTGTTTGCACAGATCCTGCAAGTCAGCGCTTGTGGTTCCAGTTTTACAAAGAAGTGATGTGCTTGAGGTCTTGCAGCCAGGAGTTAGAAACCCCAGATTGAACCCAGTCCTCTGACCCCAAGGCCCAGATGCCCTTCATAGCTCCTAGCTGCCCCCAGATTCCCACCATGAGCCCCTACCTCTGCAGGACCCCTGGGAAACTGGGGCCCACAATGACAAGACCTTCTCCATGGCACCCCTGAGGTGGTTCCTTTCTGGGTCCGAGCAGCACAGGGCTGGGAGGCTGTGATGTCCATTCACGTGGGGAGCTGGGTGACTCACTAGCCTGGAGCAGCCCTGGGCTGACTCAGGTCACCTTTGCCAACCTGGGCAAGGCCTGCCTCTCCCCACCTCGCTCCTCCCCCACACTGGCTCATGGTTTCACGGCAGACCAGCCACAGGTGCCCCGTGAGGCTCAAGACACTGTATCCACACTGCTGGGTACCTGTGCCACGCCTTTTCTGGAAGGAGTCTGGGCCTAGTCACGCCGGGCCTTGTCTGGTTATCTGTCTGCTGTAAGCCCTGTAAGGACTACGGTGGTAGAAAGGAGTAGTAATAACAATAAACCAGGCGACCTTCCACCTCCACCCCAGCATCAGGTGTTGCGGGGTTCACAAGCGTGACAGATCTCAGCCCTTGTGGGACCTGCCTGCTGCCATACCTCTGCCAACTCCCACCCACCCATGTGCCTCCTGTATGTTTCCTGAGCCCAGCTTCTCTGAGAGGAGGAGACCCACTGTGGCTTGGCCACACCCAGAAGCAAGTGAGATCGCTGGCCATGAGAGGGGGCTTTTTCTGCTTCTTTGAGCCTCAGTTTCCCCTTTGTATAATGGGGATCATAGCTTTTTCCGGAGAGGACTGACAAGAGAGTAAGGAAAACCAGGTCAAGTTTGTTCAAGTGCCTGGCAGCCCTGGAACGCACACAGGGACTCATTTGTGCATTTGTGCACCTGTCCGTCCGTTCAGGGCACTTGTGTGTTGCCATAGCAGGGGCCTTGGGTTTGCTGGCTTCTGGGGAGGGACACACACTGTCACATTTCAGTGCTTTCTAGGAGACAGTCTGGGGCTCAGGTGACTGTCATCTCCGCATGAGCCTCTAGGGGGCAAAGATGCTCATTGGACCCACCTGAAGCTATGTTATCAAAGGTAGAGTGGGAGAAGGGAGAGATATTTCTGCTGGGGTAGGTCCTAGTGAGATTTGCCGAACCTGGTCCCACATCTTAGCAGGAGCCAGAAACAGTATCATGAGGGATCAGAGGGGCGGGCAGAACAGGAAGTCAGCATCCACCTGTTCCCTAAGGCAGAACTGGGAGAGAGGCAGGCAGATGTTCACTCATTCCACAAAAAACCCTTTGCACTGAAGCGGGCAGAGAGACCCTGCCTGTGCTGGGTCATCCCTGCAAGATGCCACCTTTCAGGAGCAGTTTTTGTGATGTTGGTATCTGCCTTCCTGCTAAATATCCCTTTCCTGCCCTTCCCAGGGCTTGAAATGCTTCCGTTAGTCACTGCCGAGGTCAGAGCATGGAAGGCCCTGCTTAAAATGCAAACGTGTTACTTGGAGGAGTGATCAGAAGATGAACTCATGTTTGCATAATGCAGGGGCCACCCACCCCTAGGCCCCGCAGGGCCAGACAGGCAGCGCTGATGAGGATGTGGTGGCTGCCTGGCCCTCACGAGGCGCAGTAGCTCAGCTCTGCCAGGGCAGCCATGGGGATGCAGCCCGCGGCGCCTGTTGCCCACTGTCTCAGGACCAGGATTCAGATGTTGACATGATACTTCCTGGTCTGTATGTGTCGTCACCTAATTCAGCAGCGCCCCTACGACGAGATTCAGACCCGGGGCCACTAGTGCAGCCTCCTGGCTTCATTGCTGCTGCCCAGTGGTCACTATGACCATCCTGTAATACAAGTGGGGTAGGGATGGCAAAGCTGGGGCTCCCAGAGGGGAGCTCCCCTGCCCAAGTCTAGGCCAGTGAGGCCCTGCCAGGGCTGGGGTGTCATATGAGGTGCTGTCACCAGACTGGGGGACCGAGGCACAGGATGAGACTTTGTTGACCCAGGAGGGTAGGCTGGAGCAGACCTTTCCAAGGGCGGCACGGGGCAGAGAGAGAAGCTTCGCCAGTGCCACTCTGCTGTGGGTGTCCCAGCCACAGGGGCCTTACTCTGGGCCCACTCGCAGTCTGGGACCTTGGGCCAGAGCCCCTGAGTGGCTGAGAGAGAGCCCTTTCTAGGCAGCAGGGCAGGCGATGCCCAAGGAAGCAAGCTCTGCAGGGCCCTGGGAACTGTCAGATGCCAGGCATGGTGCCAGCCTGGTGTGCTTCTCATACCCACCTAGCCCTTGGTAGCCCTCCTAAAGGTGA
Source organism: Macaca nemestrina (assembly GCF_043159975.1). Taxonomy (NCBI): domain Eukaryota; kingdom Metazoa; phylum Chordata; class Mammalia; order Primates; family Cercopithecidae; genus Macaca; species Macaca nemestrina. Next base: position 18,019,785 of record NC_092141.1, read on the forward strand.
GGACGTGGGAGCAGAGGGGCCATACACACAGGGTGTTGGGACCAGCCTGAACCAGGTCAGCCTGACCCTGTGCTTGGGGCGCCCGGCGGCCAGGCCTGTCCTGCACATCTGATTCATGCCTCGTTTACAGGCTGTGTTTCATTCTCTTCAGTCCTTTCACAGGATCTGCTGATGGCCCCAAGGGTCTGGCCGAGATGCCCTGGCCAAGGCACCCAAAGGGACAGGGGCTGGGTCTCCAAGAGCAAGCATTTTGCTGCAGAAGGAAGGATGTTGGCTGCAGGACAGAGCATGCCAGAGGCCCGGGGGTGTGGGTGGCAAGCAGGTGGGATTGGAGAGGTGGAGGCAGGGACTGAGGCCACAAAGGAGTCTGGGCCTTGACTGCTTGAAGAGTTTTATCTTGAAGGCCGTAGGAAAAGACGGGTGCTCTGGACAGAGAGCATGGCTGGAGCTAAGTCTCAGCAGTGGGAACACACAGGGGCGATGAGGAGAGGCTCAAGAGGATCAGAAGAGGACCTGAGTGGGGTCTCAGTTTCCTCCCTGGGAACTCCTGAGTCCTCTGGGGTGTGGGCTGGATGAGAGCAGCCTCCCTCCTCCTGGAGCTGCTGTGCAGGCCTGGAACTCTGGTCTAGAGGGAAGCAGGGACCTGACCATCTCCCCAAGCTCTTGCCTAAGCCCAGAGCAGCTCAGCCTAGCCCTGCATCCCCTGTGAGCTGTGCACTGGGAGGGACTGTTCAGTCTCGGCTGGGGAAGTAGGTGATGGTCCTGGGGGACTGATAATTAAAGCTCAGCAGATTATAATTCCCTGAAAGAAAGCTCAGCACGGAGAGGAACAGTGCCCAGAGCCTGTTCTCAGAGCCTGGTGCAGGCTGGAGGAGGATCGCTGGGGGAGGCGGCAGCGGGGGGAATAAGAGTGATACCTGGAACTGTCGCGTTCAGAGCTTCTTCTCGGTGAGGCCTCCTAGGTGCCCAGCCCTGGGCACTTTGCTGTTTCCAGTCTTCAGACCTTCCTTGCCAGTGAAAGATTCCTGCCATCCCCATTTTACAGATGAAGAAGCTGAGGCTTGGAAAGGTCTGGCAACTGTGGTTCAAGGCCCATGGCTGGTAAGAAGTGAGCCTGCGGCCGAACCCTGGGCTATGTTGGGAGCGTTGGCCTCCTTACTGAGAAGAAGGCACTGCTTAACTCGGACAGAAGCTGTCTGATGGCGGAGTCCCGGGCAGGCCACAGGCCTGAAGCAGGAACAGGTTGGAGCAGGGAAGATCTTCTTAGTACTCCTCAGGACGCTCCCCATGTTTGTGGCCTTCTGTCTGGGGGAGGGGAATGGGATCACGGGTCACAGTGTGGTGACTGGATCTGCCATTCACTTAGTCAGCTGCTGTGTGATGCCAGGCAGGTGACGTCCTTCCTTGGGCATCTCTATAAAGGGCTTGTGTTCTCCTGGGGTGTGCAGACTTCTTTAAGAATCTCTTCCTCCCTCATTCATCCTACAGGTCCCAACTGAGCCTGTTCTCACGCCAGGAGCTCCTGGCGCACTCCTCTCATCACCTGCCGGAGCTGGGCTCTGTTATCATCCCCATTTGACAGAAGAGCACACCAAGGCCCAGAGGCTACTGCTGCCTGGCGGCCAGCCTTCTCCTCGCCAGTTAACCCTGCTTCGTGCAGTCCTGCTGCCCAGCTGTTGCTCCTGCCTGTCCCCTTGGCCCTGCCTGGAAGACCCTCACTCTCCCATGCCCTGTGCAGAGCCTGCTGCCTCCTCTGCCATCTCTTCCACAGAGAGGCCAGGGCTTGAGCACACAGGCCAGAGGTTGTCCTCTGGCAATGCCCCCAGGTGGGCGCTGTTTGGCCAACCCAGGGTTTTAACAGTAACATTGGATTTCACATACAAATTCTACATTTTGCTTCCCTGAAAAAAAAAAATCAGGTCGGCATTGCAGGGCCACACACCCACAGGGCACTATCGGCAGAGCTGCCACGGGGCCGCCACCTTCTGAGTCACCTGGTTCCTTGCAGTGCCCACTCATGTGCCAGCTGGGCCCTGGCACTCTGGAGCTTGCCACACTGCTTAGACCTGGGTTCCTGCCCTGGCATCCTGGCTTTCCCTGATCTGAGGCAGATTATGTCTTTGAAGCTCATCTAGTAAATGTCAAAACTGAGAAACTGATTCCAAACTGGGTCTTGGTGTTTTCTGAGAATACTCCAGGCCAGAAAGAAAGAGAAAGGGTGCACCAGGTGCGGGGCACTGCGTGGGGAAAGATAAGGAGGTGTGAAGGGACGCAGAACGCTTGGGGAATAATACCGTGTTCTCCTTGCCTGTTAAGTACTTGGTTGGCAAAGCCTGAATACTAACACCAATCAGATTCTGCTTGTTCTATAAGATGATTCATTCATTCCAGGCATTCAGATGACCCTCACAGCATCCCTGATAGAGCACCATTGTGGGTGCTTTTATTCTCATTTTCAGCAGATGAGAACACTGGATCTCAGGGAAGTGACATGGCATGCCCCAGGTCCCAGTAAGGGCAGGACCCTGACAAGAACTCCGACTCCTGACTCCCAGTCCAGTGCTCGTTCTCTCTAAGACACTGAAAAAATTGGCTCTTCGGTGGGCTTCTTTCTCTGGTGCGTTTTTTAAAATGCTCCTTTAGTTAACATGCGGGAGGGATTTCCATGTTCTCGTATATAACCTTTTGCTGAAGTGACAATGTGCGATAAAAGGGTCCCAGGAGAGCCAGTGTAATTTGGGCTGTGAGGGACAGAGAATACCAATGCAGAAGCCTCTGCAGAAGGCCTGGCTGCTCCTGGGGGCTGGGGGACCCGGGGCCCCCTCACCACCCAATGCAAAGGTCTGGCCATCTTGGGCCCTGTGACCACGTGTACGTTCTGATTTGTCTTCCACTGCTGGGGTTTATTTTTCTCACATTTTTGGGTGAGGATCTTGGTTCCTAGAGGAGAGAGGTCTAGGCAGAGAGAAAATGAGCATCTGGGACACAGGGAGGGATTGAGGAGGATGCGTGAGGACAGACATTGAAGCCTTGTTTCTAGTCAAGCGCTGGCTAGTTGGGGGGTGTCACACAAAGGAGTCCACATAGAACGCAAACTGAAGGGCATGTTCAAGTGCTGTTCACGCCTGCCTTTAGCCCCCAAGGACCAAAAAAGGGGCTTGACATAGCGAGACCCTCTCTCTACGATTTTTTTTTTAAATTTAGCCAGGCATGGTGGTGAGTACCTGTAGTCCCAGCTACTCCAGAAGCTGAGGTGGGAGGATCACCTGAGCCTGGGAGGTCAAGGCTGCCGTGAGCCAAGATTGTTCCACTGCACTCCAGCCTGGGTGACAGAGCGAGACCTTGTCTCAAAACAATAAAAAGTTGGGGGGATGTTAAGGAGGTTCCAGTTAATTGTGGCTGATTCTAAACTGGGAGGCTTAATAAATGGTAATTATCCTCCTGTGGGAGCAGACCAGAGCTAACCAAGCCCACCGGGAATGGGGTTCATGGAGACAGACCCCGTTTTCCCTCCCACCCACCTGAAGGCTCCAAGAATTTCCACTGCAGAGGTGTCAGGGACAGACCTGGTGCAGACCAGTGGGCCCATCACCTGCTTCCTTATGTGCAGTTCAGCGTGTTTAGGTGTATTACATGCCTGCCTGCGTGTCTGCGTGTGAGCTCCTTGGACACACACGGGGGCACATATCTGTGCTTGCATGTTTGTACATCTAAGTGTGTGTGTATCTGCATGTTCTGACACCACCTCGCCCTCCACAAAGCTATTTCCACACCCCGTTTCCCAGGAACAGCTGTCCCTCTTTCCTTTCCCACCTGACATGGTGCAGGGAGGAGAGAATCTGTTTGAAATCTCAACAGGAAATGGGCTTTGCACCTCCAGAGAGCAGGACTTGCTTGTGTGGACAGAGGTGACAGAAAGGTTTCCGTTCCATCCAAAGAGGAACTTTCTTTTATTTTACTTTTTTATTTTTATTATTTTTTTCTTTTTGAGACGGAGTCTTGCTCTTTCGCCCAGGCTAGAGTGCAGTGGCTGGATCTCAGCTCACTGCAAGCTCCGCCTCCCGGGTTTACGCCATTCTCCTGCCTCAGCCTCCCGAGTAGCTGGGACTACAGGCGCCCGCCACCTCAACCGGCTAGTTTTTTTGTATTTTTTAGTAGAGATGGGGTTTCACTGTGTTAGCCAGGATGGTCTCGATCTCCTGTCCTCGTGATCCACCCGTCTCAGCCTACCAAAGTGCTGGGATTACAGGCTTGAGCCACCGCGCCCGGCCTTATTTTTTTATTTTATTTATTTATTTTTTTTGAGATGGAGTCTTGCTCTGTCGCCTAAGCTGGAGTGCAAAGGCATGATCTCGGCTCACTGCAACTCTGCCTCCCGGGTTCAAGCAATCGTCCTGCCTCAGCCTCCCGAGTAGCTGGGATTACAGGCGCCCACCACCACGCCCAGCAAATACTTTGTATTTTTAGTAGAGACAGGGTTTTACCATGTTGGTCAGGCTGGTCTTGAACTCCTGACCTCAGGTGATCCACCCCTCGGCCTTCCAAAGTGCTGGGATTACAGACATGAGCCACCATGCCCGGGCTTTTTTTTTTTTTTTTTTTTTTTTTGAGACGGAGTTTCGCTCTTGTTACTCAGGCTGGAGCATGATCTGGGCTCACTGCAACCTCCGCCTCCTGGGTTCAAGTGATTCTCCTGCCTCAGCCCCCCAAGTAGCTGGGACTACAGGCATGCGCCACCATGCTCAGCTAATTTTTTTTGTATTTTTATTAGAATTGGGTTTTCACCATGTTGATCAGGCTGGTCTTGAACTCCTGACCTCAAGTGATTCACCCACCTCAGCCTCCCAAAGTGCTGGGATTAGAGGTGTGAGCCACCATGCCCGGCCCAAAGAGGCACTTCCTGTCATTCAGAAGTGATCTAGAAGTGGCCTGGGCTGCTCCAGGAGGTAGTGGGTGCCACATCTTAGGTGGGTAAGTATGCAAGCAGATGCCCAACCTGTGCCTTCCTCTCTTTTGTGGTCCCTTCTAAGCGCAAAGTGCCTAGGGCTGTGTATCTCTCGGCGGCAGTTCTGAGGTGGCCCTGTCTTGCCAACCCAGCCTGGTTGGAGTGACTGACAGGGCTTCTACCCCTAGGTGTCCTCTCAACTTGGCCCACGAGAGGCCTGAAGAATGTGGGGGACTGTGATTGTGTGTGTGGGTGTGTGATGTGTGACAGTGGACTTGTTTGTGTATCTGTTATGTGCGTGCATCTGTGTACACTGTGTGTACTTGTGCGGGTGGGGCTTCAAGGGTTGAGTGTGGGTTTGCATGTTGTGAGTGTGCATTGCATATGGCCCTGGAGGAGGGGGCACATTTCTGGGCTGTGTGGATATTGACTGTGAACTGTGAGTATGTGCACTTGGGCCAGTGGAGGTGTTTGTGGCTAGAACGTGTCTGGAGGGAGCTGTGCTGAGTCCTGGGAGGCTCTCAGTCATTCCAAACCCTGACCATTCATGCTCCCCCTCCCAGAGACCTTGGCACCTGCCAGCACTGCTCTTGACTTCGTCCTTGCTCTGGGATAAGAGCAGGCCCAGCAGATGGCCGACAGGTCCCAAGGAACAGAGGAACGGGTGGGGAGGAGGCCCAGTCGCTGCTTAGCTTCTCTGTAGGAGATCTAGAAGGAAGTGGGTCTTTGTGTTTCTGCAGCATCTGGACCAGATGGAGAGACCTTTCTGGAGATGCCATGCACACTTCCAGATACAAGCTGGAACATTTCCAGAAATGGAATGCTTTTAGAAATGAGACATGGTGTTTCTGGAGACAGGATGAGGATGTTTCTAGAGAACAGATGAAAAGCATTTCTGGAGGAGGGGCATTTCTGAAGATGAAATGAGAACATTTCTGGAGATGGGAGAGGGCATTTTTGAGGAGTAAAGATGAGGCTTTTCTGGATTCTGAGCATTGCTAGAGATGGGACATTTCTGGAAATGGAATCTTTCTAGAGAGAAACTAGAATACTTCTGGAAGTGGTGTGTTTTTGAAGATGATGCTGGAGTATTTCTGGAAATAAAATAGGGCACTTCTGAAGATGAGGTATTTTTGGAGCTGAAATGCAACATCTCTGGAGATGGGATGTGGCATTTCTGGAAGTGGAACATTCTTGGAGTTAGGGTGGAGCCTCTGTAGACCACTGGCATTTCTGGAAATGGATTACATTTGAAGATGAGGGGGAATATTTCTGGAGATAAGATGGAGCATTTCTGGAAATGGAACATTCTGGAGCTAGGGAATTTCTGGGTTAAAATCAAGCATTTCTGGGGAGGAAACAGGTCATTCTCAGAGAAGGGACATTTTTGGATTGAGGATGGGACATTTCTAGGGAAGGAGTTTTCTGAAGATGAGGGGGTCACAGCTCAGCCTGGCTGTTTCAAGGCCACTTGAAGAGGCAATAGGGGAGGGTCTCAGGGGCCCAGAGACCCCACCTGTGGTCCTTGTTTTGCAGATGGCCCGGGGGAGGGTCTTGCCCAGACTCACTCCTGCTGAGCTGCAGAGGGGGTTTCTGAGGAGCCTTTCCAGAATGCAGCCTTTGCCACCCCCACCAACCCCTGGCCTGTGCTGGAATCCTACCAGAAGGAGGCCAGAGCTGCCCAGTCTTGCTCTTGGGGTCCCTACCTGCTTCTGGTGGGGTCTTGGCAGCCTCTAGGCTCACCACAGGGATAGGCAGTGACTGAATGGTTAAATTTAATTTAATTCAATTTTGTCAAGCCAGCTGAGGCTTGCTCCCCAGCCCCCTCTGCCAGAAGCCCGCACCTTTCCTCCATCCCCCCACCCCATATCCCCCTACCTTGGGGACACCTGAGGCTGGCCTCATTGCAGCAGACAGATGGAGGGGGGCTGCAAGGCTGAACATGGGCAAGGGTCCAGGGCCCTTCTTGGGCTCAGCCTGATTTCAGGGCGGGGGACCCCAGCCACCTCCTTCTACTCCAGAGAAGCAGATATTGAGGCCTGTCACCACTTGAGCAGGCCTGGAGCCCCAGAGTAATTATTTCTCTTCCTTAATTGAAATTTCAGCCTCAGTGATCCAGCCTCAGAAGTATAAGGCAGGCACAGAGACCCTGCCCCTGGCGGGGGGAGGGGGCGCCCCCTGCCCTGGCTCCAGAAGGAGGGAGGCAGTGCCATCCCAAGGGGGCAGGTGGCTTCACATGCTGGCGGTGGGCGTGAGGTGGATGGCTGCTGCTCAAGGAGACAGGGTCGAGGGGTTCATGGGCTCAGGCCAGTATGGCAGCTGCCGTAGAAAGGTTGGGCCTCTCCCCCTGAGCCCTGACAGAGGAAGGTGAGGGGGTGATCTAGGCTAGGGTAGCATGAGGCAGTGAGTACCAGGAGACTACTGCCTCCTCCCATATCTGGCGGGCGCCGAGGGGTGGGCTGGGTGGGTGAGGGGCTGCGGTACGGGTGGGGTGGGCTGGCTGGCAGCAGGCCCAGTTCCTGGTTCAGTGCTGGGTGAGGCGGCTGGCCTGGCGGGGCGGGGTGGGGTGGGCTGGAGGGTGCAGCTGAGGAGCCTGTTTTCCCGGCTGCTGCGGTCAGGCTGGGAGGAGCCTCCGCCACCTGGGTGGTCCCTGCTGTCCCACACGGCCTTGGGCCTGGCCTGTCTGCCGGTGAAGGCGGGGGCAGAGGACTCCAGGGACCAGCAGGAAACTGGGAGAAGCCATGGACTTGAAATGAGCCTGGGGCCCACCCCTCCGTGAGCTTCTCAAGGTGGCTCTGAGGTGCTGGGGTAAATGTAGCAACTGCCAGCTTGCAGCTGTGTGTGTCTGCACTCAGGCAACCCAGGCACCACGCAGGAAGCTGCTGTACTCACTGGACCCTGATGGCCTGTAGAGGGCCAGAGAGTCTACTTGTGGGCCCTTCTGGGTCTCAGTCTTCTCCATCTGGGAAATGGGTTGACTTGGTAGGCGTTTTCAGGCCTACATTACCTTAGAAGGACTCAGTGCTACAAGCATGGGCTGTCCTCCCTGTTTTTATAAATACACGGGCCCCCAGCCTTACCCAGACAGGCCAGCATGCTGCCGGTAGTATCCTGGGGAAGGGCAGCAGCTGTCATCAGTGTTATTTCTGAGGTATGTTTTCCTGGCACTCAGGAAATTTCTGTCAGTGGGAACAGCCTGCCCAGGGCCTCCTCCACCCCTGGGGGAGACAAGTTGTATGACAAGGGAGACAGGCAATTTGAAGTGAAGAACGGGAGTGAGGCCGCCTCCTCTGTGCACATTGCTCACACACTGGGGCAGCCACACGCCCAGTAAAGGCTCTCTTGAAAACCGTGGAGATAGGAGCCAAGCTCTGCAAGGCTCTGTCACTAGCTCACCTGACCCCTGGCGTCTGGAAGCTCACAGCCTATTCTTGGTAGAGGTGTGGCTATGGCTGCCCTCCAAGGAAGGGAAGACAGAGATGGCTGGACAGGATGGGACAAGCCAGCCCCCAGGAGCTGGGGAAGCAAAGGTGGGTGCAAATGAAAACGCACGATCCCATTTGCAATCCATTTGCTTAGCAGCCCTGACCAGGAGGGAGAGAAAGAAGAGGGCAGAGCAGGGAGAGATGGGGAGGGATAAGGAGGCAGGGAGAGAATCTGGCAGCCAGGGGCCAGGGAACCTGTGGCCACAGGGCCTGGGATGCCTGCTGCTTATGGGGCTGTGGCCCCTCCTGCCTTCCAGAGCTAGGAAAGCTTTGCTCTGTCTCAGCTCCAGACAACCCACCCCCACCACACATTCCAGCACCTGCCTGCTTCCCCTGACCTCCAGCTGCCCCACAGACCCCATCCCTACCTCCACTCCTTGGGGATTTTGAGGCCTTAAGCCACCACCCCACTCTGAGCAGGCTCAGTCTCCCTGCGTTGGTGGTGGTGTGGGGTGGTGAGGGTGGTCCTGGAGCAGTGGGAACTACCCGGAGGCCACCTGGGGTGGGTCCCAGGCACCAGTCCAGCCAGCCAGTGGGCCACGGGGGCTGACCTTGTCGCCTTGGGCCCAGATGGAGGGCAGCGGTGCTCAGCCCTTCCCCCAGGCACATAGAGCCGCTGAGCTGACATGACTCACCGCGTGGCAGCTCCCTCTCCCCACTGGGAGGGGGGATGGAAGCCTCCAGATGCCACAGCCCCACCCTGAGGGAATCACAGGCCAAGCTGAGCCCTTCCAAAGTGGGGATAGCTGGGGATCAGACATCAGCGTCCATTGAAGAGGGTATTCAACCGCATGGGGTAAGCCCTGTGCCTGGGGCTCTGGGCTTAGTGCCCAGCTAGGGCCTTGGGAGACCTTGGGCTTCTCTGTGCTCAGGGGGAAAGGAGCTGTGCAGCCTCTAGGGGTCCTGCCTGCCCCAAGCTGTGCTGGTGGTCCAGGGCCCCTTTGGGGAGGACCCTGGCCAGGGGTCCCTAGCTCCTCCTCTGTCATCCAGAGAACCCTTAGGTCCCAGGGGCCGGTGGTGTGCCTCTTCCTCAGAAACACTACCTGGAAGGCTGGAACCCCAACACAGCCACCTCTGGAGAGCTGGGGGTCACCCATCTCTTCTTTGCTCCCCACCCACCCTGGTAGAAGTGGTTCATCTGCTTTGCGCCCTAAAGAGGACCAGGTGGGAAAGAGACCTGATGCTGTGCTGGGGGCTTTGCATAGGTACAGGCACTTCTATAGGGTTGCTGTGTAGGGCAAGAAAACCAGCTCAGAGAGTGAACGAATTTGCCCCAGGCCACGTGGCCCTCAGGTGGCCTGGTTGGGGTTTGAACCTGTCTTCTCAGAGCAAAGCTGACTTGGCTGCACCTCCCTGGACTTCAGCTTTCAGGGAGGGAGGTTCAGGCAGCAGGAGCCTGGGGGACAATGCTTTTTTTAATATTGATTTTTGTATTGACCCCCACCCTGTTGCCCACCCCAGCAGGCCCCAGGACAGATCCCATTTTGGTTTTCGCCAGAACAAAGCAGGCTCTGCTAGACCTGCCAAAGCAGAGACTTCCATCAGAGCAGGTGAAAGGAAACTCAATCTCGTCTTTTGTTACTCAAGGAGGGAGTGAGGGAATGGATTTGCCCTTGAACAGGGAGGCCGTGGGCGCGTGGGAGGGTTGGGGGGGGACGTGTGGGGAGAGGGTAGGGGCACACATACCTGAGCCGAGACACCACCCCCGCCCACCGTCAGAGCATCCGGAGTGTGGTGACCGTGTTAGTATTCAGCACACACACACACATACACACACACACACGTGCGCACGCACACACGCTCACATTCACACACTTAAGCGCGCACGTACATGCACGTCTTTCTTTTCCCTCTCTCCCCACCACCCTCCCGAGTCCCCTCTAAACCAGGAAGGTAGCATCTGACCAGCAGAGAAAAAGAGAGAAAGGGAAAGAGAAAAAGAGAGATTAGTGGGAAGAAAATCCGATTCTGGAGTTACCTTAGTTACCAGCTCCTAATGACTTGCAGGGCGGGCTCGGCCACCTTCCTGAGCAGGGGGACCCTCCCTCCCGGGCCCCTCCATCACCCCATTAATAAGACGGGGCCCTTGTTCATGAGTTCTGCCACAGAAAGGGAAGAATCAAGGACTTTTCAATAAGAGAGAACTCCCTGGGTGGTTTTGAATAGTTGCTTTTTGTGTGGCAGTGCGGGACTCGTCCTCGGCTCTCTGCCCTGGCCGCCTCCCTCAGCCGGCTCTGTCTGGAACCGCCTGCTCCTGGGTCTCCAGATGGATGAGCTTGTTTCTCCGGGAGCTCAATCCTTTATTGTTCCTGCCTTTCCCCTCCTGACATCCTCAGCTTAGCAGAGGCCACAGGCAGCCTTTGCGTCTCAGGAAAGCAAGAGAATCCCCGAGGTCGTTCTAAAAAGGCTTAAAGCCCGAGAGTGGGGCTCAGCGTGAAGGAAACAAAAGCACACTCCCCACATCCAGGGTGCTGGGCCTGTTGGCCAGGGCCAAGCTCACGGCCACTGCTTCGGTGCCAGTGGAAGGGGAATGAATGGAGGAGAGACTGGCTGAGGGAGATGATGATAGAACAGGAGGGAGATCGGTAAATCCGTTTTATCAGACGCTGCATATCTTAGGAAAGCACATTTCAGCTCTTTTGGCTTTTGGCAAGCTGGTCCTACCCTTTAATTTTCTAATAAAAAGGAATTACGTTTGCTGAAAAGGCAGTAACCAGCTTCATGTCAGTGTCTCTTGTGGAGACCATAATTCCCGTCTTGGGTGCCTGCCGGCTCTGGGGTGGGAGGTGGGCTTCTGTGGCCACGGGTGATGATATTCAGGAGTCAAGGGGCAGGGACGTCAGGACCCACGGCAGATGCCAGGCAGTGCCACATGGCTTTGTCCTGCCTGCCCCACCCTGGCCCGTCTACTCCCAGCCCAGCCCCTGATCATAGTTCCAGGCTCACCACAGACAGGGCTGACAGAGGCTCCCAAGACTCACAACAGACACTTAATGAATATTTGTGGAATGAATGAAGGAATTCTTAACTGCGGAGGCCTAAGGTAGCAGGCAAGTTGCTCAGAGGGTCAGATCTTGGTTTGAATGAATGAATGAATGAGTGAGTGAGTAAATGAATGAATGAATGGATGGATGTTCTCCAGAGTCTGAAACTACCTATCTGGAAGGACTAACCTCCAACCAACTCCACTCTCCCTAAGCTCTGGCACTGAATTCACTGGAAACTTTGCCAAAAATAATATCCCCTCTACTTTTAACAAATAATATGCACTCATTGTTTTAAAAGAGAGAGAGATAGAAGTGTGCGAAGTCGGAAGTTCATGTCCATGCTGTCCCACACCTGAGTCCCCCAGAGCCAAGGGTGGGCACCTTTAGAAGGTCCTTTAGACCTTCCTCCAGGCTCTGGGAATCCCCTGCATTTCTTATCTGGTTTGGGGGTTCTTGCACATGCACTGTTCTACAACCCTGTGGGGCCCCTCGGCCATCCCTGTCCCCAGTGAGATCTGGATGTGGTTCAGACCTCCCTGGGCTGCAGAGTGTCCCCGCCTGCTCTCCAGCCTGGGAATCAGGAGCCAGGTATTTATGTAAGTCTCTGCGGGGTGAATGTATGGAAAACGTTTTTGCTATTACAACTCCCTTCATTCGAGTCCCTGATTGATTGATTTTTGAGACAGGGTCTCGCTCTGCAGCCCAGGCTGGAGTGCAGTGACATGATCACAGCTCACTGTAGCCTCAACTTTCTGGGCTCAAGCCATCCTTCCACATTAGCCTCATGAGTAGTTGGGACTACAGGCACATGCCAACACACCCAGCTAATTTTTATTTAAATGTTTTAGTAGAGGTGGGGTCTCACTATGTTGCCCAGGCTGGTCTCCAACTCCTGGCTCATGTGATCCTCCTGCCTTGGCCTCCCAGAGTGCCTCCCAGTGGGCTCACACCCCAGTCCCAGTTTTAAACAAGATCCTGAAGGCAGAACACTCACCATGGGCAGTCACTTGATAAATGGTAGCCTTTGTGATTTGGGAGGAATCTGTACCCAGTTCTATGCTCGGTTCCACATCCTAAGCATTGCTTGTGCCATACTATATGCCAGGCCCCCAGGGCGCAGGAACACACAGTTCCGGAGGGGTGTGGAGGCCCCGGAGCAGCAGCGTCCGGGAGCCCAGTCACTGCCCCTGCCCGCAGCAGCCCATCACTGCTGGTATCCAGCCTCCTTCAGACTAGTGTATGCCACTGGAAATGCCAGGACATGTGGGCGGCAGACCCCACACACGTGTTTTCTCTGGGGCTGCCTCCTGACCCCAGTGGGCAGGCGCCAAGTCTCTGAAGCTCAGCTGGCAAATGTGGGAACAGCCCAGGATTTGGCTGGATGGGCACGTGCACTGCTTCCGTCCTAGGACCTGACTTCATCTCAATCCTTGGAGGTGGCCTGGGAATCTGAACTGTTACTAGCCCCTTGGTTGCCATGGATCCCTCCAGGATCAGGAACTGGCATGAGGCATAGGAGGGCCAAGGACATCTTTTAGGCTGCGTGGGGTCCAGATCCACTCTGCAACCCCTGGCTGGGCAGTAGGAGAGCGGGCAGGCCCAGGGCAGGGAGGGGAGGTAAAAGGGGAATGGAGGGGAGAGCAGCAGGGGCTCTGTCTGGCCAATTCTGGTTTGGGCTGTGAGACAGTCACTGCATTTTCTGCACAGTTCTGGCCACATAGTATTTAAGAGGCTTTGCCTACAGACCTGAGTGACTGTGTGAATGGTGGCACTGGTGCATACGGGGATGCCTGAGGAGGAACAGATTTGGGACTTGTCCACCTAGGACTCCCTGTGGGATTGCCAGTATCACCCCTCTTTGTCATTAATGCCCAGCTTGCCTGGGGGAGGTTAGGCGGGTAGCATGGAGTTCAGGTTCCCCTAGAGTTCAAACGCCAACTCATCTGCCCTGGGTGGCCCTTCCCTGCCCAGAGCCTCAGTCTGCTGTTCTGTAAAGTGGGTCCAGCCATCTCTGCACCCTCAGGGTGGCCATGAGGGGTCAGTAGCCAGAAAGGCAAGGCCCCACACGAACAGGCTCACAGAAATAGCAGGCAGTTTGTCAGGGGCAGCCTTGGTGTGGTTTTCATTCAAAATCATTTTTTAATTACAAAAGAAAGGAAATGGTTGTAAATAAAGAAGGGAAGGCCGGCACAGGCATGGTGGCTTACGCCTGTGATTCCAGCATTTTGGGAGGCTGAGGAAGGTGGATCACGAGGTCAGGAGTTTGAGACCAGCCTGACCAACATGGTGAAACCCTGTCTCTACTAAAAATACAAAAATTAACTGGGCGTGGTGGCGCACACCTGTAATCCCAGCTACTCAGGAGGCTGAGGCAGGAGAATCTCTTGAACCTGGGAGGCAGAGGTTGCAGTGAGCCAAGATTGTGCCACTGCACGGCAGCCTGGGTGACAGAGCGAGACTCCATCTCAGAAAAAAAAGAAAAGGGAGACTGTAGAGGCACATAAGCAGGTCAGAGTTCCTGTCTAGGCTTCCCTAGAGGTCTTTACTTTTACTAGTGTAATGTGAGTCTTTGACTCTGTTTATGGGCATTTACACACACAATTAAATCTTTACTGTGTACCTACTGTGTGCTGAACCCTGAGGATTTCAAGAAGCATCAGACCTTGAGCCCTGCTGTTAGGGGCTCTCACCATCCTGGTGGGGAGACTGACCCCTAAGCTGATAAATGACCCCTCCGTGGGGAGTGGGCCTGTAAAGTGATGATGGAAGTGGGTCTACAAAGGACGGAACTAACTGTGGGCTGGCAGGATAGGGAAGGGGGATCAGGGAACTTTGAAGGAGCATGGAGTGTGAACTGGGACTCCACAGAGATCACAAGTTTTGAGGTAGAAGAAAAGAGAGGGAAGAGCATATTCTAAGGAAAGGGAGCTATTTGGGATGCGCTGACTTTGGGGTCCCTGTGGGATGGCCAGGATCAACCCACTGTAGGGAGCCACCAAGGGAGTCTGGATCTTGGATGCCAGGCCATAGAGTTTCTGTTTTATTCTCTAAGTCAGGGAGCCATTGAAGGTGTTTTTTTTGTTGTTGTTGTTTGTTTGTTTGTTTGTTTTTTGAGAGACAGGGTCTGTTGCCCAGGCTGGAGTACAGTGGTATGATCTCGGCTCACTGCAATCTCAGCCTCCTAGGTAGCTGGGATTACAGGCACACGCCACCATGCCTGGCTAATTTTTGTATTTTTTTGGTAAAGACAGGGTTTCACCATGTTGGCCAGGCTGGTCTCGAACTCCTGACCTCAGGTGATCTGCCCGCCTTGGCCTCCCAAAGTGCTGGATTACAGGCATGACCAACCGCACCCAGCCCAGAAGGATTTTAAGCAGGGAAGTAAGTGACCTGGTCCAGCATGTGTTTTTAAAAACTTCCTTTCTCCAGCAGAGCTTACAGAAGGGTGAGCAGGGAGTACCCAGGGAGGCCCGTGTGGAGTCCAGGGCAGGCAGGGACGGTGGCCAGCAGGTGGAGGAAGCTGCGAGGATGTGGCCAGAAGAGAGGGGCGGGCTTGGGCCCTGCAAGGTGGGAGCCGCCTTGGGCCATGATTGGGCATGAGTGGGGAGCCAAGCCATACCATAGCTGGGGACAGGGACTGGGTGCGTGGTTCCCACACGGGTGTTGTGGAGTTGGCATGCGTTGGGAGGCATCTCTCTGGGCTCAGCCCCTGCCTACCAGGCCACCATTGCCCCTTTCTTGGCCAGCAGATCCTCCACCAGCACCTGTCAGCCCCGAGCACTGGAAACGGCAGCCAGCAGGGCCTTTGTGCTTCTGGATTCCTTCTCCAGGGACGCGGGTGATAGCCAAGCCCGGCAGATGCCCCCGGGGGTGCCAGTGTGCCCCCACTCACCATCTCCGATGCTCAGCTGCTCCCCAGAAAGAAAGCCTTGTCACAAAGGGAGGCAGGGAGAGGACGCGCTTTCGCGCCGCAGCCCATCTGGGAGCCAACGTTATTTTCCTGATTGAAGGAAACATCTGTTCAGTCCTCTTTCAGAGCGAGGCAGGCAGCGGACTGGGTCAGTCTGGCCCTGGGCAGGAGGTAGAGAACCTGAGCTGAGCCCAGAGCCCCTGCCCTAACAGGTTTAAGAGGAGCTACCACCTTTCTCTGTCCCTCCCTGAACTACTGGGAGTTCAGGAGCTCCTGCCATCCCCTTAAGAAGCCTCAGTCACTGCTTCCCCCAGGGATGGGGGCTACTGGGGCCAAAGCCATCGCCTACCTCAGAGCACCATATGTGTTTTCTTTTCTTTTCTTTCCTTTTTTTTTTTTGAGATGGAGTTTCTCTTTTGTTGCCCAGGCTGGAGTGTAATGCTGCTATCTCGGCTCACCACAACCTCTGCCTCCCAGGTTCAAGCAATTCTCCTGCCTCAGCCTCCCGAGTAGCTAGGATTACAGGCATGCACCACCATGCCTGGCTAATTTTATATTTTTAGTAGACAAGGATTTTCTCCATGTTGGTCAGGCTGGTCTTGAACTCCCGACCTCAGGTGATCCGCCCACCTCGGCCTCCCAAAGTGTTGGGATTACAGGCGTGAGCCACCGCGCCCGGTCCCATGTGTTTTCTGAGGACCCCTTCATTATTTCACACACACACTAGAGCCGTGTTCTTGAAAGATACGGCTGCCAAACAAACTGCATTTATTACATAATGATTAATTCATCGCCCCCATTTCTTATTAATCAAAGACATCCATAACTGCCTATCTGAGCTTTGGGTTGGGGAGAGAACCAGCAGGGCCTCGAGCTGACAGCCTTCCCACCCAGAGCAGGGGCACTGGTAGATTTGTGTCAGTGGAGCCTCATTTGGGGTAAATGCACAGTACCCCTGAGGTTTCTAGAAGAAATGGAGACAGCTCACAGACCCCCACACGTCACCTCCCCAAACCCCTGGGGCTGCCTGGGATGTTTTATAACCCCTTCTCCAGCCAGCCCTGAGCTCAGGCTGGCCGCTTGGCACTTAGCCACTGGCTGACTAGTGGCCTGTCGGAGGATGTGGGAGGTGGGGTGGGCCAGTCCCCATCACTGGAGGCTGCAGTTAGTGGCAGCCTAGGAAGGAGACTGAAGTCTGGGCTAAGGTCAGGACCACTGGACAGAGCTTGAGGTGAGGGCAACCGACAGAGGGCTGTCCTGGCAGCCCATCCTGGGCTGAGAGCGGAGAATTCTAGGGTTCCAGGGGCATTTGACATAAGACAGGCCAGACTCTGATGTTAGGGGTTTTTCAAAGGTAATTTGGTGGCAGGGGCCTAGGGTATGGGGAGTGCCCACCGGTTGGGTTGGAGCTGTCCTCTTGTGCTTAGTTGCTTCTAGATGGGGCCACAGGAGCGCTTGGTAGGTCCAGGTGGAGCCATCAGCTGTCAGACATGCAAAAAACTTGAAAAGATATCTCAAAGGGCCAATCTGGCTGGGCACAGTGATGCGTGCCTGTAATCCCAGCGCTTTGGGAAGTAGAAGCAGGAGGATCATTGAGCCCAGGAGTTTGAGACCATCCTGGGTAACATAGTGAGACCCCATCTCTACAAAAAATTTTAAAAATTAGCTGAGCATGGTGGAGTGTGCCTGTGGTCCCAGCTACTTGTAGGCTAAGGCTGGAAAATCACTTGAGCCTGGGAGGTTGAGGCTACAGTGAGCTGTGATTGTGCCACTTGCACTCCAGCCTGGGCGACAGAGCAAGACCAGTTCTACCTGGCTAGGGTGGCCCCAGAGTCATGGCGGAAGGCAAAAGGCATGTCTTACATGGCGGCAGGCAAAGAGAATGAGAACACCCAACCTTCTTTATTCATTCATCTAACACTGACTGTGTGGCCTGGCACCCACCAGGAATGTCCCTGCCCTCAGAGTCTTTACAGGCTGGTGGGGATGGGGCTGATGCCCAGATAAGTCATTGTTGTCCCAGGTAGTGCCATGCCAGAGACCATCCAGGGAGCTGAGGGCCCAGTAAAAAGGCACTTACACTCAAATGCATGGAGAAGGGGACAGCCAGGGTGTGATTGGGGAAGACTTCCTGAAGGAGGTGCTGCTCCGAGAAGGTTGATTGGGTGGTTTTTGTGGGGGTTTTCTTGTTTCTACTTTTTAAATAACGACTTCGTGCCACATGCTATTAGGTGCTTTTCACATACATCATCATGTTTAATTTGTACCAACAACCCTGTGAGATAGGAAATAGCTTCTGTATGTTAGCAGTGAGTAAGCTAAGGATCAGAGAGGGGAGGTTGCTTGGACAACTGGCTTAGCCATGATTAGAATTCCAGGCAGTTCTCAAAAGATGATAGAAAAGGTGTAGGAGGATGGGAGCCGAGGCTGGCATACCTGGCAGAAGAAACAGTGTACGCACACGTGTGTTGATGGGGCACTGTGGTGTGGAGGGCTGCAGAGCTTGGTAGCACTGGAGTGAGCAGTGGTGAGCCTGAAAGCTGGCGGCAGGGACCTCAGGGGCCACGACAGGTATGTGAGTCAAGGGAGTGATGTGGTCCTGCTGCAAATCACTGGGGGCTTCAGCCCCTAATGGGACCTCCTCTAGCTGCACCCCCCCCCCCTTGCCTGTGCCCTTTTTGGTACCTGGTGGCAGGCACACCTCAAATAACTGCTGTATCTGTTCCTGCTTCTGACCTCAGGAGACAGCAGCAGGGCTGGTGTGGAACATCAGGGAAATGCACAACAACACATTAGCCCCTGGGGGCCTCCTGGATCTCCCCACGAATCCTGCAATACCCATCACAACCGTCCCAGTCCAGAAAGAGGCTGAATGGCGGCCAGCATCTGCCCGTCAGCAAAGAGTTCCCGCTCTTAGCACCAGCTCGCCTGAGCTGCCTCTAGGGACAGTCCTGCCCGCCTCCCCAGAGAGCCAGTGCTTCCGCTGCCGCCTAATAGCTCTCCCGGCTGGAGATGATTCTTGATATTTAGCCTGCGTGGCAGGAGCCTTAATAGCAGCAACTCTCCCTCCCTGCTCCTGCCTCCTGAGCCCCAGAGACAGCTCTGCTCACCTCCTAGCCGGCATCCTCCACTCACTGCCCAGGCATCAGGCAGAGGCCTTTCTGCCCACTCTTGGTAACATCAAGAAATGAATGAGCATCCATGAGCACTTCGAATGTGCTGTTTTCTCCTCTGAGATTCAGAGATGCCCTGTGAGAGGCTATTAGCATGGCCCCAAGTTAAAGATGAGGAAACAAATTCAGAGAGGGAATGTGATGGAGACGGCTCACTTTCGCTTCACCTTTCCCCCTCTTGGTACCAGGAAGTGGATCATGCTCCCTGAGGCCTCAGGACCTTTGCCTCTGCTGGTCTTTCTTGCCTGGAACTCTCTCTCCTCCTTTCTTCTCTCTTGTAGATCTCCTCTCAGGGAAGCTTTCCTGCACTGGTTTATTTACTAAGGTTGCTCCTTCTTGCCATACTGTAAGCTCCATGAAAGCAGGGAGTTCCCCTACCTTCTGTTGCTCCCCTCTGTATCCCCAGCACCCAGCATAGGGCATGTAGCTCCACTAGGGCCTCATTAAATATTTATTGAATGAGCATATGAGTGAATGGATAAGCACATACCCTATAGGGTAAGACCAGCTGCAGCAACAAACCAACCTAGCATTTCTAGATGGAAGTTTGTATTTCTGGAGGGTGGTGAGTATTTCTGGGGGGTGGAGGTTTCCTCCACCTGGCAACGTGGCCTGGGCATGGTCTGCATCAAGCTGGCTTAGTGTGGAGGGTCCAACCTGGAAGGAGATATCACTTCCATTCACATTCCTTTGGCTGGAGCACAGTCATGTGACCATGCCCAGCTGCAAGGGAGGCTGGGAAATGTAGTCCAGCTGTGGCTCCAAGGACGGAGAACAGGCTTTGGTGACTCCAAAGCTTCCCATAGGTTGCTGTATTGGTCTCTCTAATCAGCAGAGCCACCCATTACCGAGTCCTTATCACTACACCCTGTTGTAAGCACTTTTCTCAAATTAGCCCATTTTTTTCTTACAACAACCCTGCAGGAGGGTATTATAATTAGTCCTGTTTACTGATGAGGCAGGGGCTCAAATGACATGTTAAGGGGAAAATACCCATTAGAAACACATGATGGGTGTCTGGAGATGCAGGAGCCAAAGGCTGAGACCTTCACCCCTGACTCCACCAAACATCACAGATATTCAAATAGGCAGGCCAATGTCCAGAAGAAATTTATGCGGCCTGAGCCACAGTTGCTGGCCTCTCTTTGGTCTGGTTTTGTGCTTGTCCAAGGGTTGCCAGGTAGTTGACTACATCTCTCTGAGGGTTTGGGCCAGGGCTCAGCACTTCATCATTTCAGCTGTCCATTTTTGGAGGGCATCTGTTTCCTTCTGCCCTCCACAGAGGGGGAAGATGGGTACACATGTGGCTACTAACCATTAGCTGTCAGCTTTGGGTTTTGTCTTTCTGACTCTTTATGATTGACAAGTGCTGGCATGTTGGCCTTTCTGCCCCTTAGCAGCTCCTCCATGCAGGAAAGCAGGAGGGAGGGGTGTGTGGCCAGTGCTAGGATGGCGTCTGTATGGAAGAGTAGCTCCAGGAAGTGGCGCCTCACCAAGGCAGGTAGCCCAGGCTTCTCGACGAGGTGACATTTGGTTGGGCTTTGAAGGCTAAGGTGGGAGTTTGTCAGACTGAAAAGGAAAGGCATGCCAGGCAGAGGGAACAGCTTGTGCAAAGGCTAAGAGAGCCTGACTTCTCGGCTCCTGTCTCTGCTTTGCCCCTAGAGCTTGCACAGACCAGTGACCTAGGTCTGAGATCCTTCCGACCACACTGCAGAGGGAATGTCTCCTAAACATTGAGGTGAGGTTTATCTCACCTCGAGCTGGTGTTTTCCCCTTGTCCTTGGAGGAGAAGGAAAGGGTAGCAAAAAAGAAGGAAGGTGAGGAGGGAAAGTGAACAGATAGCGCCTGGACTGAGCACCTGCTGGCTTGTTCTGCTGTGTCACTGTCATAACTCTTCCCTAGCTATGCACCGTGACCCCCTTGCTCTCCTGCGGGCGCATTGCTGCCTCGGGCCTTTGCACGCACTGGCCGCCTGTCCTGCCTGCAGTGCTCTTCCCGGAGAGTCACAGGGCCGATTCCTTCTCCTTAGAGTCTTCCCTCAAATTACCACTCTCGATGAGGCCCGCCAGACCACCCTATTTACGATCCTAGTACCCGTTCCCCTTAGCGCATGTTTCCCCTAGAGCACTCAGTCGCTTTGTAACGCCCTGTACAATTTACTGATTTATGTTGCTGCTTATTGGTCCCCTCCCTTCCGTGCGTCTCCCCAACTCCCCGCATAGAAGCCACCAAGGGCAGAGTGTTGTTTTGTTTTGTTTTGATCTCTTATGGTGGTGGATCTCTAGCACCCGAACATAGTAGGCACTCAATAAATGTTGAAGTATGAGTGAATTCAGCCCCGGGCAAAATGTGACCCCATTTCACAGACGAGGGAGTGGAGGCCCAGGGTCTTGCAGCCCTGTGGGGAGAGGGCAGCCCAGCGCCCCGCAGGAGCCTCCAGCCCCTCACACCCGCGGGCCAGTGCCCGGACTGGGCGCAGGGCGGCGCGCGGGCGCAGGTAGCCATGGTGACAGCGCCCGAGACTACTCGCATTTCCTGCCTTTTGTGTTCGCACAGGCCCCAGCCCCCAGCCCGGGCCGACGCCCCTGATTGGTCGGCACACTGCGGAGAGGCGGGGCGGGGTGAGCGGAAAGGGGCGGGGCTGACCTGTGGGCGGGGCCCCCGGGGCGAGGCTGGTCTCGTACTGGCGCGCGCTGCCTGTGATTAACAGGCGGGCGCGGCCGCGCGCGGCTGGAAAGGGGCGGGGCTTCCGGAACAGCCGCCCCGGGAGCCTGGGATAGGGGTGAGTGCTCCTTGATGGCGGCCCCGAACAAAGGACGCTTCCAGACCCGGGCTTCCTCTCCGTAGTTTTTCTTGGCCCCTTGGAGTCTGAGAGTGAGAGGCCTGCTAGGCCAGCGCCCCCTAATCTTCATCCGGCCGTGGGTGGCCAGGCACTGCAGACGTGTCCCCGGGGGGCCGACCACCTTACTTGCCACGGTGGCCCCTCCCTCCCCTCACCACCACAGGGCCTTTGCACGTCATTCCTGGATACTCTTAAAGTTGTTCTTTCCGGCCGATTCCTCACCCCCTCAGGAGGCTCTCCACACAGACCGTGACCTGCACTGCTTGGCACTCCTTTGCCCTGCATTTATACCTCTTTTTGTGCGCACTCCGCCCTCATCACGTGTGCCTCAGGGCAGGGCCCTGTCTGTGGCCTGGCACACAGTAGGTGCTCGGTTTGTGTTGCTGAATGCCTCCATTCATCAGGCAGCCTGAGGCTTCCTTGGAGGGTGGTGCCGGCTGTACTGGCCAGGGACTTGGGAGGAAGGGAGACAGATGTGCCTTCAGACGCAGACACAGAAGAGCTTGTCTCCAAGGCCAGGGCACTGGGTCAGTGTCTGGCCTGGACCCCAGGCCAGAGGAGCCTGGTTTGGTGTGTGCCCTTGGTGAATGGCCCACTGTCCTGGCTAGACAGGAGCCCCAGGGGCTGGCCCTGCCTCAGGAGGAAGGCAGGGTCACAGACACAGGCTGGAGGGGCCTGGAGTGAGAGCTGCTCAGGACCCCTGCCGACCAGACCTGGGAGGCCCAGCATCTGACTCGTTGTTTGTGCATTACTTGCTGTGCCTTGTCTTAGCTTGACAGGGTTGGAGTGGGGGTGGTAGAACAGTGATAAAATCTCCACACCGCCTACCCCCATGGCATTCCCACAAAACAAAAGAGAGCTAAACTCATGAAATCAGCTGTACAGTTATACATGGATAGCCTTTTGGGTGTTGGGTGATCTCTGGGGTATATACATTGTTTCCTCACCAACACCAAACGAAAATGCAATTTGAGCCAAGCTAATAACAATATATTAAATCAGAGCTTCCTGAGCTTTGCTGGGTGCTATAAACCACCCTGAAGTTTGTACTAGCAGCAGATTCCTGGGCTCAGGCCACCCCCGAATCACAGATTTTAAGGGGTGGGGCTCAGGAATGCCCTTTTTTTTCAAACTGCCTGTGTGTGGTTTTGATACTCAGCCTTAAGTCCATTACTTGAGAAATGGAATGACAGATGTCTGTGTCTCAGAACACATCTGAACTTCTCTCCAGGCTCTAGAAAGTCTTGTCTACCATTCTCCGCTCCAGATGCAAGTCTAGACTGGAGAAACTGTGGATCCTTTGGGATTTGGAAAAAAGTTCTAGACCCTCTTCAGAAAAATGTGCTTGTCCACACACACTCAAACTTTGCATTGGATGTCAAGAAGGTCTCATACCTGGGCTGGGTGGTCTGTAAAGCAGGAGAGACGTTTAGGGAAAGGCCCCCATGCTGACACTCACCTGAACCTAGGGCCAAAGTGTATGGTTGTACAAGTTGTACACTGTACAAGGATCCCTGGAAGAAATCCAGCCACTGGCCAGCTGTGCAGCCTGGCACCTAGGGTGTCTTTTCCTATTTTGTACAAAGCCATTTTATGCCATTCGCCTAACCCGATCTTTTTTTTTTTTTTTTTTGGAGACAGTTTTGCTCTTGTTACCCAGGCTAGAGTGCAATGGCATGATCTCAGCTCACTGCAACCTCCGCCTCTCCACCTCCTGGGTTCAAGCAAATCTCCTTCCTCAGCCTCCCGAGTAGCAGGGGTTACAGGCATGCGCCACCACACCCAGCTAATTTTGTATTTTTAGTAGAGACGGGGTTTCTCCATGTTGGTCAGGCTGGTCTCGAGCTCCCGACCTTGGGTGATCTGCCTGCCTCGGCCTCCCAAAGTGCTGGGATTACAGGCAAGAGCCACTGTGCCTGGCCTCCCTAACTTGATCTTTAACTCCCCTCCTGCCTCCCATGACAACTCAAGTTAGTGGCATTAGTAAAGTTCCAGAAATTATGTGCCTTATCCATGGGAAACTGGCCCCCTGTAAACTGTTATTAAAGCCATAACAAATAATGTCCGACAGCCTATACCTACTAGTGTTCAGTTCCTGGTACTCCCAGGGCCCTAAGTGTTTTTGGGCAGTGGTTGGGGGGCTGCCACCAGGCCTCTACTTGGGTTAGGAAGATGGGACAAGGGTGAAGGCCCGTCTCTGCACAGTGGGTGGGGGAGAGAAGAAGAGTACCTACACAGTAGGTGCTTGCTAAGCACTTTCCCAGTCTGCATTCATTGGGTCCATTTTATAGATCAGGAAAACTGAGGCTCTGAGAGGGCTAGTAATTTGGAGTGGAGAAGGCCCGCCTGTCTGGAGTGACTTGATGAACACAAGCTTTGGAGTGGGACAGGGAGGTCAGGAGGGGAGAAGTAGCCATAGCTGTACCCCCACAACATTCACACCGTGCCTCCCCTTGAAGGCTCCCCTGACCTTTGGACTGCTTAGAGGGCTCCTCTGAGCTCCCACAGCCTGAGCCTTCCTGTCACAGTGCTGCCACCCTGGTTTAGCAGGCCTGTTTACACACTGTCACCCCAAGAGCCTGGCAGCACCCCAGTGCTGGACTGTGAGCCCTCCACACAGGGCCCAGCGCATGATATGTAATACAGCTCTATGGAATGCTGAGTGGCTGATTAAGTGGGCTCTATCTTCTGGCAGCTTTGCTCCCTGGCTGGATGGGGCAGGAGTGATGCAGAAAGCGGGGGGTATAGGCCTAGAGTTAGGAGGGCAGGGAGAGCACTGGGCACTGGAACCACTTGGCAGGGTGAGTTGGCGTTCCCTGTTTGCCACGACCTTGGGGCCACTCCCACCAACTTGCCCCAGCTGGGCTTGACTGAAGGGCAGGGGGCTTGGACATTGGAGACCAGGGAGGGCAGAGGGTGGTAGACTCAGGAGAGCTCTTTATTTGGGGCATCTCTCCACAGAGACTCTTAGTCCCTCCAAGGAGCACGTCCTCCTCCATCAGTCAGTGTCCTAGCCAACAGGGGTATATCCCCCCCAGATCCTTCCCTGCTCATCATATCCTGGGCCCAGCCATGCTTTCCCCCATGGGGTCATGTCATCCTCACCCTCAGATTTGCCTGGGTACCCCAGGGTCACCCCAGAGCTCCTCCCCTGGCACCCAGCGTCCCTCAGACCCGGCCCACACCCTCTCAAGCCTGCCTTCTCCACCCCAAGGCCTGCCGTGCCTCACAGCTTGGACTGAGCTGTACCCTCTGCACACATCACCCTTCCCTATCCCCAACCCTCTCCCTTTAGTGATAAATCCAGCTGGCCGCTCTTTGCAGCTCACCGGGGACCAGTGTCCCCAGTGCGGCCCTCGGTGCACCCAGTCCTTATGTGAGCCCTAGCCACCATGGAAGGCCAGGAGGGCCTGGCCAGCCTCCATCTGGGGTCCGGTTGGTTATTGCAGGGCCTGTTGGGACTGCCTGTGCCCTGGTTCCCCTGGGACAGGAGTTCTGGAGCCTGCGAAACTTATGCATCCATCACGGGGCCTGGCACGAGGGTGCCTGGCCACGGCAGGAATGAATGAATTTTTTTTTTTTTTGAGACAGAGTTTCGCTCTTGTTGCCTAGGCTAGAGTGCAATGGCGCAATCTCGGCTCACCGTAACCTCCGCCTCCTGGGTTCAAGCGATTCTCCTGCCTCAGCCTCCCAAGTTGCTGGGATTACAGGTGCCTGCCACCACGCCCGACTAATTTTGTATTTTTATTAGAGACGGGGTTTCTCCATATTGGTCAGGTTGGTCTCAAACTCCCGACCTCAGGTGATCCGCCTGCCTCGGCCTCCCAAAATGCTGGGATTACAGGCGTGAGCACCGCACCCGGCATGAATGAATTTTTTATTCTTGGAAACTCCTTTGAAATAGTGTATTTCCTTTCCACTGTCTTGTTCTTTACCTTTACCTCCCTTATGCATAAAGGCAGATGCAGTCAAGAAAAGTGTGCTAGCTTCAAATCAGAAAATCTCCATACAGCCTTCCACAAATACCTCGAGCACCTACTACGTGCAGTCCTGTCCCAGGTGCTCAGGATGCAGTGTGAACAAGATAGACCAAAAATCCTCTTACTGAAGCAGACGCTTGAGTTGGGGGCACTGGAGAAAGCAAATCAGGTCGTCGGTAACGAGGCAGGGAAGTGCACAGGGAGGGGGGGGCTTCCGTGAAGGTGTACTTGCCAGGCCTCAGGCTTCCCACCTGTTCACTGGGGTGATGTGCTCGTCTGGTGAGAACCGTGTTCTGTTCATGACTGCTGCCATCGTTATTAACCGCATGCCCACTGCCTTTCAGAGTTTGTGGGCCCTCTCGGGCAGCCCCCAAAGGATGCTGAACGCCGGGCCCTGTGTACTCTTCACCCTATCCCTGTGGGGTCAGGCTGGCCACCTCCATTTACAGAGGGGCAGATGGAGGCCCAGGGAGGGATAGGGTGGTATCCCATGCTTGGAGCGGGCTCCAGGGAGAGCTCTTGGCCTGAGGACTGAGGCAGGGAGACCCTGAGCCCGGGAGACCCTGAGCCCAGACACACTCCAGTTTATAAGTGGGGACAGCTGTGGAGGTGTTGGGTGCTCAGCCCTGGGCCTGGCTTCTCTGGCCTGAAGACTGCAACTCATTTGGCTGCAGAGTCAGGAAAGATTTCCTGAGCCTGGACTGAGAAGCCAAGGTGGGTTTGCGGAGGCAGGAGAGAGCTCCGGGACAGGAGGCACTGTGGGTCAAGTCTGCGGGGGCGGGGGTGGCGGGGAGCCGCCCTCCTGCGGACCAGTTCAATTCCAGTAACTCCAGCCTACCTTAGGGGTGGGAGACAGCCTGCCTGCAGCCGGGCCCACCTGCCAGTGTGTGCCTTGCCTGCGCTCCACCTTCCCCTTCGGGCACTGCGGCTTTCTTGGGGCGGCAGGACCCCAGTTAAACAGCCCTGTTTCCTGCCCAGCCGTGGCTGCCGCCTCTTCTCGGAGGATTTTTCCCCCCAACTCAACAGCCGCTGCCACTTGCAGCTAAGCAGAAGGGAAGTTGGGACTCGCATTTTGCCTCTGTAGCGCCTGTAATCAGCCCCACACAGCCCCCGCCGCAGGCGCCCATCAATGCCGCTTCCGGAGACTACTTGAGACACACCTGCTCACGCTAAAAGGAGAAGCAGTAATCCATCAAAACAACCCCAGGCGCCGGGGCGGGAGAGGCTGAGACTTGGTTTCCCCTCCCATAGTACAGGGCAGCGTTGGGCATCTGAAGTCCCCATGGGTCCTGGCATTCTGGAGG
This sequence comes from Macaca nemestrina, assembly GCF_043159975.1. NCBI lineage: Eukaryota > Metazoa > Chordata > Mammalia > Primates > Cercopithecidae > Macaca > Macaca nemestrina. The sequence goes on from NC_092141.1 coordinate 18,046,411, forward strand.
AACACGACTCAGTAGCTTTCCCCTTCCGGGCGTCAGTTTCCCTGTCTGCCAAAGGTGCAGGGAGATGAGCTCCCAGCTCATGCCTTTGGGCCTCCTACCTCGCCCCCACCCTCATCTCTCCCTTTCCAGAGACATTATAAATCAAACGGCTTAGAACGTAAGGCATCAAAAATTCTGAAACCTTCATCTATTATTAACGCTGACAGTAAATTCCCCCTCCGAGCGTTTTACATAGCAACTGTTACCAAGACTCGGTGGTGGAGCTGCTGCTCCAGCGGCCGCATCCCGGCAGCTCTGGGCAGGATGGCAGGGCCGCCACGAGCCCTACCAACCCGGCCACCACCTGGGCACTCAGCAAACCCTCTCCAGGGGATGGGTGGGGAGGGAGCCCTTGGCAGAGGAAATGGGTGGCTTACAGCTGAAAGGAGGTCCCAGCTGCTTTTGATGAGCTCTGCAGACCCCTGCTCCTGCCTAGGTGAAGACAAGGGGCCCTGAAGCTCCCAGGCCTTCAGAGGCAGCACCTGTGGTCAGGGACGGGCTCTGGGAGCCTCCCCTCCTCGCTGCCCTGGTAAGAGGAGGCTCGTGAGATGGAGGACGGGAAAAGGCTTCGTAAACTGTAAAGGGCTGTGCAGATGTTGTTTACTGACTCACCCACCTGTCAGCTAGACGTTCCTGAGTGCCTGTTTGTCTGCAGGCAGTATCTGGGCACCAGAGATTTAAAACAAAGACAAAAGGCCCAATCCCTGTCGGGTCTGGTTTGGTAGGAGACAGACACGCCAACCCCTAATTGCAGTTGTGCGATGATCAACGTATGTACCAGGAGCATACTCAGGGTGGTGAGGGTGTCGCAGAGGGCCCTTCATGGGGGCTGATGCTAGGCAGGGTTGTGAAGGATGAATAGGGGAGGCTCTGTGTGTTCTGGACAGAGGGACTGGTGTGTACAAAGGCCCAGGGGTATGAAGCTGCCCAGCTGATAGGTGGATTACAGGCTGACCTGTTTTGGTGGGGCGGGGGGGCTGGTAGCGGGAGCAGGGGTCAGAGGGTGCAGGACCTTGGATGCAAAGCAAGAGGGTTTTTACTTAGGGCCCTTGGTCGCTATGGAAGGTTTTCAGCTGAGGAGGAACAGAGATTTGGGTTTGGGGAGTATCACCCTAATTGTGCAGCTAAGGATACTGAGGCCTGCACAGGTGAGAACACCTGCCCAGGCAGAAAGCAGGGGAGGCTGGCTGCTCTCTGCAAGCTGTTAAGATGCACCTCCTGTATGCCTGTCCCCATGTGGGGAAGGGTGGTATGGCCTCAGACCTCGGGACAGCATGCCTAGAGAAGCAGAGGCGGGCAGGGAGCTTGTGGGCCCTTGCCACATCTGAGTGGCCTGCCCTGGAGGAATTGTCTCTGCATCTGCAGAAACCAGGACACAAGTTGAGACACCGACTTCAGCCCAGCTATGGATGCGTCCAGCGGCAGTCTCTCCACCTAGTGACAAATGATATATATGTTCATTGCAGAACATTCAGCAAACAGAAGTATCAAGAAAATAATGTTTCCCTGCAGTCTCACCCCACCACCCCACCCCCTGATGGCCAGGTCACATTTTGGGCCCAGTTGCTTCAGAACCAGGTACAGATACACATTTTTTTTAAAACAGAAGTGGCATCGTGTTCTTTCTGCATACCCTCAGTGACCTGCTTTTCGCCCTTAATACGCTGGAATAGTTCCCCATGTCCTCACATATTTTGGGGTGAGGTTTGCCAAGAGCCAGGCTAGCCAGAGGGGACCCAGCTGACCTAGAATGTTCGGTGCTTGTCTTCAAGGGCAGAGGCCGTGCCTGGCCTGCCCACTGCTCCACTCAGCACCGAGCGTGGAGACAGGCCCCCAGTGGATGCTGAATGCAGAGCTGTGAAAAGAAGTGGAAGCTCTGTCCCTGAAGCTGAGTACAAGTTGGACAGAGCCCACTAGGATGCTGTCATCTTGATCTGGGGCTAAATTGAGTCTTGGGGTGAGATTTGTGCTTATTAAGGGCTCTGGATGCTTGGGGTAATAGATGGAAGTTGTTCAGGGAGGGCTTCCTGGAGGAGGTGGGCTGTAGAACATAGCAGAAGGGAAATAAATGCATAACTATCCATTCACTCATCTAACAGACATCCGCAGAGGGCTCCCTCCTGGTCAGAGCCCTGTGCTGGACACGACTGGGCACCCAGACAGGGTTCTGCCCCCACCTACCGCCAGCCCTGGGAGACAGACAGACAAGTGTCCAGGTCACTGTGGCTGTGTGCTTGAGCAGTGCTGTAATGGTGGAAGGGTAGACAGTGAGGGGCCAGTGACCCCAAGGAAAACTTTACTGTTAGCGAGGATGGGCTTGGCATCAGGGTCAAGGTCACCCAGACTGTACCCAGAAGTTTGGCTCAGCCCAATGTCCCTGGCCTGGGAACTCCTGGATGCTGAGGGTTTATGGCAGCTCAGTTAGTGGCCTGGTCCTGGGTCCCCTGCCATGGAGAGGGGCCCCTGACATCCAGTGTCCACTCCCAGAGTCCCACACCAAGGAGGCCCCCAGCCCCACCCAGAAGTCAAAGGGTGTACCTTTCCAGAGTCCAGAAGCTGGAGCTGCTGTGGGGCCTGGGCCTTGGTTTCCTCGGCTGTCAAATGGTGGCACCACCCTGCAGGGAACGTGTGGAGCTGAAATAAAATGTGTTCCAGGTGCTGGTGCCACAGGGCTTAGGGCCACACTGCGGAAAACCCTTCCTCCTGCGTGGTCCTAGCTGCCCAGGGCCAGGCCAAGAAAGGCTTCAGGAACAAGCCCCCACCTCCTAGCCAAAGAAGCTGGGGATTGATTTATGGGAGGGAGCAGTTTGGCATCAAGGCGTGCCTGTAGATGATGGGCACAGAGGGCTCAGGAGGGAAGCCCAGCAGACTACCCACCTCGCCAGAGCCCCCAGGAACCTCCTTGAACTGCATATTCAGAATAGGCAGCTCATTCACAGTGGAAGTGTTTTGGAGTCATACAGACCTGTGTTCAAGCCCCACCTCCTTCACTTCCTAGCTGTGTGACCTTAGGCTAGTTCCTTGTCCTCTCTGTGCTCAGAGTCCTCATCTCTACAGTGGAAATGATCATGATAGACCAGTGTTGTCCTGAGGGTTAAAAGAGGTGACCCGTATGTGAGTACCTCAGCACAGGGCCTGGCACATAGTAAGTGCTTGGCAAATGAAAACAGTTCTTCTACGGCTTTTTTTTTTTCTTTAAACTAGTGCCCAAGGAAATGGGGGTGGCAGATTCCTCACTGGTCTCTTCGGTTCCTGGCACACATGCAGCCACCAGATTGAGCCTCTGGAATCGCACCAATCCATTCACCAGCCCACGTCATTAGCTTTTCTGAGCACCTACTCTGTGCCAGGCACAGGGGCACCATGGTGGAACTGGAAGCAGCAAGCTCGCTAGGAGGCCGACAGCTGTGGATCCTGACCTGTGGAGTGCCAGTGCCCCGGGGGACAGTGGAAGGGGAAGAGGGAATCTAGGGCAGGCGTCAGTTGGAAAGTCACAGTGAGATTTGAGAGGAGGTGATTCCTGAACTAGTGACAAGGCCCACTAGCATTTTGCCAGGCAAACTAGGAGCAGGTGGAGAGGTTGGGAGGCACAAAAGTTTGGGAGACTTCCAGAGGGTGCCAGTAGCTCCCTGTAAGTCATTGTTGCTAGGCATGAAATGTGGGAGCTGGGGAGGTAAGTGGGAATCCCCTGTGAATGCCAGGCCAAGGAGGCAGGGGCAGTGTCTGATTGGTCACTGGGGCCTGGGTGGCATCTGGGCAGGGGACACAGTTGAGTGGGAGAAAGGTGGTGGTTACTGAGGAGCGAGGGCAGGTGCAGGGATGGAGAGGTCTCAGGATGGGGGCCAGCAAGGAGAGAGGCATGGGAGGGAGGTCTCAGGGCACCCAAGGGCCTTTTGGCTGAACCAGCAGTCCCTGAGTGTGAGCGCAGCCCAGAAACAGCCACAGGCCTCATTCCTGCACTGGGATCGAGGCTAGAGTGCCACCAGCAGCTACCCATCCATTCGGCATGCGTGTGCCTGCTGTATGCCCTGACAGGACAGATGGACTCTGCCCTCACAGAGCTTACCATCTGGTGGTGCAGACAGACAAGAGAGTGAATACATATACGAGGGAGGTGATTTTGGAGAGTGGTAAGAACTAGGAGCTAGGGGAGTTCCCTTCAGCAGGGCAGTCAGGGAGGGCTTCTCAGATGAGGTGACTGGGCTCATTGGAGAAGACCCAGGAGGATGGGGTCCCAGGCAGAGGGAGCAGCATGTGCAAAGGCCTGGGGGTCAGGGGCATGCGTGTATGAGGAGCCAGTGGGAGCCAGTGTGGTTGGAGTGTGCATGGGAGAGGAGTGGGAAATGAAGCTGGGGAGGAGTACCCCTCACCTTAGACAGCTAAGAGGTTCAACTTGAGTCGAAGGGAAGTTCTGCCCTAATCCCAGTAGCAAGGGAGCTTCCCCACCAAAGCAGGAGAGCCAGCTCCCAGCACTCACTTTACTTTCCTGTGTGACCATGAGCAAGTGGCCCACCCTCTCTGGGCTTCCAAATTCTGTGGCAACACAGAGGAGAGTGAGGTGCTTGCTCAGAAACTTGCCAGCTGTGACTGGCCAGGGGTTTGATCCCACTCATTTCTGTTTTGTGGTGGGGGACTTGTGGGGAGAGACAGGTGGAGGTGAGCTCAGTCGAACCAAGAACCCCCAGGACACAGGGCATCCAGGGGGCCTGTGCTTCCACAGCCTGTTCACTCCTTCATGCACCCGCCTCCCCCTCCCCACTGCACTCCTGCCCATACTGCCGACTCCCCAACCCTCTCCTTTCTCTAGGGCTGAAAGCAAGAGGCTCCCTTGGGGGCTGGCCCAATGATTGGCAGAGTCGATAAAGGCCGGTTGGAAACCCTCCTGCTCTGGGTGGTTCCCCGCCGGCATTTGTAGCTGGGATTCCGAGGCCAGAGCTGAACCCAGAGATCATTTATCACACAGCCTCAAATGGAGGCCTTTCTGGGGGGGAAAAAAAAGTGTTCTTTCTCTGAGATTCCAACTTGCATTGTCTAAAACAGGTTAATTGGCAGCACCGTTTCCCCCAGATCCTTCCCCGTATCCCCCTGCTTTCCTGGGGTGGGAATGGCAGCCCCTGGGAGTACAGAAGTGGGACAGGTTTAAGACACACCGTGTTTTCAGAGCTTGCTGGCCATGCAGAGGCTGCTGGAGGAATCCTAGAGATCCACCCAGTGACCACGGGTGCTGGGCTGCACTTAGCTTTGTGATCCAGACCAGGAGCTGCCTGTGAAGTCCCTCCCCAAGGAGCTGGAGGTCAGGAGCCTGTGTACCTCACTCCCTTCCTTGCTTGTTCCTATGGGAAATGACAATTGACCACTGATACATACCCGCCCTCAAGGAGCTGCTGGCAGCAGCGAGAGGGGTAAGCTGTGCTGGGGTAGAAGGGGCACCGAGGGGCCCTGGGAGCCAGAAGACAGGGCAGCCCACTCTGCCGGAGTGGCCAAGGCGCAATAGCAGTCTGCCTGGAAGGCAGGCAGGGAGAAGTGTGCTGGGCACAGGTACAACGGCCCAGGTCATAAAAGATCCTGGTGCATTTGAACAGCTGTAAGATCCCAGCATGCCTGGAGTATAGAATCCACAGGACTCACAGTCAGAATGTTTCTGTTTCACAAAGCCAGAGAGGTTGGGAGGGTCCAGGCCACAAAGAGCCTTGAATGCCTAGTTGTACTCATCAAATAGACTGGGCGTGCTGCATAACAAATATCCCCAAATATCAGCCCCTTCAAACAGGGTTCGGCCCTCACTCATGCCAGGTCTCTGACCAGACAGCTGGGAGACTGCTTACTGATGTCACTCAGGACCTGGGCAGACAGAACAGCAGCCATTTGGGCTATTTCGTGGCACAGAGGGAGAGAGACAAGTGTACAGATTCGTGGAGCTTCCTCCGTAAAGCAGCATGTGGTACTTCCACTTGAATTTCATTGCAAAAATGGCCATCCTCCGGACATGTTTGTGGGCTAGTGACCCGCTTGCTGCCTTTAGCTGAGGAGGACAGGAAATATTTTGTGGTGCCGACACTGACCACAAGGACCAAGGAAGTTCAGCACTTTACCCTGAGCATGGTGAGGAGCCTTGGGAGGGATTGAGTAGAGGAGGCTGCAGCCTCGTTTAGTTTTACTGATTAACTTTTTATTGACTTGCATACGGAGAAGAGCACAAATCATAGGTGGACAGCTGATGAATTTCTGCAAACCAAACACACACTGGTATAACTGAAGTTCAGATCAAGAAAAAGAACATGACCAGCCCCCAGATGTCCCTTGTCCCCCTCATCAAGCATTTCCTGCCCGAGAGTACTTTTGTCTGCTTTTGAGTTTCACAGACATGAAACCTTTTCTGTCCAACTTATTTTCCTCTTTTTTTTTTTTTTTTTTTTTTTTTTTGAGGCAAAATCTTGTTCTGTTGCCCAGGCTGGAGTGCAGTGGCGCGATCTCACCTCGCTACAACCTCTGCCTCCCGAGTTCAAGCAATTCTCGTGCCTCAGCCTCACGAGTAGCTGGGATTACAGGTGCCTGCCACCGCGCCTAACTCATTTTTGTATTTTTAGGGTTTTGCCATGTTGGCCAGGCTGGTCCTGAACTCCTAGCCTCAAGCTTACCTCGGGCTCCCAAAGTGCTGGGATTACAGGCATGAGCCACCGCGCCCGGCCTCCTCTTCTTTTGCTGTTTTTGAGACCTATCCGTGCTGTGTGTGGCAGTGCTTTGTTTTCAGTATTGTGTAGTATTCTATTGTGTGCATATGCCACAGCTTGTTTCTCCCTCCTCCTTTTGATGAACACTTGGGTTGTTTGTAATTAATCAGAGGATCTTTTAGTGGTTCGCGCCTGTATTCCCAGCCCTTTGGGAGGCTGAGGTGGGAGGATAGTTTGAGACCAGCCCAGGCAACATAGCAAGACCTCATCTCTCAAACGTTTTTTTGAAAAATAAAACAGTTGGAGGAGCTTGTGAATATGCCTGCCACGAACATTCTCGAACACATTGTTTGGTGCCTGTGTGTGGCATTCCCATTGAATGTGTGCCTTGGAAGTGGAATTGCCAGGGTCTCATTTGCATTTAAGAAGCCTCTACTGGACACACAGAAGAGACTGAGGCACAGTCCATGCAGGAGGTGGAGGGGAAGGTGTGTGGGCCCAGCCCTAGGGCTCCTCCACCTCAGAATCCAGAAACATCCCCAGCGTGGACTTGTCTTCCAGGAGACTTGAGGGTCTGTATTGTACACACAAGATGAAAATCGTGTAAAGCGAGGCACAGACACATGGGGCTGAGCGTGCAGCCCCAAACGGCAAGACGTAGGCCTTACTGTGTGAGTCACACAGTGATGTTATAGCACATTCTAGTACACAGGCAAGAATAGTTGTATAATATTTGAATGCATTGAACTCACATCCACCAGGTACACGTGTGAGGAATCTCCCTGCAAGTCACCCATTTCACAAGAGGCAAGGTGGCCCATCTGTTAAGTCAGGGGAGGGGACCTCCTGCCCTGGGGCCTGAGGCTGGGGTTCAGCCCGACTCTGTTCCCCACTCTTGATCACACAGGATGAAGGACCCGGGTGCTGATCGCTCACAGGGCTGGTGAGACTTACCCTGTTACTCTCTCGGGGTGTGGCATTTCTTAGAAGCCAAGAGTGGGTAATCCTTTGCCCAGGATGAAGCCAGGAGAATGGTGGGGCTTCAGGCTCTGGCTCTAGAAGACAGGGCTTCGTGGGAGCTGCCCCTGGAGCCTCCCAGCCTGAGCAGTAGGCGCTGGAGCCAGTGCCTTCAAACTTGAATTCATCACAGGGAAGACCTGGGGTCCAGGCCAGCCCCTGCGCAGCCAGGCAGCCTCCCTGTGAACTCACATTGTGGTGTCCGGTGCAGCTGCCCTGGTCCTGCAGGATGCATGTCCCCACCCCCAAGCCCTTAAGGGCTGTTGGGTTTTGTTTTTGTTTTAAGAAACATATGGCCGGCGGGGCGCGGTGGCTCAAGCCTGTAATCCCAGCACTTTGGGAGGCCGAGACGGGCGGATCACGAGGTCAGGAGTTCGAGACCATCCTGGCTAACACGGTGAAACCCCGTCTCTACTAAAAAATACAAAAAACTAGCCGGGCGAGGTGGCGGGCACCTGTAGTCCCAGCTACTCGGGAGGCTGAGGCAGGAGAATGGCGTGAAAACCCGGGAGGCGGAGCTTGCAGTGAGCTGAGACCCGGCCACTGCACTCCAGCCTGGGCGACATAACGAGACTCCGTCTCAAAAAAAAAAAAAAAAGAAACATATGGCCTGGTTGTTACTTTGGCTGGCCTCCCCAAGCCTCATGTCTCTGAGACCCCCGCTCCTAAGGAAGGGGGCCAGGCGTTGATGGGGGTGTCTAGGAAGCCAAGGGGATGCCTGCCAGTTATGAGAAAGATGCATCTTTGTCGCAGACACATGTGGGGCGCTCTATGTAAATTGTTTCAGCGCCTAACAGGAAGAAGAAAAATGAGGCTTTGATGCGAGCCACCGCCTCTCAGCCAGGCGCGGTGTCACTCAGGCGAGTCCGCGGCCTTCTTCTATTAAGGAGCTGTCAGCTCTTCTCAGGCCAGAGACCCAGGGGGCTCTCTGGGCAGGAGGTGGCTCTGCTCTGTCTGCCGAACGCTGGGCGTCAGCTCCAGGGCGTGCTGGGGCCTCAACCCAGCCCCACCTCCAAGGCAGGCGGAGAGCACTGCTGATGGATTCCCTGGCACTGCACTGCGCGAGGCTCAGGGCGGGGACCCCGGTGGCGTGGTAGGGTCTGCTGGGGATGACAGGCAGGCGCACAGGCGGCGGCGCTGTTAGGCCCCATGTGACGGCCACAGCCTGGCACAGGAATCTGTGCTCCAGGCAGCAGACAGCAAAGGTGTGGAGGCAGGAAATGGGCCACCGCAGGAAAGGAAAGCACTGTGGGTGCTGGAGATAGATGGTGGCAGGGGCCAGCTCGGGGGAGGGTGGGAGTCTGGTCTTGTGGCTTTGGAAGCCCATGGGTTGTGAGCAGGAGAGGGTGGGGTGATGTGAGTCTGAGGGAGGTCTCAGATGGGAAGGGAGGGCGGAGGGGGGCAGAGACCAGTGAGGGCCAGAGTGGAGACTGGGCAGGAGGGCATAGCATGCACATGGACATGCTTCCCAATGAGCCCTGGCCCAGTCAACTCCGAGCTCCAGGATCCCCCGCAGCCCTTTGCTGGGGTGCACACAATCCAGAGCACTGACTTCCCCAACAAGCCAGGTGGAAATGTCCCAGGGAGGACCCCAGGTCCCTGGGTCCTGAGGAGCCTACTGAATCCTCAACAAAGAAGGGAAGAGAGGCCCAGGCCACAGCAGGCCCGGAATTAGTGTGTTATGCTCTGGATCTTGGGGAATGTGTAATCCCCACACCGTATCTATGGCAGCTCTCCATTAACCAGAATTTGGTTCCACAAATTCCTGTTTCCATTCATTCTAGAAAACTCAGAGCTGTTGGTCTTTTTTCAAAATCTCACTGAAAAAAAGAAAAAAAAAAAAAAAGATACTGAAGAATGTAAAGAAGAAAATGAAGTCACCTCCAGCCCCTCTGCTGAGAACACACTGATGTTAGTACTTTCGTGCATTACCACCCAGTTTGTTTAAGAAAATTGGGATTGTGTTGAATGTCCGCTTTTGCATCCTGCCTTTTCCATTGTGCTTCAGATCATGAGCATTTGCCACGGCAGAAAAAAATGTCTTTGGAAGCCGGACTGTGGAGACTGGGGTTTGGAAGGCCTGCTGTGTGCTGTGATCCTGCAGAGGTCATCGCCCTCCCTAAGCCTCAGCCTTTGCCTCTTTGCAGGGAGAAACTGAAGGACGTTTCTCAGGCTCCAACCAAGAGTCTCAGTGTTTTCCTTGCCACGGTGGCCTTGTTATTCCAGCCTTGCTACGCAGGGGTGGGCCTGGTGATGTTTGTGGCAGGGTGGGCACAGGGCTGGCACTGCCACCAAGTACACAGTTGAGCCGGTAAGCTCAGAAACCTGGGCTCACTCCAGCCTTGAGCACTTTCCCATCTCGTGATCCTGGGCAAATGACTTTGCCTCTCTGAACCCCTATCTCTTAAGCTCCAGAACCGGGTGGTTGTGATGGTTCATTGGCTTCATGTGAGTAAAACTCTTAGCACATGATAAGTGCTCAGTAAAGAGGAACTGTTGCTACCATGAGGATTGCTGGTTATCTGTGGTGTCACAGGTGTAATATGAGGATTAAATCATGATCTTCCTGCAGCATTCAGCAGAATGCCTGGGACCTAGGGGACACTGCCAGGGGGTGGCACCTGGTCCCATGATCTAGCCAGGACTACCTTTGTGGGCCATAACTGGTGCAGCTGCCCAGGGCCGGCACTCAGAAATGCCCTGTGCTTGGTGCATGCTGCTCTGCTGTTGCTATCTTGAGTTTTTATTACTTTGTGAGCAAGAGGCCCTGCATTTTCATTTTGCACTGGGCTCCACCAATTCTGAGGCCACTCTTAACAATAGGATTGATCTCTAGGGCAGCCTGGCAGGGTACCCCACACATCCACAGTGCTCAGTAGCTATTTGTGGGGTGAAGGCAGGACTGAGTGGGCCTTGGTTCAGAGGAGAATAGTACCCCAACGAGACCAGGTGGCTTGCCCAGTTTACACGCTAGATACAGGGCCAGGCAGTGCTCTGACCATCACGTGAAAGGCTGCCAGGGTGACGGTGTGTCTGTCAGGGCCAGGCAGTGCTCTGACCATCACGTGAAAGGCTGCCAGGGTGACAGTGTGTCTGTCAAGGGCAGGAAGTGGGCTGCGTGGAGTGCCAGCCAGGGTGAGCAGGGTAGCCTGTGCCTGCTGACCTGCAGCCAGACACACTGGGGAGACACAAGACGACTCAGGTTGGAATCGATTGAAACCAAGCCAAGAGCTTGGGCCTCGGAGTGCATGGGAGGAGGAGGAAGTTCAGACCCAAGGCGGCGGCTGTGGCTGGTGTTAGCACTTCTTCCCAGCAGGGTGGGCAGGGCTCCATTAGGGGAGGCAAGCCTGGACGCTCCCCAGCACTCTTTCATGAGGGGGAGAGAGGAGAAGAGCGAGGCCCAGGCCACCTGGTATTCAGAAGGCTGAGGTGGCAGTGGCAGGCAGTTTAGGGGGCAGATGAGGCTGTGGCAAAGGGTGGCCAGGAGGCCAGAGCAGCACTCACAGATGAGGTGGGATTGGGGCCCCCAGGACTCGGTGTGTGGACCTCTGGCTGACAAAGGCCATTCCGCAGAAAGGAAATTGAAGAGAAAGAAGAAATGACTTCTCGGCCCATGTCTTCTCGAACGAGGGAGAAAGTTGCTGGCATGGTCTCCCCACAGAGAAGCCAGGGTATCTGAGGGGAGCCCTTTCTCTGCCAGCTGGGTCACGCTCAGGGCCGGAGGTGCTGGGCACCAGAGTAGAGGTGGGTGGGTGGGGATGTCCCCCCAAAAGGAGACGGAGACAAGATAAGGCTGCGCCTTTTAAGCCTTCCATGCAGGCCTCCTTGGGACAGCCCAGGTTGGATCTCAGACTGCAGCATGTGGGGCTGAGAGCCAGCTTCCCCGAGGCACGGGGGCTGGAGAGGTCTAAGCAGCATGCTGAGGTCAGGGCTAGAGGAACAGAAAGTAATAGGGAGCCACTGATGGCTTCATAATGAAGGAGTGACATGATAAGCTTGTGAGGGGCCACACAGGGCAGAGGCTAGGGACGAAGAGATCCTGCTGGCAAGTGGTCATGGAATTTCTGGTGGGTAGTGAAACGGCCAGACATAGGGCTGTGGCAGTGAGGATGGGCAGGGGGTCAGATGGGCACACTTCAGGCAGGGGCACCCCAGGACTTGGGGGCCTCCTCAGAGAGGCCTTATAGAAAGACTGGGGCAGAAGGCAAGACCTGTGGGGCGAGGAGGCCTAAGGACACTGTGGATGCACTGGAGCCAAGCCATTGAGGACCCTGCACCCCGGCCAGAGGCCTCACTCAGGATGGCTGCAGTGGAGACTGAAGAGATGGGTCAGGTGGAGGGAAATGGGGGGCTTTGCCCTCAGGAGGTGGCTCTGGGAGGAGATACGGTCACCCAGGAAGAGAGGCCAGAGGATGGGACCGAGGAGCAGCGACTGGGAAGATGGCAGGGCAGATGAGCAGAGGGTCCCTGCCCAGGGCAAGAGGGCTTTGCTGGGTGGGCCCTCCAGGACCCTAGGTGAGGTCTCCCCTGGAACCAGGCGGTTCAAGGCCTGTGATGGGAGGGGCGGGAGGAAGAGGGATTGCTGTCAGGAGGGCCTGGGACCAGAAGTCTCCACTGCAGCCATCCTGAGTGAGGCCTCCGGCCAGGGTACAGGATCCTTGTCCACCTGCGGGGTAGGGAGACAGCCTGTCTCCCACAGGGTGGTGGGGCGGCTGAGCCTCAAGGACAAAGGCAGGCGGGGGCAGGGGAAGGAGCCTGTGGCTGGGAGCTTAATGGCCCCGAAAAAAAAACATAAAACCAGAGAATTATGGGGAGACATAAACAGAGCTGTCAGGCATTAGCTGCAGGGAGACGGCTCAGCCTGGGGAAGAGATGCTGGCGGCTGAGCTGGGATCCTTGCATGTGCATAAAAAAGACAGAAGTTATAAAAGGAGGGAGATTAAGAAGATACTGCCTCTTCCATGCTTGGGCTCCCCGGCCAATTCCTTTCTCACGCCCTGGCTGAGGCCCCAGCCGCACACTGACCCTGGGGGCCCGGCCTGCGAGGCCTGGCCAGGTCAGGGGCCAGGGCCGGCCAGCAGCCAGGGGGGTCCATGAGGGTGGGTGGGGGCGGATAGCGACTTGGTGCAAGCTAGTGGAGGGGCCGGGGAGCCAGGCCCAAGGACACAGGCGGCGCCAGCCCCAGCAATTTATGGGTGCTCACACACCCTGCCATCTTCATTTTCCCCGTTGCTGCTGCTGTCATTAGCCAAGCACTAATGGGCTTAAATTTCACCTTAAACCATCCCCACTGTCCTCAGCAGATGACAAACGCCCTACTCTCGCCGGCTGCAAAGCTGCTAGGCGGCCTCCAAGCAGGCATGTGCCCTCCCTCTGCCCGTGTCCTCTGGCCCTCAATAAGGAGGCTCCTAAGGACCCAGGGCCTGGGATACTCACAGGCCAGGAGAAATCCTGGGGGTGTGTGGGAGCTCAGGAAAGGGGGCTTTAGGGGGAGCTTTGGAGACCCTGGGATGATAATGGATGGGGAGACAGGAGCCCAGGGTTCAGGGGCACCCCACTGTTTGGCCTTGGCAGGGCCATGCCCCTGAGTTTCCCAGCCCACGTGTCATTAAGAAGGGCCCTCTGAGCTACCCACCATGTTTTTAAAAGCCTTAGGGAAATCATGTTTTGCTTAGGCTAGCAAAAACAGCAGTGGCTTTGCTTGGGGTTAGAATTCCATCCATCCATCCATCCATCCATCCATCCATCCATCCATCCATCCACGCACCCACCCACCCACCCACCCACCCACCCACCAAATTCATTCACTCATTCATTCAGCAAATGTAGCCCACAAGCCCCTGACATGAGCACGTCCATGAAAGGCCCAACTAGCTGTTCATTTGAGGCCCTGAGAGGGAACAAGTGGGTGATCTCTAAATGCAGTTTGTTTGGGAGACAAAATCCTTTAGCAGTGGCTCTGAGGGTGGGAGTGGAAGTGGCCAGGGGGCTCTGGAGGCTGTGGGGACAGAGGGTGCATCAACCTGGAGTGCATTCTGTCCATGAGGGGGGTTTTTGCCCGAAAAGGAGACAGGAATAGAGACAAAGCTATGGCAGAGACGCAGGGGCTGCCGGGGGCTCCCTGCTCGTGTGCACACACGACCACGGCCACCGCCTGCCGCCTTTGTTTCCCAGCAAGGGGCAGGTGCCCGAGGAGCCGCTGGGGTTGATCCACCATCAAAGCCAGCCTGTCGGGGGCTGGTATGCAGAGTCATCCCTTTCCCATGGGAATCTCACTCCCTTCCAAGCCCCCAGCATCCGCCTTTCATCCCTGTGCTGGGAGCCAGTACTCCCACTGACACCCAAACAGTGATGCCAAGGAGGCACTGCCAGAGGGAGGCCACCACCATATAGGCCTGAAATGTCACACTCTGTCCCTGCCACCCCCCACCTGCAGTGAGCCTAGGGGAAAGAACATACTGGCGCAGGCTTGTGCTGGAGACGGAGATGGTGTGTGGCTCTGGGCTGCCATGCTGTGTGTCCCCTTGCCCTCTCTGGGCCTCAGACATGCATTCTGTCACCTAAGGGTATTGCCCCTGCTGGGCTGTGGCACACCAGGAAGTGTAAGCCAGAATCAAGGGTTGGCGATATGTATGGGAGGTTGGGTGAGGCATCTTCTCCAGTCCAGGAGGAGGAAGGGATTCCTAACTGGTGCTTAGGAGCGTGGACTTTGGAGAAATTTCTTCTTCCCCACCAGTATCTGGAATCGGCTGTGAAGTCCTGCCAATGCTCTGTTCCTGACATTTCTAGAATTTCACCCTGCCTTTCCAGCCCCTGCCACCACTTTGGTCTGGCCCCATCATTGCTCTCTGGGGCACAGTCCCAGCTTACTGTTTACTGGCCTCCTGGCCTCCCCTCTCACCCCCATCACCAATCCACCCTGCCTCGCCATAGCCACTGCAGACTCCCCAACACACACGTGTGATGCTCACTCTTGCTCACCCTCTGGGGCTCTCCGTGGCCCTCACCACATCTGTGCTCTCCACTGTGGCCCAGAAGGCCCCACACCACATAGACCCTGCCCATCTCTCATTTCTTGCCTTTTGCTTCCACTTGAGAGCCAGCCTGCATTCTCACTACCATCTCTCACTCTCTCCTGCCTTCCAGGCTCTTCCTCTTTCCCTTGTTAACTCCAGCACATCCCTGGTGAAGTGTCACGCCCCTGGGAAGCCCCTCTGCCCTCCTGTTCCCACTCAGGTATGACGTAGGGCCCTTTCCCTTGCGCTGGCATTTGCCTTCTCCATGAGGCTCTGAGCCCACAGCTGTCTCTGGGTGTTCAGTCTCTAGCAGGTGTGTGGCATACAGTAGGCACTTAATAACTGCTTCTGAGATGGACAGATGGGGGTGTGCAAGGGTGGATGGGCAAATGGGTATGTGTGCATGGATGCATGGATAGAAAGAAAGTAGGTTGGTGAGTCAATGGATGGGTGGGTGGATGGATGGGCAGGTGGTCGTGAGGTATACAGGTGAGTGAGTGGATGGGTGGATGGATAGATGGGTGTGTGTGCATGGATGCATGGATAGACTGATGGATGGACAGGTGGGTGGGTGGGTGGGTGGATGGATGGATGGATGGATGGATGGATGGGTGGGTGAATAATAGATGGGTGGACTGTTGTGAGGGTGGATGGAGAGGCCAGGTGGTCTATGAGGTGAGTCCAGAGGCATTAGAAAATGGAGTTCTAAGCCTTTGGCTTTCCATGCCTCAATTTATCTGTCTGTAAAATGGTCAGCTCAGCTCCTGTGCCCAGTGTGGAGGCTCAGGGTAAGCTGGAGAGAAGGTGGAGGCTTCAGCAGGCAGCTGAAGGCTGCTCCACAGACAGTGCATGGAACAGAACAAGGTTGCTTGGCATCCCTGCAGCCCAAGGGCTCCCTTCTTCGGGGGGACACCGATGCCCTCTTCCATCCCTGCTTGCTCCCAGGATCCTTGCCCAGGTGCAGACTGGGAACCAGACCCATAGAGTTCAAATCCAAATGTTGCTACTCACCAGGAAATTCCCTTTGCTTCCCAGGCCTTACTTGCACATCTATAAAATGGGGGTGCTCACGTATTCCTGTTCTTTGCAGTTTTTTCTGGGGATTAAAACAATGTGGTGGAGGGGGGTAGGGAGAAAAAAATGCAATGTGACAGGGAAGATGGCACCTCTCCTGATGCCCAGCACACAGAGGGTGCCCAGGAAATATGGGGCTTAGGATCTCAGCACCTGAAAGAGCAGCTTCTGCTGCAGCCCCTGCCACAGGGGCCACACTGGCCACAGTGCTCCCTCCTAGCCCTTCTTCCCTTGGCCAAAGCTACCTCTGGAAACTGAGTTTGAAGTTTCCAAACCTTATCCCAGATCCCACAGCCATGAGTTATAATAGGCACATAATTAATAGTCACATAATTATAATGTCTATATTATTTATAATTTGTATATTTATATGTAACTTATTTAACTGCATATATAATCTATAATTTAAAATTGCATCAGATAAATAATTACCTACTATAGTGCTTCTGCCACTTACAAGCTGTGTGACTTTGGATAAGTGCCCTAACCTCTCTGTGCCTCTGCTTCGTCCTCTATGAGTTAAAATGTGTAGACTGCTTCTCAGAACAGGGCCCAACACACGTCTGGTCGGTGTGCGGATTAGCCCCGAGGATGTTGATGACAAAGCATTTCTGTATCTGTTTTGCTCATGGGTTCTTTGCTCAACCCTGCAAGGTGGGCATTTAATCACTATCCCTATTTTATGGGTGAGGAAGCGGAAGCCCAGCGAGTTGGGGTGACTCACCTGAGGTCACACAGCGAGTCAGCAGTAGGCGTCAGGTACCCGGTGTTCTTTCCAAAGACTCCTGAGGCCCTGGTCTGGAAAAAGCCAGCTCTGGACCAGGCTGGAACACAGGGGCCTTTCTGAACCTTCCTTTCAGGGGCCTGGGGCTGCAGGGGCCTCCGGCCAGTCAGCCAAGTCTGTTCCTCCCAACATGCCAGCCAGGGAACACAGACAGCTGGACCCCACTCTGGCCACTGCCCCACCAGGCAGAACAGCATGTCTGTCCACCCGGGCACTGGTCCTGAGGCTGTGGGCTGGAGCCAGGTTTCTGTCACTTCAAGGAGCTCCTGCCTTCCCGGCCCCACCGCCACAGCCAGCAAGGACCAGTCAGGGATTTTCCTGAACTTTCCCTGTGTTATAAAAAATTATATAAACACTTACCTTTTAAAAGTGACAGCTAACTTAGTTGCGCCCTCCTCTGCCCAACATTGGTCTGGCAGCTGCATGTACGTTGTCTCCTGGCATCTGCACATCATTGTCTGAGGTACTCTTGTGCCTGTTTGCAAATAAGGAAACTGAGGCACAAGGAACTTGGATAGCCTGCCCAAGGCCCCACAGGGAGGCGGTGTCTGGGGTGGGGATTTGGACCTGGACAGGGAGCCTCCCTACCAATCAGGCCTTCAGGGCAGAGACTTGGGGCCCAGAAAAGCCCAGCCCAGCTTCTGTTTTTAAATTTCATAACATGTGTTGCTTTGTTCAGATGATTGAAGGAAAGCATATTGCAGGTAGAAATAGAATGAAAGCATTGTAACACATGAAACCAGCAGTGCCTTTGTGTTCAGCTGGCCCTTGAACAATGTGGGGGTTAGGGATGCTGACCCCCACACAGCTGAAAATTCATGTGCAAATTTTTTTTTTTTTTTTGAGACAAGGTCTTGTTCTGTTGCCTGAGCTAGAGTGTGGTGGCACAATCTCTGCTCACTGCAGCCTTGACCTCCTGGGCTCAGGTGATCCTCCCACCTCAGCCTCCCAAGTAGCTGAGACTACAGGCATGCATCACCATGCCCAGCTAATTTTTATATTTTTAGTAGAGATGGGGTCACATCATGTCGCCCAGGGTAGTCACAAACTCCTGGGCTCATGCAGTCTGCCCGCCTCCGCGTCCCAAAGTGCTGGAATTACAGGTGTGAGCCACCATGCCTGGCCTCATGTGTAACTTTCGACTCCCCAGTCGATGAGCACACGTTTTGTAAACACACATTTTGCATGTTATATGTATTCTTTTCTGTAGTCTTACAGTAAACTAGAGAAAACAAGATGTTATTAAGAAAATCCTAAGGAGGAGACGATCGAATCTATTTACTAGTCATGAAGTAAAAGCGGATCATTGTGAAGGTCTTCATCCTCGCCGTCCTCGCATTCAGTAGACTGGGGCCAGGAGCAAGGGAGGGTCTTGCTGTCTCAGGTGGTGGAGGGGGAGGCAGGAGAGGCAGGCACACTCGGTGTAACCTTTTGAAAAACCTATCCTGGGATCTTGGCTCAGTTATTCCGACGCTGGGTATGCTAATTACATCTAATTTTCATTGAGTTTGAGAAAAACACCCACATATAAGTAGACCGTGTTGTTCAAGGGTCAGCCATACCTGGCCCTGGCAGCAGCAGGTCCCCACACAGCTTAGTACTTGAGCCAGTCCTGGCCACTGGGTCTCCGAAAGCTGTGTACCTACTGAGGAGGATACAGCCTGTACAGGAATTCAGGTTTGGTTCTCCTTCCCCACTTGGGGGCTGTTTCCTTATCCGTAAAATGGGAGGCCGGTCCCTATCTTGTGCATTGCAGGATGCAGGGGAACTGACTCCTCTTGGCAACTGGGGCTTGTCCCATCCTACTGAGGGGGAAACTGAGGTCAACCCACCAACCTAGAGTCAAACAGCTGGAAAGTGGCAGTGCCAGATTTGAGCCTGAAACCAGGCTCTCTCTTCAGTCACCTTGCCTAGCCATTCATAGAAGTTTTTAAATCTTTTAGGAGCTATCACATGCTCATGGTAGAAAAATTCAAGTACAACTTCCTTTTTTATACAAATGTTTTGTACACACTTTTTTTTTTTTTAGACAGTCTCACTCTGTCGCCCAGGCTGGACTGCAGTGGTGTGATCTCAGCTCACTGCAGCCTCCACCTCCCAAGTTCAAGCGATGCTTGTGCCTCAGCCTCCCAAGTAGCTGGGATTACAGGTGTGCATCACCATGCCCAACTAATTTTTGTATTTTTATACTGATGGAGTTTTGCCATGTCGGCCGTCCTGGCCTCAAGTTATCATCCCGCCTTGGCCTCCCAAAGTGCTGGGATTACAGGAGTGAGCCACTGTGCCTGGCTCACTTTTTTTTTTTTTTTTTTGAGAAAGTCTTGCTCTGTCGCCTACACTGTGCAGTGGTGCAGTCATAGCTCACTGTAGCCTGACTTCGTGGGCTCAAGCAATCCTCCTACCTCAGCTTCCCAAGTAGCTGGGACCACAGGCGAGCACCACCTCACCTGCCTAATTTATTTTTCTTGTAGAGATAGGATCTCCCCATGTTACCCAGGCTAGTCTCAAACTCCTGTGCTCAAGCGATCCTCCTGCCTTAGCCTCCCAAAGTGCTGGCATTACAGGCGTGAGCCACTGCACCCGGCCCTGTACACACTTTCTGCACTGTACTTTTTTTCACCAACTTGAAGACTGCTCCAATTAATCTATGTGGCGCTTCCATTCTCTCAGTACTCAGCCAGTAGAACCTCCCAGGTGTATCTCCCTCATCCCCCTTGGATGGACAGTTAGGGGATCTCCAGTGTTTTGCTGCTGCAAAGGACACTGCAATTGATAGCCTTGTGCAGATGACTTTGGGCCCAGGTTAGAGGGCACATGTAATTTGCATTTGGGTCCATATTGCCAGAAAACTCTCCAAAGAGGTAGTACCGGTTTACCCTCCCATCCCCAACTAGATTGGGCACCTCTTTCCTCATGCCCTCACCGGCCAGGCAGATGCTCTGTGCCAAGAAAACCAAACAGCTGCTTCCCTTACAAATACTCAAGGGCATGTGTGTGGGGGCCTGAGTCCAGCCCTGCACCTTTACCAACTGCAAGATCTCAGGCAATAGGCTTCACCCCTGTGGGCCTCAGTTTCCTCATATGTAAAACAGTGGTGATTGGATTGTGGTGAGGAATTTGTAGATGCAAATGCCTAGGACAGTGCCTGGAACATCGAGGCCCCAGGTGAGAAGTGGCTGTTCTTACGCGTCTGCATGAGTCTTGTACGCCATGACTGCAGTCATGGGATGGGGGCCAACCCCCTAGGATGGATGCTCAGGCCTCGGACCTGGGTTTTGGGAAGGGTTGAAGGGAAGGGAAGAACAATGTGGGGGAATTACTAAGGGGAAAGGGTGGGATTAGCTTATCCCAGCTTCCCACTGTGCCACTGGGGAAACTGAGGCCCAGAGGGGCCCAGGCCTTGAAGTGATTGCAAGTTCAGCAGCATGAAACTGCTCTTTATCCGTGCATTGCTGCCAGGAACAAATGCTAAATGGAGAGTCCGGAGGGTTGCCCAGGCCACTGCGGGACCCGAGCTTTGAGACTGAGGGCTTGGGGACACAGAGCCAGAGCCTTGTCCTGAAATCCTGGAGGGCCCTCCTTGGACAGGACAGAACCTGTATTCTCTCTCTGAGCCCAGCCTCAGCACAACCCAGAGTCTTCCAGAGCTGAGATCTTGCCACACCAGCTGCGGTCACAGACCTGCCACACTGGCTTGACCTGGGAGTTCCTTACAGCTACAGAAGCCCTGTCCACCCGACCCGCTGCATCAGAGTCTGTGTCTCACCAAGACGCACACGTTAATGTTTGAGGAGCACTGAGACCCCGCCAGGGTGATACTCTGCCTGCCTGAAGGGACAGGCCACTGCTCTGTGGGCAGACCTCAGCCCCCAGCCCCAGAATGTCCTCCCCAGCTCTGTCGCAGACACACGTGGCTCCCTGGGAGGCACAGAAAGTACAAGACTTGGACCTGGCTCGCGATGAACTGGTGGCCCTGGAAGTTGCTACCCTTTATTGAGCCTCTGCCAGCTACCAAGCACATTATCCCATTTAGTCTCACAACAGCACTGGAAGTTTGCTGTTTAATTTAGAGTATCTTGCAGCTTAGGCACACAAAGCACACAGAGGTTAAGGAAATCGCCCAAGGTCACCCAGCATATACGTATGCAGGAGCTGGGATATGAATCCAGAGCTGTCCCCAGCACCAGAGTCTAGCCATTTACAGTCAGGGTGGGCATGGGGGCAGATGGTGGCTCCTCTCACCCCTGAAACCAGAGCCCCAGCCCCTGTGAGCCCTCACAGTTGGTTGTCCTGGCCGTGGTGAATCTGCCCTCTCAAGAGCCTCCCTTTCCGGAGCAGAGGCCTGCGATTCTCCATGCTGGAGAGCCCGCCAAGAGGGATTCTCCTGCAACTTTCCAGAACACAGCAGTTCTGGGGCCAGGCCAAGCTAGCCATGTACAGCTGGAAGAGGCTCTCTCCCCCAGATGCTGAGTGACTAGAAGCCAAGAGAGAGGGAGTTCTGGAATGGTCTGGAGCAGCTGGAGGTGAGGCCTGTGGGGGCTGGGGCGGGGCCTGGGAAGAGGGACCAGCGCACGGAGTATTCTGAACCGCAGAAAGTATTCTGTTCACTCTAGGAGAAAAACAGGAGTGTTGTTCAAAACAGCCAGACGCCAGGCCCAGCTGCCCTCGCCTGGTTTTTACTCTTAAACACCTTCGCATTTCATGGCTGTTCGGAAGAGAGAGAAGTCAGCCAGTTGTCCATTCAGACACAAGACAAGGCAGCAGCCGACAACCAAAGGCAAATATTTTCCATCCTGAGGAAAGCCTCCCGGGTGGCCCCAGGCCTGCCTCTGGAGCAGTGGCTGGCTGGTGGCTGGCTCTCCCCGAAGGTCGCTGCTTCTGGTTAGCAGACTGTGTGTCTGGGGGACTGGCCAGGATCCACCCCCACCCAGGGAGCACTGGGGGCAGCGGGGCGGCCATTCTAGGCCCACAGGAAATGGAAGCTCCCTTCCTGGCGTGAGGGCAGCCAGGCCTCCGGGGAGGCCAGGACAGCGTGGCCCCTACAGTTCCCCGTCTTGAAACCCCAGCCCTTGATATCAAAATGGGACCTGTTAGTCTGTTGTTGGGGAGGGGGATATAACTGCCCAAAGCTCTTAGGTCCTGAGTGAATTTAATTTTTTTCAGCACAACAGTAGCCACACACAGTTGAAGAGTGGCACATGGCTACGTGGGGTTTGTATTTGGTCTACAGGTGAATGAACAAGACCCATAGGGACTTAGGCCTCATTATCATAATTCTGCAGCCCCAGGAGCCAACCCCCCATGTGGAAACCCTTAATAGGTAGCCTGGCCAAGTGGGTAGCGAGAAATCAGTGATGGCAGGCCCTGGGACTTCTCTCTAGTCCCCTCCCCACTCTTTCTTTCTTTCCTTCCTTCCTTCCTTCCTTCCTTCCTTCCTTCCTTCCTTCCTTCCTTCCCTCCTTCCCTCCTTCCCTCCCTCCCTCCCTCCCTCCCTCCCTTCCTTCCTTCCTTCCTTCCTTCCTTCCTTCCCTTTCAAGAGTTTTACTCTCTTCCCCAGGCTGGAGTGTAATGGTGCAATCTTGGCTCACTGCAACCTCCGCCTCCTGGGTTCAAGCAATTCTCACGCCTCAGCCTCCCGAGTAGCTGGAATTACAGGCACACGCTACCACATCCAGCTAATTTTTGTATTTTTAGTAGAGACAGGGTTTCACCATGTTGGCCAGGCTGGTCTCAAACTCCTGACTTCAAGTGATCCACCCACCTTGGCCTCCCGAAGTGCTAGGATTATAGGCGTGAGGCATCGCGCCTGGCCACCCACCCTTTTTATCTCCCAAGGAAACCAGTCTTCTGAAAATTTCAGAGGAAATCAGGACCTCCTCGCCCATGTATTTTACCCGGGGGTGCCTGTAACCTGTATTCACAAAAGCCCCACGGGCATCTCCCTGATTGAGGTCCCACCCACAGGGCCTAGGACAGGGGGACCAGGGAGGGCCCCAGAGGCTGGAGTTTGGAATACCCCCTTCTCTTCTCTGGAGCTCAGTTTCCATGTCTGTGAAATGACAGGTGATGTCACCTCCCAGAAGGGCAGTTTGAGAGAAGTAAAATCTATTGAGGTACCTTGGACACAGGAGGGGGACAGACAGCATCAACTTTTGAGGGTGCTGCAGTTACACGGCTCCAGCAGTCTGAGCCTTATCAAGACCTTTCCAGATCTGAGGGAAGCCCATGCCCCGTGTCTAGCTGGCTGGGGGAGAAACCCCTTGAGAACCCCCACTCTGTAATGCTAGGGTCTGCATTTGCTTAGGAGGCTTTGTCCCTGTCTCTCCCCTTCTGGACCAGCCTGGCTTCCTGGGCAGGCCCAAGAGTGTCCCGCGCGCAGCACTCAGAGTCAGTGCAGTCTTTAATCTGCATTCCACAGGCATCCTCACCCCCTCCCCTCTCAGGAGCTAGGAACCTGCCAGGCTTCTTACCTCTCTGCAGGAATCTCCACCCCCCACCACAGGCTGCCCTCTTGGGGTAGGGGCCCAGCCCTTGAGGCCTGTCTCCTCCAGCCCAGCTAAACCAGAGAGAACTCCATCTCAGGTTCCCAAATAGGCGGTGTTCTTCCCCGCCACCAAGCTAGGCAGCTCCTGGTGGCTGGAATGCCCTGCTCCTTTCTTCTCAGCCCACCACTTCCTCCAGCCTTCCCTCCTCTGTGCTTGCAGCAGGGAGTCTTACCCCACCTCCTTCAGGAGGGAGGTGCTCACGGGTTCCTATGCCTGTGGGTCTCCAGGATTGGGCACTGAGCAGTCTGGAAAATGTCAAGTGAGGGAGGGATCCAGTCAAAGCCCCAGGGGGGGCCTCTGAGCTCAGCCAGTTCTGCTGCTGCTCCCCACCTCTGGGGGGAAGGACAGGCTGGGGTTTGGATGGGTGGCCTTTTGGAGAGCAGAGTAATGGGAGCCGACTTGAACTTCCTGCGGCCTCATTCCCTGACTGGGGCCGGAGGGTAGTCTGAGCTGCTGGCCTGGGGTGCTGGGCCGCAGGGGAAGGGGCTGGGAGAGAGGGATCTGGGTGAGTCTAAGGGAGGGTGATACTGAAAAGAGGGGTCGGCAGCACTAAACTGCCTTCGGGGAGTCCCCACTGTGCGCCCCTGGCACTTCCCCAGCCCCCTGGCGCGGTCGCAGGCACGGGTGGGTCAGCCTCAAAGTTGTTGGTACGGCCAGCCCGCTGCTGTTTAAATGGTGTGTTTGTTTGGAGTGGCTTAGGGAGGAAACTGGAAATGGGGGGGGGGCGCAACGCCCCACTTGGCGCCACCGCTGCCGGAGGGTCCGCGTGTTAGAAGCCCCAGCTTCGCAAATGACCGAAGAAGGGTGGGCGTTGAGGAGGGAAGGCCGAAAACCAAGGGGGGGGTTCGGGGCCCCGGGCCGGCCGCCCCCTTTTTGCGGGGGGAGAGCAGGAGCCGCCTCTCGCAACCACTCTGCGCGCGGGGTGGGAGGGAGAGAGGGAGGCGAAGGGACGACAGCGCCGGGCTCCCCGCCCCCATCCCACCCGGTTCCAATATTTCGCAGAAAGGCACGCGGCTCCTAATCGGTCCTTTCCAGGCTGAGATTTAGCCGCGCGATGCCCGCGCAGGGGCGGGGGCCGCGGGCCGGGGGAGGCGCTCAGAGTCCGGAGCCGCCGAGCGAGGTGAGGAGCCCGCGTCCTCGGCTGGTGGAGCGGGCGGGCGGGCGCGCAAACCCGAGAGGCAGATATAGAAAGGGGGGCAGGTTAAAAATAACCCTCTCCGGCTGGGAAGCTCGCGCGCGCTCTCTCGCCTCGTTCGGTGCCAGAGGACTCCAGGGGAGGTGGCGTTGGGGAGGGCAGAGCGGGATTCCCCCTCCTCCGCCGGGCGGGGTGCCCGCCTGCGCGCCGCGGTTGCACGTGTGCGGGGCCGCGCGCCCGGGCCCCCTCTGCAGCCGGTCGGTGGGTGCCCCCTCCCCAGGACCGGGCGCATCTGGCAGTGGCCCCCCGCCCGCAGCCTTGCGCGGCTGGAGGGAAGCGCTCTATTATTCATTATTTACGAGCGTTAATAGGTTTGAGCCATGGGGCGGGGGGGGCGGGGGGGCGGCGAGGACGCCGTGGGGACCGAAGCGTTAGGGGAAGGGGTGGGAGGGAGGGGGAAGGGCGGGGGCGGGACTGCGCCGCGGCCTGGAGGAAGAGGTCTCGGCCTGGGGCCTTGCGAGCCGGGCGCAGCTCTCCGCCAGGTTTCTCCACACCGCAGGCCGTCGAGGTCGCTCAGGGCGCCAAGAGGGCAGCGCGGGCCTTAGATTTTGCTCTTGGCCTCTGTCCTTCGCGTCCGCGCCCTTACAGAGGCACGGGGAGGGGGCTCCGGGGGCCGTACGCCCCGCCCTGCGCGCCCCTCGCCGCCGCCGCGTCCCCGCTGCAGCCCCGGCCTCATTTATCATCATCTTTGGTCAAGTGGAGTGTGCAAGGAACAGCTGCTTCACTCGGCTGACTTCCGAGGGCGGCTACGGAGAGAATCAGGGAGATGAATGATGGGGGCTGGGGGGGCCACTGCCCCCCGGGGTCCCCGCGCAGGCGAGAGGGAGGCGGGGAGCGTCCAGGGCAGCCTCCGCCTCATGGCGAGCGCAGCGCCCCCTTCCTCTCTCCTAGCGCCTGCAGCGACCGGGGACTGGGGGACGGAGGACGGGGCCCGCCCCAGGAGAGGACTGGGCACCGGGGGGCGCCCTTCGCTGGCGGAGAACTGGCGGGCGCGCTGCCGGCGGAGCCCGAGGTCGCGGTGACCTTGCTGGGGTCAGCGGGCTGGGCTGCGGAGGCGGCGGCGCGGCGTCTTTGGTGGCGCTTTCCGGATTGGCGCAGAGGCCGGGAAACAAGGCGGGGGCGGGCGGGGGAACACAAATAGAAGGTGAAATTTTACCTGCCCCTGAGGGAGTCCTGCGGATTTTCTCCGGCAGCAGCAGGCGCTCTGCCTTTGTCTTACACGGCTGAAACATCTGTTGCAGAGGGGCGGAGAGGCCGCAGCAACCCCCACACACCCTGCGCTGCTCCTGGTTCCCCTCTGCCCCAGCCGTGCTGCAGGACACCCGGCGCCGCGTTAACCCTGCTCGCGCTGGGGCGCGCGCCCGTCACCCTCTGCCGCAGTCCACGCCTCGCGTGGGGCCTCCTGCCACCGCCCCGGATCGGGTCTTGGCGGGGGCGCCCGGCGACCCCCCTCCACCTCGAAGAGGTGCTGAGGCGTAGGCGGGGGCGGAAAGGGTTAATGGCCTAGTCGCAGACCCTAATTGTCAGAGCCGGCCCCGCTTCGTTTCAATTACCCTAAGTAGAGACTGAATGCGCAATTAACGAAGTCAGCTTGCCAACTGGAAAGCCGGCCCCGCTTTCACGTTGAGCAGAATACTCCACCAGCTGACTTGGACGAAGCAATTTCCTCCTCTCTCTCCCCTTTTTTCTCTCCCTCTCTCTTCCAATCCCCCTCCCTCTTTTTCTCTCTCCTTAATAATAAAATTATACCAAGCAGTTTGCGGTGTGGCAGGCGGCCAGAAAAGCGTTTCTTTAAACGCCGCCGTCTCACAATTAGGCAGCAAGAGGATTTGACACGCCGTGGCGGCCTGACAGGCGGCTTCCTCCCCTGGGGACTGGGGGAGGGAGGGGGTGCCAATTCCCCGCTCCCCCAGGTGGAACCGGGACTGGGAGGGGCTGGCCTGCTTCGCCTCTCCGGCTGTCAGGATGGCTGCAGCGAGGGGGTGTCGAAGGCAGGGAAGCGAGGGGCGGTTCCGCCTAGGCTGGGGAAGGCGGAAGGCAGCGGCACATTCCACGACTTCTCTGGGAAGCTGTCGTATCCAGGAGGGAGACCTTGTTCCCTTTCTGTTTGACAGACAGGCATTCTGAGGCACAGAGCTGTGGAGGGATCTCAGCCCTGCTGGGCGTCCTGCACAAGTCACTGGCCCACTCTGGACTTCTTCCATTAATCCCTCGGCAAAATGAGGGGGAGATTTGACCTAGAATGTGCTCTGCAAAAAGTGTCTTCTAGTGGCTCATTGCCCTTAACAGCTGGTCTTGCAGGCCAGGAGAGGGGGGTGTAGGCAGCACCACGTAGAAGCAAGTCGGAGACCCCTATCCGGTTTGGGTGGCAGACCCATGGTCCTCAAGGCACACAGGAGGGTGGCTCGGCAGGAAGCCAGGATGCAGGCAGCTCATAGATGGGGTGACTTTGCAGGATTGCCAGGGATTGGCGCCATGAGGACAGAGGACACTGAACACTAGCTGCAGCAGCCGGGCCACTTGAGTTCGGGGAAGGCTCAGAGAATTTGGCAGAGGTGGGAGGTGACTGCAGGGGCCCCCATTTGCTCTTTGCAGCCCCCCAGCCCCACACAGGCTGCTGCTTACATGGGGTGCCTTCATCCTCCCTCACATAGTTAAGCCCTCCTTCTTCCAGCCTTCCCTGATATCCTTCTCTCCCCACCTCACAGCCTTCTGGGTGTCACTACATCTCAACACCACCATGGCAGTTGTCTGTGTGTGTGTGTGTGTGTCTGCCTCTGGAGAGCAAGGGCCATGTGCTGTTTCCTGTGTGTCCCCGGCACCCAGCTCGGCCCACATCCAGACTGTAAGCTGAGCAGAAATGTGCTCCACACGTGAACCAGTGCAGGCACCAGGGGTTCTAGAGGAGACAGCACACACTTTGTCTCTCCTTCCTGATTGGCTATTGCATGCATCCTGGCCTCCAGGCCCCTCATCCTCAAACCTCTCTCTGGGTATCATCCCTTTGGTCTGGGTTGAGGGCTAAATGCACCCAACACAGAGCCCAGCGCTCGGATCCATCTCGTTTGTTTATTTATCCAAGCAATACTGAACGGACATCGACTCTGGGGCCATTTTTTAAGCTTGGAGCTTAGGGTCAGAGGAAGTCCCTGCCCTCCTCAGGCTACATTCTAGTGAGGGAGGCACATGTGAAACAGCTTATTGTACCATCAATTATGTAATTACCGCTGCGATGAGAGCCACCCAGGAGCCTGGCGGGGGACCCAGGAGAGTGGGGGTGGGGCCTCGCCCGGTGTCTGGTATGGAATGCCACAGAGGTTCTCACAAGCTCTGGGAACCTCCAGCCTTTGCAGTCCCCCTTCTCTCTGCACCTCCTTTCCAAGGCCGCTGAGTGCCCCTCCTGCAGGGGTCTGCCTTGTCTCCCCCCTGAGCCCAGGGCACTGCTCTCCTGCATTGCTCTGCTCATCTGTGCTGGGCCCAGAGCTTCTCCTGGGCCAGGGAGCGCTGTTCCTCCTGTTCCGGGTGCCATCGAGCCCATGCAGCTCCCCTTTGCATCAGTTCTGTCAGCGTTTGACCCCAGGAGCTTGTGATCAACTTTAGGCCACAGACAGGTTCTCTTGAATTCTCAAGTATGAAAGAAAAAATTTTATACTTGGTTGATAACATTTTCTTAAATGAGAGATAATCCCTTTTTTTATAAAATCCTGATTTCTGTCTTTTTCAAGGGAAAAGCTGAGAAGCTTTGGCACCCTGGCCTCCCACTCTCAAGTGGCCACAGTCTGCTGATGCTGAGAGGGGCTGCGGGCCCCCCCCCCACTTTATTTGGGAGCAGGATCGCCAGTTTGCCTCCATACCCACCTGCCCACTTCCCTGCCAGGCCTTGGGAAGATGTTCTTTGTCAAATGAATGAAGCAAAGCAGTGGCCACCCCTGATCTCCCGCTGCCTGGCCCACCCACATGTGCTCTGTGCTGCCACTCCACTGCTCGTTCTGGATATTTTCGCTGGGTTACTGTGACATTTTGTGCATTATTCATTCAATAAATATTTATTGTTCTGGACAATGGGGAATAGCTGTGAACAAAACAGGCAGAAATCCTTGCTCTCATAGAACTTTTGTTCTAAAGAGGAGACCAATAATAAAGCAAGTCAAGTTTGATTACAACAAGGAAAGTCGTGGGGGTGCAAGGGGTGCTGTTTCAAACAGTAGTCAGGGAAGGCTTCTTGAGATGGTAACAGAGGAGCCAAGACTTGGAGCCAGGGTAGAGAGTTGTGTAGGTATCTGGGAGTGGTATTTCCAGAGGTAAAAGGCTTGCCCAAGGTCACACAATCAGCCAGCAGTCAGACAAACCCACAGGCTTAGCACCTCTGTGTTTCCACTTCCCCAGGGAAGTAAGTCATGGACTGTGGGGTACGGAGGACAAGGCTGGGGCCAGAGAGTCCCGTGCCTCCCGCCTCCCTTAAAGTCAGCAGCCAGGCCAGGCGCGGTGGCTCACGCCTGTAATCCCAGCACTTTGGGAGGCCGAGGCGGGCGGATCACCTGAGGTTGGGAGCTCAAGACCAGCCTGACCAACATGGAGAAACCCTGTCTATACTAAAAATACAAAATTAGCCGGGCGTGGTGGCACATGCCCGTAATCCCAGCTACTCGGGAGGCTGAGGCAGGAGAATCGCTTGAACCCGGGAGGTGGAGGTTGTGGTGAGCTGAGATTGCGCCATTGCACTCTAACCTAGGCAACAAGAGCGAAACTCTGTCTCAAAAAAAAAAAAAAAAAAACAACCCCAGCAGCCACACTTGGCCTATCTCATCCTTATCATGCAGCCTCCTACAAGGGCAGGAACTCCTGGGGCTTGGGGTGGGGAGAACGGAGCTGGCTGGGAACACCTCTGTGGGGCCCATCTAGCCCCTGTGCCAGGGTCTGGGCCAGCCCCTTGGTCTTGCCAGGCCCGGGACTGATTGCGTCTGATGGCATCAGCCTGGCCTTGTGGGGGAAGGACAGGGGCTGTGTCCCCCCGCCAGCAGGACCCAGACGACTGCCTGGGCCACCAGACCCTGGCCCTGTTAACTGTCTGCGACCCAGCAATCAGCACCCCCTCCCCCCTTTTCCCTTTTCTTCATTTTGACAGAGACACAGAGAGGTGGTGATGCTTTTTGTTCAGTGGTGAATAAAGTGATCTAAAAAAAAAAAATTATTGTCCACAAGAGACTGATCAGTACAGAACTGATAATAGGTGAGCTCTTCCCAGCAGCCTTCCCTGGGGGACCTTGGAATGCCTGCAGCTGCTGCGGAATCCCCTCTTGTTCCCCAACACCTCACAGTGGAGGTGGGGCGGCTGGCCATCTGCCCCTCTTCGCTGGACTGTGGGCCCTGCGGCCCAGGTCTCCTGGCCTCTCGATGGCTGTATCCCAGGAATCAGCACCGAGGCTCGGTGGGGTGGGATGGAGAGCAGAGCACAGCTTTAGAGTTAGGGGACCTGGGCACCTAGGCAGAGGGCCTGGCTGTGCCTATGAACAGCAGGTGGGGCCAGGCCAGCAGGTGGGCGTGGTTAGGCCCTGCAGGGATCCCATTCAGCTGGCTTAGCAGGTCTCAGCTGTCTCCACAGCTGGGTCCCTGGAGGAGACGGTGTTGGGGGCTGTGAGGGAGGCTCCTTAAACACCTGAAGAGTCCAGACACCTCTGCTCCCCGCTCCGCTCTGATGCACTCTGAAGGGCCCAGAGCCCCCAGCCACACCAGGGCTCCCCCAACCTCAACTGACCCTGGCTAGGGCTGCCCTTCTGCTTCTCACCCCATCACTGGCCTCCTGATATTTGGGACCCACAGACCCTATAGAGAGGGCATGTTGGTCATTCCGTGGGATTCTTCCTTGAGCATGGGGGGCCATGAATGAGGAGGGATTCATATCCAAATGTTGCCCACAGGGAGTGGTCTGGAGGGGCTCCCTGGTCCTCTGGGGTTCCTGATGTCCTAGGAGGGTCCTCCATCTGCCCCAAGCAGGCCTCTCAACCCACGGACCCTAACCTGACCCAGAGGCCTCTTGTTTCGTGGGCTCCTTGGAAACTCACCCCCTTCCTCCTTTAAGCCAGGCCCCTAGCATATGGAATTGAGCCCATAGGACAGCAGGGAATCCCGCGAATGATTTCTCATTTTCACCAAGTCTCCTGTATTGATTATTCATCACCCACAACAGATGGGGAGGCCCGAGGGCTTCCACCTTCTCCAGCCCTGCCTGGACTCCCCCTCTGCCCTGTCCTCAGTTTCCAGAGCCCTGGTATACTCCTCCTTCATCCTCAGGTTCCCAGTCTGCCCTGTCCTCAGCTTCCGGTAGTCCTGGTACACTGCTCCTTCATCCTCAGTTTCCCAGACCTTGAGTGGGTTAGGTTTTTAAATTTTTTTCTTGCAGCTACAAATTATGAAACCAGGTCATAAAACCACCTTGGGTAAGTAGGTGGGATGGAACCAGTGGCCTCAGAGCTGCTGCTGGGGATCAGGAAGCCCCCAATCCGTTTCCTTCTCCCTCTCTTCCTGTCTCCCCTCAGCCTCCCTCTCTCCCTCTCTCTTAGGAAAAAATTCCAGCCACCACCTCCCAGCTGGGCTCCCTGAGGAGCCATAGCAGCTCTGGCCCACACTGTGCCCATTTCCCTGACTGGGCCCTCAAGCCTGGGGTCTGTGAGGAGGCTTTAGGCCTAGTGACCTCTCCCTGAGGCTGCCCAGGGGACAGTAGTTGCCTTGGTGACAGCGGGCGGCTGGTGACCATCACTGCCCATTAGTGGACCCACCTGAGGTGGGTCTGGCTGCTTAAAGATGAGGACAGCATAAAAATAAAAGTGAGGACCCTGGCCTGGGGCTCAGGCCGTCACAGGCTGCAGCTCAGCCCCTTGCCCCACAACAGCTTTGGCTTGCATCCTGCTCCAAGAGACTGTCCCTCCAAAGTGGGAGCCCCCCGCAGGGGTTCGGGACAAGGGTGTCCACCCGTGGTCCAGTCACTGCCGCTGCTGCTGAGGGCGTCCTGCAGAGGTGCTTCACTGTGGGTGGGCTCTGCTCTGGGGTCCTAAGCAGGGCACTTGTCCTGAAGCTCAGTTTTTTCTGTGAAGTGGGAGGAGGGATTAATCAAATTGTTGTTTGAGAAAAGCCGCACAGAATGGGTGTTCTGCGGCCGCCTTGCTCCCGCCCCACAGTCCTGTAGATTCTGTAGATTTCTGGAGGGAAAGGGCTAAGATCTTTGCCTAAAAGAAGGGCTATGCTCTAGGTGTGCCATGCTGCCAAAGGCCTTTGAGAGCTGCTGGCCTTGCACCAGAGGATAGCTGGGGTTTCATTTTGTCCCCACTATTTTCATGGCTTGGAGTGAGGACACCCATTGCTGTGTCAAGGGGAATCCTGGTGCCCTGGGTGCTGTGTGGCTCCAGTCATGCTCCCCGCTGCGCCTGGCCTGCCTCCTCTGTCCAGCGCTGAGAAGACTAAGCTTCAGGAACAGATTCTAAGGGTGAAGTGTTCGTGTATCTGGTGCTTAAAGGATGCACTAGACTCTGCCCCGCCTGCCTTCTAGTTTCAGCAAGAACTTTGGAGATAAGGCCTGGACCAAGTGTCTGGGAGGAGAGGCAGGTTGGGGAGAAAGGGATGGATTGGAGTGAGTGGGGACCCTCCGGGCAATGTGGTTGAGCTGGACCATGAGGAGTGATCCCAGTGGGTGGGGAGTGCCCTCCCCGTCCCCACCTACCACCCCGTCTCCCTCCAGCCCAAGCCACAGGCCAAACCCACAGTCTGCCCCCTAGGCCACTTCTTCCCTGCCTCCAGGTTCAAAGGTCACCATCGCTCTGCCAGGGGGACTCTTTCTGCCCCCTCCTCTCCTAAGGCCAACCCAGCCCAGCCCTGCTGCCTGCCTCTCTTCCCCTCTGTGTCCTGTCCTAGTGCTCTTAAAAAGTAATCATAATCATAATAATTAATAACAACAGAGCCCATAGCAGGCCTGAGGCAGCCCTTAAAGAGGCAGTGCCCCATTTTCTCCCAGCAGAGCTGGCGGTGGGACCCGGCTGGCACTGAGAGGCGGCCTGTGCCTTTGTTCCTATCCCTCCCTTTGCCTTGGATTCCAGAGTGGTGTTGGGGTGAGCATTTTTGCCTGCGTTCTCCATCAGCACTGGGCTTCTTGTGTTTTAATTGAACTGTCTTTTCTTAGCGATAGATGCTTTCACCGCATCCAGCTGCTCGTGTGTATTGGGAAACCTGCCTGTAATACAGCTCGGCTAAATTAAAAGACGCAGCAGCTGGACCGATTAAACAGGGAGGGAGGGATGCAGACGGACAGGCAGGGAGGGGATACTGGTAATAGCACCCCCTCACTGTCTCTGTCTCTCTTTAAATAATGTTTCTGGTAATGCATTTTGGAGAATGTGAAAAAAAAATAAAAAATAAAGCCGTAGAAATGTTAATGATATCCACAGGACACTCAGCAGGAAATGAGAGTGATCTGGGACTAATAAAAGCCGAAATGTAATTTGTGCAGATATACGAGGCGCAGCCTTCAGAGTGGTCCTGGGTTTGCACATTCCGGGTTCATAAACATGTGCCTGGGGAGGGCAGGGAGTGGGCGCTGTGCCCTCGGCCTGGGCACACGCTTGCCTGGGCTGCCCTGTGGCGGTCTGGCCAGGGCAGGGGCATGAGGCTGCCCACCTGGCAGGGAGCTGCCAGACCAGAACCAAGTGCCGTCCCCAGCTCCTCTGGGTTGGCGCGTCTCGGCAGGAACCTCCTGTAATGTTTTATCTGAGCCACCAGGGTTAGGATTGAAGTGGGTCAGAAGGGCGGGCACGCGGCTTGTTAGGGATGCCTGCGACAAATCCAGGGAGAGGAGCTGGAGCAGAGGGAAAGCGACTTTGATGAACTGGTGGGCAGGGGCTCGCCTCATGGGAAAGTGGCTGGCCCCACACTAGGCTGGGTCTCCTGCATTCGTGGGCCAGGGCAAGCTGACTCCAGAGAGCAGTGGTACCAGGACTGGGCCGACGGGCTTCTGGGGGCCATCTGGCTGCCCTGGGCTTGCCCTGCTCTCAGGCAGATGGAGGCCCTCTGTCCCCTTCCCTGCATCCGTCCGCAGACACTGAATGAGGAAGGCACTTTGGTGGGGTGTGGGCCAAGGAAGAAGGGTGAATGGAGGAGCCCCTCCCGTTCTCCCCCACTCCCCACCTTTCTGCCTCTTCCCTGCTTCCCCCCACCTGACTCTGTGTGCCCCTCTTCCCCTCTCTTTGTCCCTTCCTGACCCCTTCAACAACCTGGAATCTTTGTAGCCTGAGGCAAGCCACCCCTTCCTTTTGGAGCATTTGGGAACCAGCACTGGAAAGTCCCCTATCCCCTTCTGGGCCACACAGGCCGAGCTGAGCCCCTTCTTCCTGCCTCCAGGCCAGCGGGCCAGCGTGGTTCTGGGTAAATCCCAAACCCTCTGGGCCTCGGCCAATGGCCAGCCCCTCCATGTACTTCCTCCAAAACCTGGGCATTCCTCTTTCTTCCATCCCTCTTCGAGGGGTCTTCTGGGGTGGCCCGGCCAGCAAGTCAACTGGGAGAGCCTTTACCCTGGATGCCGGGCCGGCAGATGCTCTGCTCTGAGAGGCTCCCACCCCGGGTCCTTCCCTGACCCAGGATTCTGCTCTGTGGGCAGGGGCAGGTTAGACCCCCGTCTGAGCCCCAGCCCCTCAAATCATAACCACACGGGCTCTTAGGCGTTGCTTGCCCCAGCCCCCACCTGCAGAGGTGGGGAGGGGCTGGCCAGGAGGGACAGGGCTGCGTCACCCCATGCGGGTGGGGCTGGGCTGTGCCCTTCCGTGGCCGTGGCCGTGGACTGCATCTCTAGCCCCATTAGTATGCATTCCCTCACTCTGGACCACGTAATCTGTTTATGCACCTATGATATCAAAAACAGGAGGCAGGTGCTGCCGTCTTGCGTTCCTGGGAGTCAGAGGAGGGGACGTTTTATGTCTACAGTGGCTTGGCAGCCCCTAATCGACGTCTGCTAGAAGGAACAGACAGATTCCAGATGGCGTGGCAGTGATAGAGGAGGTGTGTGTGCGTGCATGCGTGTGCGTGTGTGTGTGAGCATACATATGCCTGTGTGCACGCGTGTGTGTGTGCTCAAGCGGCCTCCCTGGGACAGGAGCAGACCCTCCTCAGTCCCCAGCACGGCTGGGTCATGCTTGAACACGGCCACGAAGGGACTAGATTACAGGATCCAGCAGGCCCCAGGGGACGAGGGAGCCGGAATTGCTCTGCTAAATGCTTTTGAGTTGTCAGGAAGGGCTGGGAGTGGTGGGTGGGGGACAGTGGGGAGGAGCTGGTGGTGGGGGTGCGGGTAGCTCCCCAGTGACCTGGCGCTGGGCAGCCGGTTTTGCCTCCCGTGTCGGTGGCTGTCCTTGGCAAGGCTCAGCTGCAGGCAATGTGGGAGCGGGAATTACAGAGCACACCTCCCTGACACAGAAGTTGTCAATATGCGCACAGCTGGTAGGGAGGCTCAGGCGAAGGGGGGAATATTAAGAGCTGCGAGGGGGAGCAGGCAGGGTGGGGAGGTGGGTGGGAGGGTGCTTTCTGAGGCAAAAGGAAGTGGCCCATCTGAATCGCTCATCCTCTGCCTCCTCCCTGCCCGTCCTCCCTCCCTCCCTCCCTTTTTCTTTTCACAGATAACCAGCCCGAGTCATGCAGTCTTTTCGAGAAAGGTGTGGTTTCCATGGCAAACAACAGAACTACCAGCAGACCTCGCAGGAAACATCACGCCTGGAGAATTACAGGCAGCCGAGTCAGGCCGGGCTAAGCTGCGACCGGCAGCGGCTGCTCGCCAAGGAATATTATAACCCGCAGCCTTACCCGAGCTATGAGGGTGGCGCTGGCACGCCCTCTGGCACAGCGGCCGCAGTGGCCGCTGACAAGTACCACCGAGGCAGCAAGGCCCTGCCCACGCAGCAGGCCCTGCAGGGAAGGCCGGCTTTCCCTGGCTATGGCGTCCAGGACAGCAGCCCCTACCCGGGCCGCTATGCTGGTGAGGAGAGCCTGCAGGCTTGGGGTGCCCCACAGCCACCACCCCCACAGCCGCAGCCCCTACCAGCAGGGGTGACCAAGTATGATGAGAACTTGATGAAAAAGACAGCAGTGCCCTCCAGCAGGCAGTATGCAGAGCAGGGCGCCCAGGTGCCCTTTCGGACTCACTCCCTGCACGTCCAGCAGCCACCGCCGCCCCAGCAGCCCCTGGCATACCCCAAGCTCCAAAGGCAGAAGCTGCAGAACGACATTGCCTCCCCTCTGCCCTTCCCCCAGAGTACCCACTTTCCTCAGCATTCCCAGTCCTTCCCTACCTCCTCCACCTACTCCTCCTCTGTCCAGGGCGGTGGGCAGGGTGCCCACTCCTATAAGAGTTGCACAGCGCCGACTGCCCAGCCCCATGACAGGTCACTGACCGCCAGCTCCAGCCTGGCCCCAGGGCAGCGGGTCCAGAATCTTCACGCCTATCAGTCGAGCCGCCTCAGCTATGACCACCAGCAGCAGCAGCAGCAGCAACAGCAGCAGCAGCAAGCCCTTCAGAGCCGGCACCATGCCCAGGAAACCCTCCATTACCAAAACCTTGCCAAGTATCAGCACTACGGGCAGCAAGGCCAGGGCTACTGCCAGCCGGATGCAGCTGTCCGGACCCCGGAGCAGTACTACCAGACCTTCAGCCCCAGCTCCAGCCACTCACCCGCCCGCTCCGTGGGCCGCTCGCCTTCCTACAGCTCCACGCCGTCGCCACTGATGCCAAACCTGGAGAACTTTCCCTACAGCCAGCAGCCGCTCAGCACCGGGGCCTTCCCTGCGGGGATCACTGACCACAGCCACTTCATGCCCCTGCTCAATCCCTCCCCAACGGATGCCACCAGCTCCGCAGACACCCAGGCTGGCAACTGCAAGCCCCTTCAGAAGGACAAGCTCCCCGAGAACCTGCTGTCGGATCTCAGCCTGCAGAGCCTCACGGCGCTGACCTCACAGGTGGAGAACATCTCCAACACCGTCCAGCAGCTGCTACTCTCCAAGGCTGCCGTGCCGCAAAAGAAAAGTGTCAAGAATCTCGTGTCCAGGACCCCGGAGCAGCACAAAAGCCAGCACTGCAGCCCCGAAGGCAGTGGCTACTCGGCCGAGCCCGCAGGCACACCGCTGTCAGAGCCGCTGAGCAGCACGCCACAGTCCACGCATGCAGAGCCACAGGAGGCCGACTACCTGAGCGGCTCCGAGGACCCACTGGAGCGCAGCTTTCTCTACTGCAACCAGGCCCGTGGCAGCCCTGCCAGGGTCAACAGCAACTCGAAGGCCAAGCCCGAATCTGTGTCCACCTGTTCCGTGACCTCTCCTGATGACATGTCCACCAAATCTGACGACTCCTTCCAGAGCCTGCACAGCAGTCTCCCACTCGACAGCTTCTCGAAGTTCGTGGCGGGTGAGCGGGACTGTCCGCGGCTGCTGCTCAGCGCCCTGGCACAGGAGGACCTGGCCTCCGAGATCCTGGGGCTGCAGGAAGCCATCGGTGAGAAGGCCGACAAAGCTTGGGCTGAAGCACCCAGCCTGGCCAAGGACAGCAGCAAGCCACCCTTCTCACTGGAGAACCACAGCGCCTGCCTGGACTCTGTGGCCAAGGGTGCGTGGCCCCGGCCTGGGGAGCCAGAAGCCCTGCCTGACTCCTTGCAGCTGGACAAGGGCGGCAATGCCAAGGACTTCAGCCCAGGGCTGTTTGAAGACCCTTCTGTGGCCTTCGCTACCCCTGACCCCAAAAAGACAACTGGTCCTCTCTCCTTTGGCACCAAGCCCACCCTTGGGGCTCCTGCTCCAGACCCTACCACAGCAGCTTTTGACTGTTTCCCGGACACGACCGCTGCCAGCTCAGCGGACAGTGCCAACCCCTTTGCCTGGCCAGAGGAAAACCTGGGGGATGCTTGTCCCAGGTGGGGATTGCACCCTGGCGAGCTCACCAAGGGCCTGGAGCAAGGTGGGAAGGCCTCAGATGGCATCAGCAAAGGGGAGACCCATGAGGCTTCGGCCTGCCTGGGCTTCCAGGAGGAGGACCCCCCTGGGGAGAAGGTGGCCTCGTTGCCCGGGGACTTCAAGCAGGAGGAGGCGGGTGGGGTGAAGGAGGAGGCAGGTGGGCTGCTGCAGTGCCCCGAGGTGGCCAAGGCTGACCGGTGGCTGGAGGACAGCCGGCACTGCTGTTCCACCGCCGACTTCGGGGACCTCCCACTGCTGCCGCCCACCAGCAGGAAGGAGGACCTGGAAGCTGAGGAGGAGTACTCCTCCCTGTGTGAGCTCCTGGGCAGCCCCGAGCAGAGGCCCGGCATGCAGGACCCGCTGTCACCCAAGGCCCCACTCATCTGCACCAAGGAGGAGGTGGAGGAGGTGCTGGACTCCAAGGCCGGCTGGGGCTCTCCGTGCCATCTCTCAGGGGAGTCCGTCATCCTGCTGGGCCCCACCGTGGGCACTGAGTCAAAGGTCCAGAGCTGGTTTGAGTCCTCTCTGTCCCACATGAAGCCAGGTGAAGAGGGGCCCGATGGGGAGCGAGCTCCAGGGGATTCCACCACCTCGGACGCCTCTCTGGCCCAGAAGCCCAACAAGCCTGCTGTGCCCGAGGCACCCATTGCGAAGAAAGAGCCTGTGCCACGGGGCAAAAGCTTACGGAGCCGTCGGGTGCACCGGGGGCTCCCCGAGGCCGAGGACTCCCCATGCAGGGCACCAGCGCTGCCCAAAGACCTCTTGCTCCCTGAATCCTGCACAGGGCCCCCACAGGGACAGATGGAAGGGGCCGGAGCCCCAGGCCGGGGGGCCTCAGAAGGGCTCCCCAGGATGTGTACCCGTTCTCTCACGGCCCTGAGTGAGCCCCGCACACCCGGGCCTCCAGGCCTGACCACCACCCCTGCACCCCCAGACAAACTGGGGGGCAAGCAGCGAGCCGCCTTTAAGTCGGGCAAGCGGGTGGGGAAGCCCTCACCCAAGGCTGCCTCCAGTCCCAGCAACCCGGCCGCCCTGCCTGTGGCCTCCGACAGCAGCCCAATGGGCTCCAAGACCAAGGAGACGGACTCGCCCAGCACGCCTGGCAAGGACCAGCGCTCCATGATCCTTCGGTCGCGCACCAAAACCCAGGAGATCTTCCACTCCAAGCGGCGGAGGCCCTCTGAGGGCCGGCTCCCCAACTGCCGTGCCACCAAGAAGCTCCTTGACAACAGCCACTTGCCCACCACATTCAAGGTCTCCGGCAGCCCCCAGAAGGAGGGCAGGGTGAGCCAGCGGGCAAGGGTCCCCAAACCTGGTGCAGGCAGCAAGCTCTCTGACCGGCCCCTCCATGCACTCAAAAGGAAGTCAGCCTTCATGGCGCCGGTCCCCACCAAGAAGCGGAACCTGGTCTTGCGGAGCCGCAGCAGCAGCAGCAGCAATGCCAGTGGCAATGGGGGAGATGGGAAGGAGGAGAGGCCTGAGGGTTCTCCCACCCTCTTCAAGAGGATGTCTTCTCCCAAGAAAGCCAAGCCCACCAAGGGCAATGGTGAGCCCGCCACAAAGCCCCCACCCCCGGAGACCCCCGACGCCTGCCACAAGCTCGCCTCTCGGGCGGCCTTCCAGGGGGCCATGAAGACCAAGGTGCTGCCGCCCCGGAAGGGCCGGGGCCTGAAGCTGGAAGCCATTGTGCAGAAGATCACCTCGCCCAGCCTCAAGAAGTTCGTATGTAAAGCGCCAGGGGCCTCTCCTGGTAATCCTCTGAGCCCATCCCTTCCCGAGAAAGACCGTGGGCTCAAGGGTGCTGGGGGCAGCCCAGTGGGGGTGGAAGAAGGCCTGGTAAATGTGGGCACCGGGCAGAAGCTCCCAGCTTCTTCTGGGGCCGATCTGTTATGCAGAAATCCAACCAACAGATCCTTAAAAGGCAAA